>NC_060184.1:50296073-50620472 GCF_021184085.1 Oncorhynchus gorbuscha
ACATTTTGTATGCTTAGAATGGGATTCAAAATTGCATAATGAAATTCATGAAAACGCAGCCATTTAAGATAGTGTGTTCCATGATAATTTGAAGGCTAAATAAATGCAAATACTGAGCTACATTGTATGGAAAAACATTACATTATTTTATACTAATACAATTGCTCAGCAAAATATATTTTGTTTATTTAACAAGCAATACACAACCATCTAAAAAAGAGGGTCAAAATGATTGGCATCCCTGTTTTCAATAGTCCAGCACCCTCCCATTGCGAGGATAACGACACTGAGCGGTCCTTCTGTAGCTCAGTTGGTAGAGCATGGCGCTTGTAACGCCAGGGTAGTGGGTTCGATCCCCGGGACCACCCATACGTAGAATGTATGCACACATGACTGTAAGTCGCTTTGGATAAAAGCGTCTGCTAAATGGCATATATTATTATTATTATTATATTATATATTATATATTATTATTATTATATTACTGAGCCTTTTTCTTCAATGTTTTATGAGATTGGAGAACAAACACATTAGGAGTGATATTAGATCACAGTTCCTCGATAAAGAATCTCTCCGGATCCTTGATATCTTTAATCTGCATTTATGGACTGCCCTCTTCAATTCAAACAACAGGTTGATTTTGTACTCAATTAACCATTTGTTTGTGGATTTTGATCAGTGCTTGGGGTTATTGTCTTGCTGGAAGATCCACTTGCAGCCAAGTGTCAGCGTCATGGCAGAAGCAACCAGGTTTTTGGATAAAATATCCTGGTACTTGGTAAAGTCCATGATGCCATTAACCTTAAAGGCCCCAGAACCAATGGAAGCAAAATAGTCCCAAAACATCAAAAATCCACCACCTTATTTTACCATAGGTATGAGGTACTTTTATGCATACACTTCTGTTTTTCAACACCAAGCCCACCACTGGTGCGAGTGGCCAAAGAGCTTCATTTTCATGTCATCTGACCATAGCGCTGTTTCCAATCCATGTGCCAATGCCATTTATTAAACTCTAGGTGATGCTACTGTATGGTCAGATAACATGAAAATAGAGCTAGTTTTTTCTCTTTCTCTAAGCAATTGTATTAGTATAATAGAACATATATATTTTTATACAATATACAGTAGCTCAGTATTTGTATTAGAATCATTTATTCTATACAGTCTTTTTTGCTCATCTTTATCAAGGGTGGCAATAATTATTGACCTCGCTGTATATTTTTCCACATTTGCATTTTTTCATCTGAAATGAATGTTCTTGGGCCCTTTCTATGTTTATGGCTGTTCTCGTACGTAAAACATTTACTTTAGAATGTGTTGTGTTGCAAAACAAGATACCCAACACACTTGTTTCACATATCCAGAGCCATGTGTTTAGAGAGTTGGGACATTGAGGTTTCTGCATTGTGATGACTTCACATAACACTACAATAGTCTATGGCAGCCATGTTAGCTCCCGAATGAGCATTATGTAATTGTCCCAGTTCCTGTTGTTTGTCTCTAATGATTTTTAAACTTAAAAGATTAAACACATTTTGTACGTCTTCACCACATCTGTGATTATTTCAGCAGATGTTATTATTCCCTAAAGTTATGAAGTATAAGGCTTTAGATTTTGAAAGATTTGCACAAAAACAGTGGGTAACAGTTTTATCCCCCTGAATCCAACAATATAGTTGAAATGATAGTGACGTCAAATGTTTTGGGGAAACGTGTCGCTTTGTTATTGAGAACACTGGACAAAATAGTAGAGCGCAGGCCTACATAATGGCATTTATATTCAAGAAAGTGTCTGAATGTAGCTGTTAACACAGGCTGTAGACTTGGAGAAAAACTGCAGCAGAAACAAAAAACCGGGAAATCAGTTACCAGTCTAATAGTATTGAAATTGACAGCATCGCTAGTCCATGCTTTGACCAGGGGCCCATTCTGGTAGTTGACGACGAGGCAGGCAAAGGTGTAGAGCTGGTTGATGCTTCTCTCTTGCAAGTCAGCTGCTACACAGGGACCATCAGCCGAGATGTATTGCGTCTCCCTGAATTCTGCTGCTGGCGTCTGTGCTCTCTTTCAGAGGAACAATGGTCTGTAGACCTTACAGGGCACACAGTCATCCACAAGGAAACCTTTTTCCACCATTATGGCCATCGCTGGTTTCAGCAGAGAAATGATGTCGGACTGCTTCAGGATCTCCTCACTGACAGAGCCTCCGTATGGGGCTGAAACAAAGAAATGTGTTAAGAAAGTTGCCCCATGTTGTCAAGATGCAGCTCACAGTCCGCTGGTGGATGTTGAATCTGTGGGCCAGATCCCTCGGCTTCAGATTCAGTGAAAGATGAGTCATGAAAAGGACAAACTTGTCTGTGGGCTGCAGGGATTGTGACTGATGGAGAAAAAAAGGATTAAGATGCATTACTATGCAAAATTACAACTAACCTGATCAGCCCTACAGATTGCAGGTAAATATGATAATATGGAATTACAGCATCGCCTCTGCTAGAAAGGAGTCTCTGTCAAAGGTTTTGGGTCAATCAGCAGGACAATGACCCAAAACACACACCAGAAAGCACCCAGGAATGGTTCAAGAAGAAAAGCTGGACTATTTTGGAGTGGCCAGTGTTGAGTCCAGATCTGAATCCCATCAAAAATCTATGGCAAGAACTGAAAACAGCAGTTGGTGGAAGGCATCCCTAAAATATTGCAGAATTGGAGCAGTTTTCAGCAGTTTTAGGGATCCAATAAAAGATGCAGCAAGCTCATTGATGTCCACAGGAAGCTTTTGTTGGCAGTTATCTGGCCAAAACCTCTGCATCCAGGTATTAGCTCTTGGGTGATAATAATTTTGTCCATGTCATTTCACCAAATAGTTTTTTAAATCTAAACTCATTTTAGAATAAATTGGGAATTATTGATAAAAAGTGCAAGGGTGCCAATATATTAGGCTGCAATTGTACAGGCAATAATTTAAATGTATTAAATGGCTCTGAAAAGCATTGACTGCATCTTGAAAATGTACCAATACCCTGATAATGAATTCAATCCGTTTCCAATTGCGTTGCTGTATTCTCCAAAAATGCAAGCCAATATATTCTAGAAGATGCTAAATAACCAGCTAACAAAATATCAAAACCGTTTGGATGAAATAACAGCACCCTAGGGATGTCGTAAACAAGAAAACATTTAGAAACGTGAACTGTCCCTTGTAAAGTCAAATAGACAGGGTCATGGGTTGTTGATATTTGTTTTTGCAGGATATTTCCGCTGTGGACCTTGCTCTGTCAAAGCCATCAAGGAAGGAATGCTTGGCTATCAATTTGATGCCCCGTTTGTGTTTGCTGAGGTAAAACAATACGTCTTCTTTATGCTTGACCAGTAACACTCTGTTGAATGTTCAGCCATAATGACTTCATCATCACACTATGCCATGATGAAGCGTAACACAGTTATGCTTTATAATTTGCAATACATCTTATTTCATTCAAATCAATCATCATATTCACATTTATCTCTTTCTTTTAACCTCAGGTGAATAGCGACGTTCACAAATACAAGCTAAATACACAAACTGGGAAAACTGAGTTACTAAGCGTAGACACAACTTATGTCGGCATGAAAATCCTGACAAAGTCCATTGGTGGAAACAATTATGAGCCAATGGACATTACAGGGATGTACAAATACCCAGAAGGTATGTGGCACCTGGACAATGGAGTAGGCTGGCAAGGGTGTAACTGCACATTTTAAAGGTTGTTATTGGCAGTTTGCAAAATGTCTCATGAAACTAATGCAACAAGAATGAAGAATAGAAATGACTTTGCTATTACTGCTTTTCAAATTACTTTGCAAAAAAAATATAAACGCAACATGCAACAATTTCAACGATTTTACTGAGTTACAGTTCATATAATGAAATCAGTCGATTTAAATAAATGTATTAGCCCTTAATCTATGGATTTCAAATGGCAGGAGTGCAGACATGGGTGGGCCTGGGAGGGCATAGGCCAACCCACTGGGGAGCCAGAACCAGCCAATCAGAATGAGTTTTTCCTCACAAAAGGGCTTTATTACAGACAGAAATACTCCTCAGTTTCATCTGCTGTCAGGGTGGCTGGTCTCAGAAGAAGCCAGATGTGGAGGTCCTGGGCTGTACAGTATATACAGTATATATATATATATATATATATGTGAAATACAATTGCCAAGAGTTTCATATCAGTCCCATGGTTGTTCTTTTAAGTCCCAGTCCTCTCATATTTGTCTGTCTATTCTATTTGATAGCGAGAAAGAAAATATAGAAGAGAGATGCTAAAATAGCAGTGGGCCGGATTCAAACCCTTGCTGCAGCGATATATGTATTCCGAAGAGAGCGGTTTAGATCCCTAGACCAGCCTAGGCCACCAGTCCCATGTTAACTCTATTCCCCTCCAACTTCCCACACACACACAGGCAGTAGTAAAGATAAGGAGACCATGAAGAATGCAGAGAGAACCTACAAGACGCATTTGCAATATGACGATGAGCAGGGCGTGGCGATGACGCTGGAGATCCCGCAGGAGCGTGTGAAGATTGGCCAGAACTTCCAGATGGCTGTGGTCTTCAGGAACATGAGTGAAGAAACACGCACCATCCATGGCCTCCTGGTCGGCTCCACGATCTACTACACCAACATCCAAAGGGCTCAGTTCAAGCAGTTGACCTTTGACATCACTCTGAAACCCATGGAGAGTGAGTAGAAACCAGGGTGATCCTTTACATACGTACTGTACTGTAGGTATTTTTGGGCTTGTCTCCATGTATCACAACTTTGTATGATAGTCCTGCAAAGCTTTCAGACCCCTCCTCTGAAATAAAATCCTCAACAGTTTATAGAAAATGCTTTGCAGTCCTTTTACAGCTTTATGGCAACGTCCTGTTTCAGCAGGTGTGTGTATGTATTGTATTGTAAGAGAACGTGAGGTAACGATGGGATGCTCTCTAGTACTTACCTCAAAAGACTTTACAGGTAACAACCTGGTACCAAATGGTAAACAATGGTGAATCCCAAATAATCTAAATATGAATTATCAGGTAATAATTATAAAAGTTATGTTCTGCCTAACAATATGCTCCTGTTGTTGATTGAATTTGTTTCGTTGTCAAAACTCGGTCTCCCTAAAACCAACAGCGTCGAGGATACAGGTGGGCGTGCTGGCCCAGAACTACATGCCCAAGCTGGGTTGCCAATCCAGCCTCCGCTTTGTGGTGACGGCCAAGAGCATGGAGAACAACCAGGACTTGATGGCCATACAGATAGTGAACCTGAAAGGCCCCGAGTTGACCTTTGCGGTGGGTCTGGAAGTTTCATTAGTCCTCTTTATTAGGATGTATTTCCTTCCTCCCTTAAAGGGATCGTTCACCCAAATAAAAAATGTCATCTTTACCGTATCAGCAGTAATTTGGTGACAGTGGCCATGTACACAAAATTAAATCATGGATTGCTCGCTTACGTTGTCCATAGACTGCTGACATGGTAAGGAAAACTGTTTTTTTGTCATTTGCGTGAACTATCCTTTAAAGTGTTCCGTAAAAGTATATATGACATTTATTTAGTTTTTCCCCAAGAGCTAATGTAGTAGTGTACCCAATTAAAAACATATTTGTGCTGCTGGAGTGCTGCATCTCTCCTCGCCTTTGATAAAGCAGCCATTCCGAAAAACATCCATGCTCCCAACGCAGGGGAGTTGATAATCCCTAGATTATAATAATGACTTATATCACCATAGATTGTTGTGAATGGACCATCTCTATTTGAACAGATGAGTGGACCAGCGAAGGTGAACCAGGAGATATTTGTCAAGGTGGAGTTCACCAACCCGTTCCCATTCAGCCTGCATAACGTGAGGATGGCCATACAAGGGCCTAATTTCATCTCATACCGGGAAAAGTTGTACAGGTAAGAGGATTTACAACTCCAAGACCTCACATCATGAGGATGTTCACACTTACATTAGTCTCACAATCACAAAAACAGATGTAGTCTGTTTAGTATGTCAATCTGTGTGTTTGTGTGTGTGTGTGTGTGTGTGTGTGCGTGTGTGTGTTTGTAGTGAGATCGCTACCGGCACCTCCATCACCTGGATAGAGTCCTCTGTCCCTACGAGGTCTGGGAATACAATGGTCTCTGCTGTCCTGGACTGCTCGGTCCTTGGGAATGTGCAAGGCAATTGGGCCATCGGCATCCAGGCCTGATCATCGCCCAGGAAGCCCTTCCCACCTGCTAATCGCCTGCCATCGACCGGAGAACCATGGACGAATAGAGGCTCTTGTATAGATCTGAAAGGATTTGATTGCTGGATAAGCAATTCCATCTAGCTTATGAGAAGGTGAGGGCAAGCAAATAACATACCCCTTACGGAAAAAACACATGATTCACAGGTGTAATTTCCTCCTGGGAAATCATGTGCAACCATGTTTCTTTGGAACACTGACGTTTACATGTGGATTTTAAATGTGATCACATAACCTGTCACGTGAATATTTTTCAAATGAGATTCCAGAGATGATGCCCTGCAAACAAAATTGAGTCGTTAGGATACACACAAACAGTTATTTTTAACATAGTGTTTTCAATGTACATTTTTGACATACATAATCACATTGTGTATGTTTATTTATACAGAAAATATTATTGAACATGTCCTCAGCTGGGTTTTGAACTCACAAACTCTTGGTTCCGAGCATCCCGACCTTCCTGCTACACCATCACATCGGTGTCAATTACAGATTGAACCTGTATTTGTACACTTTGGGTTTGAGTAAAGTAGAAATCAGCTTTGTTAAAAATACACTATTATAAAAAACGATTATAGTTATCATAGTGATTCAGGAGTAACATTAAAACAGAATAATATCCCCCACAAACAGTAGACAGCTATTCAGAAAACTATACTTATTCTGAAATAACTATGAAATCTATGGTGAGAGAATAATGAGATGAACTAAAATAGAAGTGCAGATGGCACTCTTTTGCTAAGTGCAGACATGTATTATAGATAATGAATGTGTATAGGAATGCTATAGACTTTGATGGGCAGCAGAAAGATCAGCGTAACCTAGAAGTTGTCAATTCTAATCCCAGGTGGGGTCATATTGAAAAGTCACTACTAAGTGATCACTACTAAGTAATAATCATGTTGTCACTGATGAAATATTTTGTACACTATTTTAGCTGAATAGTGTACCATTTACTTTAAAACCCACATATCATTTGATTCCCTTACACAAAAATACATGTAAAATCACATTTTCACATGTGAAGTACCTGAAATTTTCACATAAAAAAAGAGATTTGAGGTCAGTTCTTCACATATGAAACCACATGTTCACATGTATTCAAATTAGAGTTCACATGTTAACACCACCTTTTCACATATGAGGAGAATAACATGTTTTCACCTCACGTGGAAAACGTTCACATAGGAACATCTAACTCTCAAAGGTGTAGTTTCATGGTATCGTACGTAGGCATTTTGCATCCCCATGTTGTCACATTTATTTCACGAGATCATGTTTTCACATGTGTAGGTTCATGTTATCAGATGTTGCTTTTACATGTTGTCACAGATGTTATCACATGTGAAATACATGTGATTTTTCTGTAAGGGATTGCTTACACCGATAAGATTTGTTACAGAAAGGGCTAGGAGTTGATTTGGAATTGGGCAGAAGAGGGAGGGCCAAACCGCAATAAACGCATCAGTTTATCTTTTTATTTTCTCTGCAATGCCAAATATCAATCAAATCAATGTATTTTCAGGCATTGGTGACACTTAAAGTTGAAGGGCACCTACATAAGGACTTCATCACCCATTCAGTAGCCATATATGCCACATTCATAATCAGTAGAACTGCAAGCTGACTTTATTTAACTAGGCAAGTTAGTTAAGAACAAATTCTTATTTACAATGACGTTCTACCCCGGCCAAACCCGGACGATTGCTGGACCAATTGTGCGCCGTCCTATGGGACTCCTAATCACGGTCAGATGATACAGTCTGGATATGAACCAGAGACTGTAGTGACACCTCTTGCACCGAGATGCAGTGCCTTAGACCGCTGTGACTTTTTTGATATGTCAGAGTATCATCACTTGCATGTCGACTCTAAACATCCTGTGTAAACTTACAGTTGTTGACATAGTTTTTTCATAAAAGTTAACCCTTCACAAGTGTTTCCAAAGACTCTCGGACTAAAAACGTTCAAAAGTTATGATCCATATGAATATGATGGATAGAGTTTTTTTATGCAGTCTAATTAGATTACATTTATATATCAGGGATTTAATTTGATTTCGAATCAGCCGACTCAGATTCGGGTTTCTGTTATTGACGACCTTACAAACCTTTGCCGAATGTGACTTTCTCACACAATCATGACCTTCAATCTAATCAACGGTCCAGTGTTATCTGCAGTAGATTTTAATCAAGCACAAAAGGTGCTGCATTTAAAGAAGCTATGCGTATTTGGGAAACAAAGTGAAAAATGTTTCTTTTAGACTGGGATTTTCGTTGCCAAAATGTTGCACATCACCCACCTATCATCCTTATATAAATAATTTAATTGTATGATATAAAAAAAGAAGAAAATCACAATGTAAAGCAGGATGTGGGCACCATTCCTCAGTTATTTTTTTTGATTGTTTTTTGTATAGCCAGTAATATTGGAAAACCGTCATTTTTGGCTTTGCATCAAACTAAACATTTTAATTCACTGCCATTTACTGTTTTTAAAATTTCAGCTGTGCACTGCTTTTGATTAACAATAAAATCATTTTCAAAATCAATACTGTCACATCATTACATTTTTTGTATCATTTAGTATTTTTAAACATTTCCGGGTGGAGTGGGATAAAGTTAACAGGCCACCCTTAACTGCCAATATTATTGTTATGTTCACTGGTCCCGTTTCATGAAAAAATTCTAAAACACCTTACAAACCTTCCAACCTTTTTATGACCAAAAAAAAACAGGCTTGCACAAAGTGCTAGAAAACATTCAGACCATCAACTCGACACAGGTTCCTCATTAACCACTGTAAATGAATTTGAGAAAGTGCAAGAAATTTATAATTTCATTAAAATAAGTGCAATAATAGCTAACTTTCACTTCAGTCTTAAATCAGTAACATTATAGCAGGCTGGGATGACATCCTATTAGACAGTGTTCATCAGTCTCTGATGTTCCAGGAACAGGTTTTATATCGATGGTTCCAGGTGATACCTTTATTTTACCAGGGAAGACATATTGAGACCTAGATCTCTATTTCAAATGTGCTCTGCAAACCAGAACACAAATTGACACATTATACACAAAGTATAAATACAGTGCATTCTGAAAGTATTCAGACCCCTTCACTTTTTAGACATTTTGTTACGTTACAGCCTTATTCTAAAAAGGATGAAAGGCATTTTCTCCTCATCAATCTACACACAATACCCCATAATGACAAAGTGAAAACAGGTTTTTATACATTTTGGGAAATGTATAAAAAGAAATATACAGAAATACCTTATTTACATAAGTATTCAGACCTTTTGCTATGAGAATCGAAATTGAGCTCAGATGCATCCTGTTTCCATTGGTCATCCTTGAGATGCTTCTACAACTTGAACGGAGTCCACCTGTGGTAAATTCATTTTCTTGGACATGACTTGGAAAGTGTTATGAGAATTATGTTCTCAATGTTCCTAAACTGAATCTCAATTAACTTCTCTGGGGTAGGGGGCAGCATTCGGAATTCTGGATCAAATCAAATCAAATGTATTTAGCCCTTCGTACATCAGCTGATATCTCAAAGTGCTGTACAGAAACCCAGCCTAAAACCCCAAACAGCAAGCAATGCAGGTGTAGAAGCACTGTGGCTAGGGAAAACTCCCTAGAAAGGCCAACACCTAGGAAGAAACCTAGAGAGGAGGGGTGGCCGGTCCTCTTCTGGCTGTGCCGGGTGGAGATTATAACAGAACATGGCCAAGATGTTCAAATGTTCATAAATGGCCAGCATGGTCAAATAATAATAATCATAGTAGTTGTCTGAGAAACATTCAGGAAGTAGTTTTTTGGAGAAGGTCTGTATGGAGGAGTGGGCCAAAATCCCTGCTGCAGTGTGTGCAACCCTGGTCAAGAACTACAGGAAACATATGATCTCTGTAATTGCAAACATTTACATTTACATTACATTTAAGTCATTTAGCAGACGCTCTTATCCAGAGCGACTTACAAATTGGTGCATTCACCTTATGACATCCAGTGGAACAGTCACTTTACAATAGTGCATTTAAATCTTAAGGGGGGGGGGTAAGAAGGATTACTTATCCTATCCTAGGTATTCCTTAAAGAGGTGGGGTTTCAGGCGTCTCCGGAAGGTGGTGATTGACTCCGCTGTCCTGGCGTCGTGAGGGAGTTTGTTCCACCATTGGGGGCCAGAGCAGCGAACAGTTTTGACTGGGCTGAGCGGGAACTGTACTTCCTCAGTGGTAGGGAGGCGAGCAGGCCAGAGGTGGATGAACGCAGTGCCCTTGTTTGGGTGTAGGGCCTGATCAGAGCCTGGAGGTACTGAGGTGCCGTTCCCCTCACAGCTCCGTAGGCAAGCACCATGGTCTTGTAGCGGATGCGAGCTTCAACTGGAAGCCAGTGGAGAGAGCGGAGGAGCAGGGTGATGTGAGAGAACTTGGGAAGGTTGAACACCAGACGGGCTGCAGCGTTCTGGATGAGTTGTAGGGGTTTAATGGCACAGGCAGGGAGCCCAGCCAACAGCGAGTTGCAGTAATCCAGACGGGAGATGACAAGTGCCAGGATTAGGACCTGCGCCGCTTCCTGTGTGAGGCAGGGTCGTCCTCTGCGGATGTTGTAGAGCATGAACCTACAGGAACGGGCCACCGCCTTGATGTTAGTTGAGAATGACAGGGTGTTGTCCAGGATCACGCCAAGGTTCTTAGCGCTCTGGGAGGAGGACACAATGGAGTTGTCAACCGTGATGGCGAGATCATGGAACGGGCAGTCCTTCCCCGGGAGGAAGAGCAGCTCCGTCTTGCCGAGGTTCAGCTTGAGGTGGTGATCCGTCATCCACACTGATATGTCTGCCAGACATGCAGAGATGCGATTCGCCACCTGGTCATCAGAAGGGGGAAAGGAGAAGATTAATTGTGTGTCGTCTGCATAGCAATGATAGGAGAGACCATGTGAGGTTATGACAGAGCCAAGTGACTTGGTGTATAGCGAGAATAGGAGAGGGCCTAGAACAGAGCCATGGGGGACACCAGTGGTGAGAGCGCGTGGTGAGGAGACAGATTCTCGCCACGCCATCTGGTAGGAGTGACCTGTCAGGTAGGACGCAATCCAAGCGTGGGCCACGCCGGAGATGCCCAACTCGGAGAGGGTGGGAGAGGAGGATCTGATGGTTCACAGTATCGAAGGCAGCCGATAGGTCAATTTACTGTAAGTGCTCTGGCCTGAACCTGTCCCTGTCATTTGGCACCTGCTAGCCAGCTGGTTCAGGCCTCCTCCATTGGGCCTCCTCCTTCCCTACACATTGTAGACTGTGGTAGTGGTGGGGATGGTGGCAGCGCTGGATGCAAACAAAGGTTTCTGTACCAAATATTAAGTTATGCTTTTCTGATGTATCAAATACTTATGTCATGCAATAAAATGCAAATTACTTAAAAATCATCCAATGTGATTTTCTGGATTTTTGTTTTAGATTCCATCTCTCACAGTTGAAGTGTACCTATGATAAAAATTACAGTCCTCTACATGCTTTGTAAGTGGGAAAACCTGCAAAATCGGCAGTGTATCAAATACTTGTTCTCCCCCCTGTATGTACATTTGATATTCATCCATGACTGTTCTAGGCCTATATCAAATTATAACTCTTCCTGTTAGGATTTTTATTACAATCCTCATAAAAAAACAGTCTAAACATAAAAAATGGTCTTATCCAACATAGGCTCCTCGTTGTTAAAAGAAACGGAGCCAACTCCTAGGCCTGGAGGCCTGTATTCGTCATCCCACTAGCTGGAGCTCGGAATCGGTCCGTATCTCATCATCTCATTCGTCATTGATCTTTTCAGAGTCCTGGTGATGAAACCTCTCACACATGGGACCAAAGAACATCCACACCGTACCAAAACACTCATACGGGTGAAAGTTGCCCACAACACAGGGATTATGAAATTTTTCCATTTCCCAAACAATTTGTTAGAGAATTATCCACCCCAGAGTTCTCTGCTAACTCATGGGCTAATGTGGTTAACCTTTTTGGGAGAGGGGGCAGCATTTTCACTTTTGAATGAATAGCGTGCACAGAGTGAACTGCCTCCTACTCTGTCCCAGATGCTAATATATGCATATTATTAGTATTATTGGATAGAAAACACTCAGAAGTTTCTAAAACTGTTTGAATGATGTCTGTGAGTATAACAGAACTCATATGGCAGGCAAAAACCTGAGAAAAATCCAACCAGGAAGTGGGACATCTGAGGTTTGTAGTTTTTAAAAGCTTTGCCTACCGAATACACATTGAGATATGGATGAGGTTGCACTTCCTAGAGTTTCCACTAGATGTCAACCGTCTTTAGAAACTGGTTTGAGGATTCTACTATAAAGGAGGGGCTCATGAGACCTCTTTGAGTCAGTGGTCTGGCAGAGAGCCTCGGTCTCATGACGCGCGCTCACGACAGAGTTACCTCTCGTTCCAATGATTTTCTGAAGACAAAGGAATTCTCCTGTTGGAACATTATTGATGTTTTATATTAAAAACATCCTAACGATTGATTCCATACATCGTTTGACATGTTTCTAAAGGACTGTAACAGAACTTTTCAAGCTTTTGTCTGGACGAAATGCTCGCGTCTCATGAAGATGGATTACTGTGCTGAACACGCTAACAACAAGTGGCTATTTGGACATAAATGATGGAACTTTATGGAACAAATCGGTCATTTATTGTCGA
Source organism: Oncorhynchus gorbuscha (assembly GCF_021184085.1). NCBI lineage: Eukaryota > Metazoa > Chordata > Actinopteri > Salmoniformes > Salmonidae > Oncorhynchus > Oncorhynchus gorbuscha. The sequence continues at coordinate 50,309,058 of NC_060184.1, forward strand.
ACTGGGATTCCTGGGAGTGCCTTCTGATGAAGATCATCAAAGGTAAATGAATATTTATGGTGTTATTTCTAACTTGATTCCAAAATGGTGAATATTCCTCTACCTGATTTGGGCTCTGAGCTACGTTCTCAGATTATGCTTTTTCTGTAAAATTATGATTTTTCCGTAAAGTTTTAAAAAATCTGACACAGCGGTTGCATTAAGGAGAAGTCTATCTTTAATTCTGTGAATAACATTTGTATCTTTTATCAATGTTTATTATGAGTATTTCTGCAAAATCACCGGATGTTTTCGAATCAAAACATTACTGCACGTAAGGCGCCAATGTAAACTGAGATTTTTGGATATAAATATGCACATTATCGAACAAAACATGCATGTTTTGTGTAACATGATGTCCTATGAGTGTCATCTGATGAAGATCATCAAAGGTTAGTGATTAATTTGATCTATATTTCTGCTTTTTGTGACTCCTATCTTTGGCTGGAAAAATGGCTGTGTTTTTTCGACTTGGCTATGATCTAACTAATCATATGTTGTGCTTTAGCGGTAAAGCATTTTTGAAATCGGACACGATGGGTAGATTAACAAGATGTTTATCTTTCATTTGCTGTATTGGACTTGTTAATGTGTCAAAATATATATTTTTGAATTTCGCGCGCTGCCTTTTCAGCAGAATGTTTCAGCGGAATGTTGCTAGCGGAACCCCTGCGCTAGAAAGGTTAAACCAGCCAGGGCCTTGCTCACTGATCCGTCTGGAGCTATGTTATCGGGGATGAAAGTACAACATTCCGCTCCAAATATCACACGCACACCCCCCTTCTCAGCCAGTAGCATATCCAATGCTATTCTCTTCTGCCATACCATCCAGCTAGTAGTAGCTGTTTGTTCTGCTAACCCTTTTATCGCCTCTCTAGTATAGTTGATGAAACGCTGTTGGTTATAGTAGATATAATTGATCCAATCTACATTTTTACTGAGAGTTAACCACCTGTCACGTTCTGACCTTTATTTCCTGTGTTTTGTATTTAGTTAGTATGGTCAGGGCGTGAGTTGGGTGGGCAGTCTATGTTTGTTTTTCTATGATTTGGGTATTTCTATGTTTCGGCCTAGTATGGTTCTCAATCAGAGGCAGGTGTCATTAGTTGTCTCTGATTGAGAATCATACTTAGGTAGCCTGGGTTTCACTGTGTGTTGGTGGGTGATTGTTCCTGTCTCTGTGTTTGCACCAGATAGGACTGTTTTGAGTTTTAACATTTCTTGTTTTTTTGTAGTCAGTTGTTCATGTGTACCTTAACGTATTAAAAAGAACCATGGACACTTACCACGCCGCATATTGGTCCTCATCCGTTTCGCCTCTCCTCTTCGGAAGAAGAGGAGGAAACTGACTACACCGCCAGAAAATGCTTGATTCTAATCCAGCCCGTATCTGATTCCTAGCTTTGAACTCATCAGGCTTGGAACCCCAATGCTATCGATGTAAACTCTATTGTCAAAGGACAGGTTAGGCCACAGCTTCATACCTCCACACAACCACCGAACCTCCGCTCTAGGCCTTGTTATCTTGCTAAAGTCCTCGGAACTCAACCACCCAGTCAGGTCCCTCATTGTCTTGTCTGTGGTAACATTCTTTGTCCGGTTGCATGTCCTTACTTCCCCTACATTACGTCCGTATGTGGTGTATCGAGCCATACAATAATAATTTCCTCCTGTAACTGTGAAAGGGGGAAGTCTGGATGTAATGGGCACATGGGGATACAGATAATGCAGATCAATGCAACTGTCATTGTCTGGCTTCCCTGCCTTCATGGACAGCTTTACCATAAAGGCCATTCCCATGGGTGAATCAATTCCATCAAGTGGAAAGGGGATGGTTGTCAACTGAGGTTTGGCTGTGGCACAGGCATAACATTCTTCTTTATCTACTGATCTGGCTGTATACAGGATCCATTCCAACCATTGGTTGGAATCCCCATAACCAGTTTCCACCTCAATCACTTCCTTGAGATCTTTCGTCTGAACTATCCGCACCGGTCCTTGGCTCTGGACGACTCGACAGGTAATGTCCGTTTTGTCCGGGGTACTGCTGGTATTCTGGCTGGCTGTAGACCTATCACCAGATCTAACCTCTGCTACCCGGAATGGTACCGTAGTCTCGACCGAAACCTGGTCAAAACCAACATACCTTAACCTGAGATCCTCTTTCTTTACGTTTTTAATGGTCATTCGTACCTTTATGCAATACTTCCCTTGCTCCGGATTACAGTCAAAAACCCTCACCTTCACTATACTCCATTTTCTTCCATACTGGGTTTGTGGATTTATATAGCAGTCTCTCTCGGTGTGAGCTATGACCTGTTTCCATGAACTACAAGGGACCTGCACAGATATCTTCCATAATGGCTCATAGTCCTAGACTGCCAAGGGGTTAGAGACCCCATTTGGTCTACATAGAACTCAACTGAGACATCCTTCCCTAGCTCTACTCTCACTTCCTGTTTATCCAGATTAAGTGACCTTATGTACTTTGTTAATACAAAATCCTCATCTTCTACACTATGGGTCAAGTTACCACCTTCTCGGTTGGATCATGGTGTATTAGGAGTTTGGCTCCCACAATCAGACAGCTCAGACCGATCAGCACTCCTGTAAATCCCCAACCTTTCCCGGAGAACATATCATCAGCTAGAGGCCAGCGCTCACTTCTATGAACTTCGTTCTTGGCAATCCTGTAACAATTCTCTCTCAAATGTCTTATCTTCTTTAAGATTTATCTGTGCTGCTTTGTATGGTTTTAAATTCCTATGTGCTTGTCTGTGTAAAGGAGAGTCGGACCAAAATGCAGCGTGTAGATTGCGATCCATGTTTAATGAACAAACGTAAACACGAATCAATACAAACACTACAAAACAATAAACGTAACGAAAACCGAAACAGCCTAATACTGGTGCACATACACACAGAGCAAGGACATCAAGACACTAAGGACAATCACCCACGAAACACACAAAGAATATGGCTGCCTAAATATGGTTCCCAATCAGAGACAACAATAAACACCTGCCTCTGATTGAGAACCACTTCAGACAGCCATAGACTTACCTAGAACACCCCACTAAGCTACAATCCCAATACATACACACCAAATACAAAAACCCATGTCACACCCTGGCCTAACCAAATAAATGAAGATAAACACAAAATACTTTGACCAGGGCGTGACAGAACCCCCCCCTAAGGTGCGGACTCCCGAACGCACCTCAAAACAATAGGGAGGGTCCGGGTGGGCGTCTGTTCATGGTGGCGCGTCTGTTCACGTCTGTTCATCCGGCGCGGGACGTGGACTCCACTCAAACACTGTCTTAGTCCCTCCTCCTCGCGTCCTTGGATAGTCCACCCTCGCCTCCGACCATGGCCTAGTAGTCCTCACCCAGAACCCCACTGGACTGAGGAGCAGCTCGGGACTGAGGGGCAGCTCGGGACTGAGGGGCAGCTCGGGACTGAGGGGAAGCTCGGGACTGAGGGGAAGCTCGGGACTGAGGGGAAGCTCGGGACTGAGGGGAAGCTCGGGACTGAGGGGAAGCTCGGGACTGAGGGGAAGCTCGGGACTGAGGGGAAGCTCGGGACTGAGGGGAAGCTCGGGACTGAGGGGAAGCTCGGGAGTGAGAGGAAGCTCGGGAGTGAGAGGAAGCTCGGGAGTGAGAGGAAGCTCAGGAGTGAGAGGAAGCTCAGGAGTGAGAGGAAGCTCAGGAGTGAGAGGAAGCTCAGGAGTGAGAGGAAGCTCAGGCAGGTTGATGGATCTACCAGATCCTGGCTGACTGGCAGATCCTGGCTGACTGGCGGATCCTGGCTGACTGGCAGATCCTGGCTGATTGGCGGATCTGGCGGATCCTGGCCGACTGGCAGATCCCGGCCGACTGGCAGTTCTGGCAGATCCCGACCGACTGGCGGATCTGGAAGATCCCGGCCGACTGGCGGATCTGGAAGATCCCGGCCGACTGGCGGATCTGGAAGATCCCGGCTGACTGGCGGATCTGGAAGATCCCGGCTGACTGGCGGATCTGGAAGAGTCTGGTTGACTGGCGGATCTGGAAGAGTCTGGCTGACCTGGAAGAGTCTGGCTGACTGGCGGATCTGGAAGAGTCTGGTTGACTGGCGGATCTGGAAGAGTCTGGCTGACTGGCGGATCTGGAAGAGTCTGGCTGACTGGCGGATCTGGAAGAGTCTGGCTGACTGGCGGATCTGGAAGAGTCTGGCTGACTGGCGGATCTGGAAGAGTCTGGCTGACTGGCGGATCTGGAAGAGTCTGGCTGACTGGCGGATCCTGGCAGACTGACGGATCTGGCTGCTCCATGCTGACTGGCGGCTCTGGCTGCTCCACGCTGACTGGCGGCTCTGGCTGCTCCACGCTGACTGGCGGCTCTGGCTGCTCCATGTAGGCTGAGAGCTCTGGCGGCTTCCTACAGACTGGCAGCTCTGGCGGCTCCGTGCAGACTGGCAGCTCCGTGCAGACTGGCAGCTCTGGCTGCTCCATGCAGACTGGCAGCTCTGGCTGCTTCATGCAGACTGGCAGCTCTGGCTGCTTCATGCAGACTGGCAGCTCTGGCTGCTCCATGCAGACTGGCAGCTCTGGCTGCTCCATGCAGACTGGCAGCTCTGGCTGCTCCATGCAGACTGGCAGCTCCGGAGAGGCGAGGCGCACTGTAGACCTGATGCGTAGTGCTGGCACTGGTGGGCCTGGAACGAGAACACGCACAGGAAGCCTGGTACGGGGAGCTGCCACCGGAGGGCTGGTGTGTGAAGGTGGTACTGGATAGACCGGACCGTGCAGGCGCACTGGAGCTCTTGAGCACAGAGCCTGCCCAACCTTACCTGGTTGAATGCTCTTGGCCGCCCTGCCAGTGTGGCGAGGTGGAATAGCCTGCACTGGGCTATGCAGGTGAACCGGAGACACCGAGCGCAAGGCTGGTGCCATGTAAGCCGGCCCAAGGAGACGCACTGGAGACCAGATGCGTAGAGCCGGCTTCATGGCACTTGGCTCGATGCTCACTCTAGCCCGGCCGATAAGCGGAGCTGGAATATACCGCACCGGGCTATGCACCTGCACTGGGGACACCGTGCGCACCACTGCATAACACGGTGCCTGCCCGGTCTCTCTAGCCCCCCGGTAAGCACAGGGAGTTTGCGCAGGTCTCCTACCTGGCGTAGCCATACTCCCTGTGAGCCACCCCCCAAGAAATATTTGGGGCTGACTCCCGGGCTTCCTTGCCAACCGTGTTCCCTCGTATCGCCGGCTCTTCTCTCCGGCTGCCTCTGCTCTCCTAAGTGCCTCTACCTGTTCCCATGGAAGGCGAACCCTTCCCGCCAGGATCTCCTCCCATGTGTAGCAACCCTTGCCATCCAATATATCGTCCCATGTCCAATCCTCATTGCGCCGCTGTTGCTGCCTTTGTTGCTTCTCCTGTGGCTCCTGCCTGTTGACACGCTGCTTGGTCCGTTTGTGGTGGGTGATTATGTAACGGTTCTCTTGTGGTGAAGGAGAGTCGGACCAAAATGCAGCGTGTAGATTGCGATCCATGTTTAATGAACAAACGTAAACACGAATCAATACAAACACTACAAAACAATAAACGTAACGAAAACCGAAACAGCCTAATACTGGTGCACATACACACAGAGCAAGGACATCAAGACACTAAGGACAATCACCCACGAAACACACAAAGAATATGGCTGCCTAAATATGGTTCCCAATCAGAGACAACAATAAACACCTGCCTCTGATTGAGAACCACTTCAGACAGCCATAGACTTACCTAGAACACCCCACTAAGCTACAATCCCAATACATACACACCAAATACAAAAACCCATGTCACACCCTGGCCTAACCAAATAAATGAAGATAAACACAAAATACTTTGACCAGGGCGTGACAGAACCCCCCCCTAAGGTGCGGACTCCCGAACGCACCTCAAAACAATAGGGAGGGTCCGGGTGGGCGTCTGTTCATGGTGGCGCGTCTGTTCACGTCTGTTCATCCGGCGCGGGACGTGGACTCCACTCAAACACTGTCTTAGTCCCTCCTCCTCGCGTCCTTGGATAGTCCACCCTCGCCTCCGACCATGGCCTAGTAGTCCTCACCCAGAACCCCACTGGACTGAGGAGCAGCTCGGGACTGAGGGGCAGCTCGGGACTGAGGGGCAGCTCGGGACTGAGGGGAAGCTCGGGACTGAGGGGAAGCTCGGGACTGAGGGGAAGCTCGGGACTGAGGGAAGCTCGGGACTGAGGGGACTCGGGAGGGGAAGCTCGGGACTGAGGGAAGCTCGGGACTGAGGGGAAGCTCGGGACTGAGGGGAAGCTCGGGAGTGAGAGGGCTCGGGAGTCGGGAGTGCTCGGGAGTGAGAGGAAGCTCGGGAGTGAGAGGAAGCTCAGGAGTGAGAGGAAGCTCAGGAGTGAGAGGAAGCTCAGGAGTGAGAGGAAGCTCAGGAGTGAGAGGAAGCTCAGGCAGGTTGATGGATCTACCAGATCCTGGCTGACTGGCAGATCCTGGCTGACTGGCGGATCCTGGCTGACTGGCAGATCCTGGCTGATTGGCGGATCTGGCGGATCCTGGCCGACTGGCAGATCCCGGCCGACTGGCAGTTCTGGCAGATCCCGACCGACTGGCGGATCTGGAAGATCCCGGCCGACTGGCGGATCTGGAAGATCCCGGCCGACTGGCGGATCTGGAAGATCCCGGCTGACTGGCGGATCTGGAAGATCCCGGCTGACTGGCGGATCTGGAAGAGTCTGGTTGACTGGCGGATCTGGAAGAGTCTGGCTGACCTGGAAGAGTCTGGCTGACTGGCGGATCTGGAAGAGTCTGGTTGACTGGCGGATCTGGAAGAGTCTGGCTGACTGGCGGATCTGGAAGAGTCTGGCTGACTGGCGGATCTGGAAGAGTCTGGCTGACTGGCGGATCTGGAAGAGTCTGGCTGACTGGCGGATCTGGAAGAGTCTGGCTGACTGGCGGATCTGGAAGAGTCTGGCTGACTGGCGGATCCTGGCAGACTGACGGATCTGGCTGCTCCATGCTGACTGGCGGCTCTGGCTGCTCCACGCTGACTGGCGGCTCTGGCTGCTCCACGCTGACTGGCGGCTCTGGCTGCTCCATGTAGGCTGAGAGCTCTGGCGGCTTCCTACAGACTGGCAGCTCTGGCGGCTCCGTGCAGACTGGCAGCTCCGTGCAGACTGGCAGCTCTGGCTGCTCCATGCAGACTGGCAGCTCTGGCTGCTTCATGCAGACTGGCAGCTCTGGCTGCTTCATGCAGACTGGCAGCTCTGGCTGCTCCATGCAGACTGGCAGCTCTGGCTGCTCCATGCAGACTGGCAGCTCTGGCTGCTCCATGCAGACTGGCAGCTCCGGAGAGGCGAGGCGCACTGTAGACCTGATGCGTAGTGCTGGCACTGGTGGGCCTGGAACGAGAACACGCACAGGAAGCCTGGTACGGGGAGCTGCCACCGGAGGGCTGGTGTGTGAAGGTGGTACTGGATAGACCGGACCGTGCAGGCGCACTGGAGCTCTTGAGCACAGAGCCTGCCCAACCTTACCTGGTTGAATGCTCTTGGCCGCCCTGCCAGTGTGGCGAGGTGGAATAGCCTGCACTGGGCTATGCAGGTGAACCGGAGACACCGAGCGCAAGGCTGGTGCCATGTAAGCCGGCCCAAGGAGACGCACTGGAGACCAGATGCGTAGAGCCGGCTTCATGGCACTTGGCTCGATGCTCACTCTAGCCCGGCCGATAAGCGGAGCTGGAATATACCGCACCGGGCTATGCACCTGCACTGGGGACACCGTGCGCACCACTGCATAACACGGTGCCTGCCCGGTCTCTCTAGCCCCCCGGTAAGCACAGGGAGTTTGCGCAGGTCTCCTACCTGGCGTAGCCATACTCCCTGTGAGCCACCCCCCAAGAAATATTTGGGGCTGACTCCCGGGCTTCCTTGCCAACCGTGTTCCCTCGTATCGCCGGCTCTTCTCTCCGGCTGCCTCTGCTCTCCTAAGTGCCTCTACCTGTTCCCATGGAAGGCGAACCCTTCCCGCCAGGATCTCCTCCCATGTGTAGCAACCCTTGCCATCCAATATATCGTCCCATGTCCAATCCTCATTGCGCCGCTGTTGCTGCCTTTGTTGCTTCTCCTGTGGCTCCTGCCTGTTGACACGCTGCTTGGTCCGTTTGTGGTGGGTGATTATGTAACGGTTCTCTTGTGGTGAAGGAGAGTCGGACCAAAATGCAGCGTGTAGATTGCGATCCATGTTTAATGAACAAACGTAAACACGAATCAATACAAACACTACAAAACAATAAACGTAACGAAAACCGAAACAGCCTAATACTGGTGCACATACACACAGAGCAAGGACATCAAGACACTAAGGACAATCACCCACGAAACACACAAAGAATATGGCTGCCTAAATATGGTTCCCAATCAGAGACAACAATAAACACCTGCCTCTGATTGAGAACCACTTCAGACAGCCATAGACTTACCTAGAACACCCCACTAAGCTACAATCCCAATACATACACCCCACATACAAAAACCCATGTCACACCCTGGCCTGACCAAATAAATGAAGAAAAACACAAAATACTTCGACCAGGGCGTGACACAGACCTTTTCAATTTAGTAGAAATATGCCTCTATCTCACTCGCTCCCTTCAAGATTACAGCCCCCATAAAACATTTCCGAAGATAGAAAATGAAGCACTCCTTTTCCCAGAAAAAAAAACACTTGGTCAGCATTCATTATTACTACCCCGATTCAGAAACCCAAACGTTGACTACAAACAAAACCCAATAATAATGATAATTCCATTGTACTCCCTCCAATCATTAGTTTTAAATTTCCTCAATGGTTGTATGTACTTAATTGAGCATGTGCTACCCTTGGATACAATACTGTACTTGAAATCTATGAAATACCCCTACTTAACATACTACTTGACTAGTCTGACCCAAGCTTGCTTTGCAACATTAAAACCCATTCAATCTGTCTGCAAACAGTCTCTCAAAATGCTTGATAGGAATACCCTGCCATTAGACACACATGACTGAGATGAATGTGCACTGTCCCTGCAAAATAAAATGAACTCAACCTGCAATCCACTTTGCTGACCTGACATTGTTCCACGTAATGGAAACAGATGATAATGTTAGAATACATTAACTTTCTGTTCCAATTCACTGGTGTTACCTAAACAATCAAACCAAGAATCAATAACCAGAAACTATCACAAAACTTTTATCCGACATCAGTCAATCCGTAAGAATAAAAACAAATGTCGATGGGCACAACTCTATCAAAAATTATCTCTCCGCTATTATTTAGAATTCATTAGATTTAGGTAACTGTCTCTTCTATGATTCAGTCATTTAAATACGACTCCATTCTCAATAGGTTATTCCAGTAGATCAGTTAGGCAAGACAGCGTATTACATCGAAATCGCCTCGCTATTATTTAGAATGAATTAGTCTTTCAATTTAACCTAAACAAGCTATTAAAACGTTCAGTTTATATCTTAAACAAACACTAACAACCATATATTTCCAGGCAAAACACATCAATAGTTCAATTACTATCCAAAACCCAGATTTGAGTCAATTGGTGCTTAGGCTGGGATACAAACCAGAGTCTCGCGCATGGTAGGCAAGAATTCTACCGCTGGACCACCAACACTTTTTGAAATGACAGAGACTCCACACAAATAACTATTTTTATAATTGTCTGTAGTCGTAAAATCAGGCATGTACTACCGAGACAATTCCCAGAAAATAGCGACAATTTAAAGGTCCAAGCATTTCCCTCACCCTTTCTCTACACTTGCCTTTTTGCTCCTACTACTCCTCTTTTTCTTGGCCCCCTCCGCTCTTTTTCTAGCTTCAGCCAGCCAAATACGAGCGGTGTCGAGCCCTTCTGTCCGTTGCTTCTCTACCTTGTCATCACAAACCCTATTTATTTGTTTAATCATTGATTCCAGGTTTTCTATATTTAAACGTCCGTCAAAATCATACTTTTTCCTCCATTTCGGGCCAAAATAGATCTTCCTCTTATCTTTTCCCTGCATATATTTCTCATCTCCCGATAATTCCGGGATTCCCTTAGAGGATTTACCACCCATGTTTCATACTTATTTTCACAATCTATGTGTATGTACTTTTTACCATTATTATTTTATTTATGGTAGTGCACATGTACCTCAGGTCATTGCGGACCTGCTCCCTCAATCGATTTTGGTTAACTTCTTGGTGACGGGGCAGTATTTTCACGTCCGGATGAAATGCATGCCCAAATTCAACTGCCTGATACCCATGCCCAGAAGATAAGATATGCATAGTATTATATATTTGGATATAAAAGATTCTGAAGTTTCTAAAACTGTTTGAATCATATCTGTGAGTATAACAGAACCTATTTAGCAGGCGAAACCCTGAGGACAAACCATTCAGATTTTGTTTTGATTTGAGGTCACTCTCTTTTCAATGGGTTTCATTGGGAATCCAGATTTCCAAGGGACCGTCTTGCAGTTCCTATCACTTCCACTGGATGTCAACAGTTTTTAGAAATTGGTTGAGGTTATTCCTTTGTGTAATGAAGAAGTATGGCCATCTTGAACGAGGGTCACTTGAAGTGTACTTTTAGATAGAGGCGCATGACCAGAACATAGATCATCCCGTCTTCAATTCTATGATTATTTATGTTAAAAAATACCTAAAGTTGTATTACAAAAGTAGTTTGAAATGTTTTGGCAAAGTTTACAGGTAATTTTTGAGATATTTCGTAGTCATGTTGCTCAAGTTGGAACTGGTGTTTTTCTGGATCGAACGCGCCAAATAATTGGACATTTTGGATATATATCGACAGAATTAATCGAACAAAAGGACCATTTGTGATATTTATGGGACATATTGGAGTACAAACAAAAGAAGCTTGTCAAAGGTAAGGCATGATTTATATTTTTATTTCTGTGTTTTGTGTAGCGCCTGCAGGGTTGAAATATGCTTTCCCTTTTCTTTACGGGGGAGCTATCCTCAGATAATAGCATTGTTTGCTTTCGCCGAAAAGCCTTTTTGAAATCTGACATGTTGGCTGGATCCACAACAAGGGTAGCTTTAATTTGCTATCTTGCATGTGTGATTTAATGAAATTTTGATTTTTATAATAATTTATTTGAATTTGGCGCTCTGCATTTTCCCTGGCTTTTATCCAAAATGTCAATTTATTTGGCGCGTTTGATCCAGAAAAACACCAGTTCCAACATATCCCAGAGAGGTTAATACACAAAGTAAAAGCCTCCAAGTGAATCTGTTCAGAATAACCAAGCTCCTATTATTGATATATTCTAAGTATTTAGAACATCAAATCAAAGATATCTTAAATCATTCCCCAGATACTGGTTGAAATGAAAACAGACCGAGGCCCAACAATAGTCAAATGTTTACTCCCGAGGACGTCCAGTCCGTTGTACAAAAACATCCATTTTATTTTTATCTTTATTTAACCAGGCAAGTCAGTTAAGAACACATTCTTATTTTCAATGACGGCCTGGGAACAGTGGGTTAACTGCCTGTTCAGGGGCAGAACGACAGATTTGTACCTTGTCAGCTCAGGGGTTTGAACTCGCAACCTTCCGGTTACTAGTCCAACGCTCTAACCACTAGGCTACGCTATACTGGCTCCTTACGCACATACCTTCACACACAAACAGCAGGTATCCTACACACATACTGTATCACTACCCAGCCGACAAAGATTAGGGAGACCGTGAGAAGTATTCCCTGTCCTCCCCCAAGATTAGGGAGACCGTGAGGAGTACTCCCCGCCCCTCCCAAATCTCTCAGAGGCCGAGCCAGGTCGGCACCGAATTTTGCTCAGACAGTCTGTGTTTAAGATACTATAAAGATATATTGTACAGATATATTGTTTTACCCTAATTCTGACTAAAACTACACACATCATTAATTATAATTTTACTGACTAAAACTACACACAGTTATCAGATTATAATTTTATGATTCTAATCCATTTCATACAATTATAAGGTTTCAGAGTGAATTATTTCATCATTATCTTTCAACATTTATTTTATTATTTTATCAGAAAGGCACACACCTGTCTATATGCTGTATGGTCCCACAGTTGACAGTGCATGTCAGAGAAAAAACCAAGCCATGAGATTGAAGAAATTGTCCATAGAGCTCCGAGACAGGATTGTGTGGAAGCACAGATCTGGAAAAGGGTACAAAACATTTCTGGAGCACTGAAGATCCCCAAGAACACAGTGGCCTCCATCTTAAATTGAAGAAGTTTGGACCCACCAAATCTCTTCCTAGAGCTGACTGCCTGGCCAAACTGAGCAATCGGGGGAGAAGGGCCTTGGACGGGGCCCAGGAACCCGGTGGTCACTCTGACAGAGCTCCAGAGTTCATCTGTGGAGATGGGAGAACCTTCCAGAAGGACAACCATCTCGGCAGCACCACCAATCAGGCCTTTGTGGTAGAGTGGCCAGACGGAAGCCACTCCTCAGTAAAAGGCACATGACAGCCCACTTGAAGTTTGCCAAAAGGCACCTAAAGACTCTCAAACCATGAGAAACAAGATTCTCTAGTCTGATGAAACCAAGATTGAACTCTTTGGCCCGAATGCCAAGCATCACATCTGGAGGAAACCTGGCACCATCCCTTTGGTGAAGCATGGGTTGGCAGCATCGTGCTGTGGGAATGTTTTTCAGTAGCAGGGACTGGGAGACTAGCCAGGATTGAGGGAAAGATGAGCGGAGAAAAGTATAGAGAGATCCTTTATGAAAGCCTGCTCCAGAGCGCGCAGGACCTCAGACTGGGGCAAAGGTTCATCTTCCAACAGGACAACGACCCTAAGAACACAGCCAAGACAACGCAGGAGTGGCTTCAGGACAAGTCTCTGAATGTCCTTGAATGGCCTAGCCAGTGCCCGGACTTGAACCCAAACAAACATCTCTGGAGAGACCTGAAAATAGCTGTGCAGCAACGCTGCCTATCCATCCTGACAAAGCTTCTGGGATCTGCAGAGAACAATGGGAGAAACTCCCCAAATACAGGTGTGCCAAGCTTGTAGTGTCATACCCAAGAAGCCTCGATGCTGTAATCACTGCCAATGGTGCTTGAACAAAGTACTGAGTAAAGGGTCTGAATACTTATGTAAAAGTGATATTTCCAATTTTGGTTTTATAAATTTGCTAAATTGTGTGCTTCGGTGTGAGCCAAATAAAATAAAAATATGGATCTATATATTGGTCACATACACATATTTAGCAGATGTTATTGGTCACATACACATATTTAGCATATGTTATTGGTCACATACACATATTTAGCAGATGTTATTGGTCACAAACACATATTTAGCAGATGTTATTGTGGGTGTAGCGAAATGCTTGTGTTCCTAGCTCCAACAATGCAGTAATATCTAACAATTCACAACAATACACAAATCTAAAAGTAAAAGAATGAAATAAGGAAATATATAAATATTAGGACGAGCAATGTCAGAGTGACATTGACTAAAATACAGTAGAATTAAAATCCAGTATGAGACGAGTTAAGCAGTCTGCTAAATGACTTAAATGTAATGTAAATGTAAACAATATTAAAGTGACTAGTGTTCCATTATTAAAGTGGCCACTGATTCCATGTCTATGTATATAGGGTAGTAGCCTCTAAGGTGTAGGGATGAGTAGCCTGGTGGTAGCCGGCCAGTGATGGCTATTTAACAGTTTGATGTTTTGAGATAGAAGCTGTTTTTCCAGGCTCTCGGCCCCAGCTGTGATGCACCTGTACTGACCTTGCATTCTACATGACAGCAGGGTGAACAGGCTGTGGCTTGGGTGGTTGATGTCCTGGATGATCTTTTTGGCCTTCCTGTGACATCGGGTGCTGTAGGTGTCCTGGAGGGTGTTGGGCAGACCAGACCGTACCGCCCTCTGGAGAGCCCTGCACTTGTGGACGGTGCAGTTGCCATACCAGGTGGTGATACAGCCCGACAGAATGCTCTCAATTGTGCACCTGTAAAATTTTCTGAGGGTCTTAGGGGCCAAGGCAAATTTCTTTAGCCTCCTGAGGTTGAAGAGGCGCTGTTGTACCTTCTTCGCCACACTGTCTGTATGGGTGGACCATTTGAGATGTGCACGCTGAGGAACTTGAAGCTTTCCACCTTCTCTACTGAGGTTCCATCAATGTGGATAGGAGGGCTCTCTCTCTGCTGTTTCCTAAAATCCACGATCAGCTCCTTGATTTTGTTGAAGGTAAGGGAGAGGTTATTTTCCTGGCACCACTCCACCAGGGCCCTCACCTCATTCCTGTAGTCTCGTCATTGTTGGTAAACATGATAATGGAGTCGTGCGTGGCTACACAGTCAAAGGGTGGACAGGGAATTCAGGAGGGGACTAAGCACACACCCCTGTGGGGCCCCTGTGTTAAGGGTAAGCGTGGTGGAGGTGATGTTGCCTACCCTCACCACCTGGGGTCAGCCTGTCAGAAAGTCCAGAATTCCAGTTGGAGAGGGAGGTGTTCAGACCCAGAGTCCTGAACTTGGTGATGAGCTTGGAAGGGATAATGGCGTTGAATGCTGAGTTGTAGTCAATGAACATGATTCTCACATAGGTATTCCACTTATCTAGGTGGGTGAGGGCAGTGTGGAGATTGTGCTATTGAGATTGTGTCATCTATGGATCTGTTGGGGCGGTATGCAAACTGGAGTGCGTCTAGGCTGGCTGGGATGGTGGAGTTAATGTGTGCCATAACCAGCCTCTCAAAGCATTTCATGATTACAGAAGTGAGAGCTACAGGGTGGTAATCCTTGTGGCATGATGCCTTAAAGTTCTTAAGAAAAGGGATGTATGTGGTAATTTTAAAACGTGGGGATTACAGACTGGGACAGGTAGTGGTTGAAAATGACCGTGAATATGCCTGCCAGCTGTTCTGCGCAGTGGGGAGGGGATGCGCCTTATTATCACTATCCACTGCCATATGCTGCTGAATGTTGGAACTTCGAAAATCAGCTCAGGTGTCCATGGTTCTGAAATCTCCACTATTAGTTTAATTTGTGTGTGTGAGATTACGACCATTCTAACTGTAGAAACAAGCTTCCACCACCAGAGGGCGACTAAATATCAGTTTATCGATGGAAAAAAGGTATACACCCGATGATGACGTCTACTAGGCTACTACTGTAGTTGATGATCTTAAGATGATCATATTTGAACATGGATCTTATCAGACAATTGCGACAAAAGACTCCAAAGAGCCTTATAGCTCAACAGAATACTCCGATATTCCTATGAGTCCATTTGCTTATTATATTTTGCATAATGAAGGATCAATTGGAAGTAGGCTATACATTTATCCACGGCTGTTTGTTTAACAACTATGCTGGTTAATTTATCAACGGGGAGGGACAATCTTTTGGACTCCGGCCAATATTACCGTTTCTAGTCCTTCATTAAAGGCTTATTGCAGCGCGGTCTCTGTTCTAAATTAACTTTTGGAGGGCTAGTAACCCGCCGAGGCAGATGGAGCTTGCAGTCCACCGTTCTCATTGTGTGAGGATTCTCCTTTAGCAATTTGCCTGACGGAAACGTTTTAGTATTCTGGCGAGTGCCCCCGGGTCTGGCACTACAAAAGTGAAACTCATTGGCTCGCTATAAATTCTGCTGACGTCAGCGAAGGAGAGAGAATTATATTATCCTCCCTATTTTTTTCATTATGCAAACAATTTGTATGACTTCCTCACACACATGCATGCATACACACACAGAAACACACACAGCTGTCCATGACACATTCAAGTGAATCTGAAATGACAAGCTACCTATCTACAAACGTACGCACCTACAAACAATGCAGCTTGCAACACAGCTTCACATAAAACACCTTGCGACGGGCACTGAATCTGAATTTACTGGGTGAGTGGGTAAGTCATTCACGTCAGTTTTAATGTGGAGGAATGGGGGGAGGTTCCCTTTTCCTTGTCACTAATGTGAATTAAAAAAAAAAATATTAGTCTTGGCACGGAATAGGCTATATTGTTGGTGTGCCTTCAAAGGCAGGCATGCAATAGCTCCATTAGACATTTTCAGAATAGCGTATGATTAAACAAATTAGTCAAATATGAGAATGTGTCTGGTCCTCGTTTCCCAGTTTTAAGTGTTTGACAAACAACCACATCGAGAAAACGTTCGCTAAATGCGTCGTTAGACCATGCGTCAATAATGATAAGATTGAGAGAGAAAAAACAGTGTTGCTCTCGGATCAGCTTTCTCCATTCAAATCTTACCATAGAATTATAATTATTCCACAACACTGACAATACCACCCGTGGCTGCAAATACTGAGGCGGCGTGTTCTACATGCGTAGGTCAGAGCGTTGGGCCGGTAACCGAAAGGCTGTTGGATCGAATCCCCGAGCTGACAAGGTAAAAAAATGTCGTTCAGGTTGCCAGTCATTTTAAATAGGAATTTGTTCGTAACTGACTTGCCTAGTTCAGTAAAGGTTACATTTTTAAAAAGTTAGGCTACCCTATAATAATGCATTTAAGATTTCGCACACATGTTACAAATAATTCCCGTTGAAATATATTGAGGCACAAAATACAGACCCTAGCATTAGCTAAATATAATTCAATTGAATGAATATAAAAATGTATTTCAAAGTGATTGAAATATGTAGCTCTACATAGCCTATAATGTATTTACCACTTGCAGTCATCTCGGGTTTCATTTGGAGTATCCTTGAATTCTTTTGCATTGGCAACTCTGTATGTATACACAGCAAACTCGCTAGTGTTGATTTTTCAGTAACATTTATAGTGTTGGTTCATGTGTGATATTTTACTGTACGTGTTAAAAATAACCCCGGGGTTGGTGTTAATAACGAGTGCTATTAGGTAGTCTCATACCTTAACCTTCTTAACCCGGCAGTCATTCTAAATGTTGGATCTCCCCACTTTGGCTAGATTCCTAGGGGAACTACACCTGAAAGCTAAACGCGATTTGGCCCGTATAGTATACAGGCCTGTGGACAATTTTATAATAGCTAAACAACACTGATTTTTGTCAGAAGCGGAGTCTTTTCGTCTTTGGTCAAATTATTATGAGCATACAGTATTGTAATAAATAATACACCACAAACTTTCGTTATTTGTTTTTCTCTCTTGACGCTCCACGCTCTCTAGACACCAGCAATGTGGTCCTTGGCGATAACGTGTGCCCGTGACACAGATGCGGATATCACCACATCTCTTTTAATGACTGTACGGTGTGGGCAAGGGGGAAAGACTACCCTTGCCTAGCAAATGAAAAAAACGTAGAAAGCGGGAGTCCAACTGTAACTTTTACACCAAGCATGCCATGTGGGCGTGAAGCAAAGAGATAGAGAGAGAGAGAGCGAGAGAGAGAGAGAGAGACGCCCTCGCTTTACAAGGGGTAAACCATTTCACTCCTCTTCGCCACGCTGTGTAACAGGCAACGGGAGAAAAAGCTCCCCGAGTGCTGCTGGAAGTTGATGGCTATGTGTGATGCTCAGACCTCAACATCGTTTTTCAATCAGAGTTTTTAAGATCTGCATATGCCAATGGTTTTACCACACGTAGAATGGGATTAACTTGGTCCGGCAAATATATCTCACTGTTTCTTGCTGTTCAGTTAGGTGAGTGACTCTGTCACAGTCGACTCGTTATTGTCTTGTTTTTATATTTGAGATGATGAATAGCGAATTGTAAGAAGTATAGTCAAACTATTTGGAATGTAAACTATTTGACAATTTCAGGAAAAAAATATATAGATTTTGTATTGCAAGGAATGCATGAAATCAGTTTATTTTCGGGTTGCAATGGGATGCATGCAAACATAGCCACAACAAAACAAATGCTGTCACATTCCACGTTTTAGTAGTTATAATGAAAAAATGTGAAACCAATTATTATTTATTTTGTATTAATCTATGCGAATGCATATGTAAATTCGATTGGAAACGTGTATGGGGACGTTCGCACCACAGGAGCCTGTTGAGGGGAGGACGGCAAATGATAATGGCTGGAATGGAGTGAATGGAATGGTATCAAACACATGCGTTGGATGTGTTTGATACCATTCCATTGATAACATTCCAGCCATTACTAAGAGCCCGACCTCCCGAATTAAGGTGCCACCAGCCGCCTGTGGTTCGCACAAGTAGGCCAGTGTTTCGTTTGCATTGCATAACGCTGTCAGTGGAAGACGCTGCTCCTTAGAGTCCTGTGGTGGCAAGGGAATTCATTATAAATAATGCATGCCATAGCAGCCGAGCCATTGTTGGAAAAACAGAAATGATTTGACTTGACATGCTTTGTGAATGAAACATTTGACAGAAATACATCTAAAAGGCAATTGACGCTCGTTTAATATATGAGTGTCTAGCAGGTGCGTCGTCTCTTTTTTCAAACGAAATGCATTGAGTGCGCTATTGTCGAACTGTCTAATGTATCGTAGGATTTCGAAAAAGTGTGAGATCATTTTTCATTAACGAATATGACTATTAAACTAAATTTAGTATACGAAGATAATGTTAAAAATCAACAAATGTAGCCAACCGCATAGATATTAAGTGTTTATTATATGCATATGGGCTATTTGGTCTATTTCATGTTGAGGCTATAATTTAGAGTATATCTAAGAATGTAGGCTAGCCATATCCATTTGTTTCATCGTGTAGCCTAGCATTAACCTAGAAAACGGCAACTGGTAAATTATGGATAGTCGTTTTTATCACTTGGATATTACCTGGTGTTTTGTCTGTGACTGCAGGGTCGTCCGCATCGGTGGCATTTAGAGTGTTATTCTACGTTGATGTGCGGTGTTTTGCTTTAGCTAAATCTATAGTGTGGGTGTGAAGGATTGACTAATAGTAGCACGAAGGCTACTGTAGCTAGCTACAGAGCTAAGAGCTGAGTCTATGCTGAGTGCGAGAAACACGTGTGATGGATTCTCTAAAACGCTGTCCTCATTTCACACATTAAAATAAAGGGTCCCTAAAATTTAAATCAGAGGGCATATCTATTTCAAACCTTTTATTGCACTTGTCAAAATAATTACCCCATTTACAAGATAATATTATTCTCAGGCTACTAAAACGATTGAAACTAGGTTGTCTTGATATATGCAGTTCTGCATTATAGACTGTATCGGATCGAATGTTAACATTCTATAATTAGAAGGTGGCATGTAGTACATTGCTGTAAACTTGCGATCTGGCATCATATCATTTCTGACCATAATGATGATTGCATTTCGAAGTCGAATATAGAGACAGAGTTTGTGCCAAGTGTAAGAGGCACACGGTGAACTGCTAGGCTATATGGGGGTTATGTGTCATTTTACAATGCAAATGATCATATAATCTCGCTCGTTGCCACTTTATAAATAATCCCTGCAAAATGTGTAATGCAAGCAGGTTGCTCCTCGAGACGCAGCGACATGAATTATTGCCTTTCGAATTTACGCATTAATCTGACCTCGACAGAGACTATTACAAATCCGCATAATGTATTTGGTGACATTGGATTGCTTGTAGGCTACAGCCCGATTTACTAAAGGGCATGATGGCAATAAGAGTAGCCTCGCATGTTTTACAACACTATTTAACGAAAACGTGATGCAGATATTGTCAACATATGACCTAAACCTAAATGCCTATAACAGAGGTTGTGCATTATTCTACAACCAATCGACCTTGGACACCATTGTAACAAATGGTCAATCGAGCGATTCTCCCGCGTAACGAACCAGAGATGCTCCGTGCGTCCACCATTGGCAAACAACAAATGTAGTTCGAGGGGGTTAAAGGGTTGGATTGAAGACGTGCACGTTTGGCAACAACATTGTCATTTTCTCTATTTAACGAATTATAAAAGACGTAGAACGCCCCATAATCTGGTTGAATAAACACAGACACAGATATGACTAAAATGTATTATAGCATAGGGTACCCCCCCCCCCCGCACACCCTCCCACACAAACACACGCACACGTGCAAGCACAGATATGAGCATTTCGTTACACTCACAATAACATCTGCTAACCATGTGTATGTGACCAATAAAAAATGTGATTTGACATGCATACAAAAGCCATGCAGTGAGACCCCCCCCCTTCTCACTGTAGCTCGGCGGTGCGTTACCTCATCCTCCTTTGTTGCTGTTTTCGTGGCGTTCAATGCTGGGATCTCCGGATGTAATCTCCAAATCTTAGTGTATGATCAAGTGCAAGGAAATTGTTGGACATATTAAGACGAACATTATACTATGGGAAAACATTCCGATATTTCTTGATCTTAAGTTATATGGCTAATTTTGAACTATTAGTATATGAAACATAGTCTGGCCTAACACCTAACCCTTTAAGTCCTCCTGACTATTTGGTGTCACAATGCGTCGATAATGAAGAGGGCTGTGCTTTTATTGGTTGGCTTTCCTCTATGTCCTTTGCTCAAATTTAGCTGTAGGCCTAATTTAAGATTTTTGTCATTCAAAAAGCATTACAAGAATATTGAGGTTTTGATTTTGTCCAATGTAACAGTAAGCTAAATCTGGTCAATTGATAAAGCATACTTACTTTAACCTCAATGTTAAACTTCTTTTGGCCTTGCATTGTTTTTAGCCTTATAGATTATGAAATGTTGATGTTTTCAGACAATGCAATTAATAATGATTAGAAAAAGAGTGCACTAAAATGACAAAAAGTGAACTTGCTTTAACTGATTAATAACTCTGACAGCCCTATACAAAAGTGAATAAATTATTTCCCCCCCCAATTCCAGTTTATCTGCTACATGTGGTGAGAGCAACGGGGAAATGTGATACAGTATTCAAAGGGTTCTCCAATTGCTTGCTGAGACTGGGGGAGAATATGGCTAACTATCCACAGGAGCTGGATGAGAAGGAAAACCTACAGACCATCTGCACGTAAGTTGAATTTAAAAAAGGAAAGAAAAAAAAAACATGCTACATTTGATCAACTCCAAAAAGGATCAAGTAGGCACAACCCCCACCCTGTATTCCAAACCGGTTGGTGCAAAATGGCATGAGGGCCCAGTTTAACTCGACAGCTCCATTGGATTAGATACAGAGTCGGGTTCAGGGGGAGCCACGTGCCAGCTCAATGTGGGAAAAAATGGGGTAGTGGCTTATTTGAAATGAACAACCTATGTGGAAATGGAATATTATAGCCCAAAAACTGTACATGTGATTGGACGTTAGGCATGTGAGAATGGGGGATCGACAAGCATGGGTGCTGATGATCTGTCTTTGGCTAGCTAGTTCGCCATAAGTGGTCGTTTAGGGCCCCCGGGCCGTCAGCGCTCCCCCTCAAAAAAACAAAAACAAATAGTAGAATACACTCAGAATAGTAGAATTTACAAAGTGCTATTCGGCAAAAAAGAAATTGTGCATCAGTGGTTTTTCTCTTGTTATGTCAGTCACTGACAGTCACTCAATTAGCCATTTCAGCTAACAATTTTTTGTTTTGTAAGTTAGTCTAGCCAGCTATCTAAACTTGGAATAATCATAGCCGAATATCTACCGGCCATGTGGCCAGGCACCTGAAACTCTTTGTCTACTTTCCCAGAGTCAGATGAACTCATGGATATCATTTTTATGTCTCTACATGCTCTTTGAAGGAAATTGCTATTGCTAACTAGCATTAGCACAATGGGTAGTCAATGGTAACTGCTAGCATGCTAGTAGTTAGCAGTTAGTTTTGCATGTCAATGCTAACTACTATCTCTAACTTACTTCATATTGAATGCAGAGACAAACATGGTATCCACGAGATCATCTGAGTCTGGGGAAGTACACAAAGGGCTTCCTTTTCAAAATTTCGAAATATCCCTTTAACATGGCATAAGTTTTGGCAAATTATGTAGAACTGCAGGAAATTAGTTTTAAAACTGCAAAAATGTCTCTCCACCCAAAGGTGGAGGACGGCCCTGAAGACAGGAATAGGTTGTGTGTGTGTGTGTGTGTGTGTGTGTGTGTGTGTGTGTGTGTGTGTGTGTGTGTGTGTGTGTGTGTGTGTGTGTGTGTGTGTGTGTGTGTGTGTGTGTGTGTGTGTGTGTGTGTGTGTGTGTGTGTGTGTGTGTGTGTGTGTGAGAGAGAGAGAGAGAGAATGAGAGAAATTGGAGGGGTTGGATAAAATCACGTGACTTCAGGGAATCTTTTTCAGAGCTTGTGAATTAAAACCAATGTAGCTTTTGTTTTCCTACTAGGGAGCTGTTAAACAAGACTTTAGGCCTATGCATTTGTTACTGGAATTATTTTTGGCGTTCTATTGTTTTTAAAACAGTGTTAAAAGAAAACTATTTACTCTATTTGAATACAGCATGGACAATTGATGAAGAGAGAGAACAGGATTATAACAGTAATATAATACTCTAACGCCTGTCTTGTTTATTTTGCATTTGATTTGCAGATATTGGGATGACTTCCACTCATGTGCGACCACTGCGCTGGTGGATTGCCAAGAGGGAGCCACAGACCTATGGGAGAAGCTCAAAAAGGAGTCCAGAAACTTAGAGTTCCGAGGGAGCTTGTTTGAACTCTGTGGCGGGGGGAACGGGGCCTCCAAATCCACAGTCGCTTTAGGTCTCATCATACTTCTAACGGCACTTTCTGCCTTAGTGACTTGGCTTGCATTTTAGCAAAAACAAACAAAGAAGAAGATAAAGGGGAAAAAATGCTAGCTATTGACACAAAAATACAAAACAAAAGAGACGTTTGAATTCATTTACACCCAAATGGATTATACTTCATCCGGGGAAGGCGACCTGATTTTGCTAGAGACATTGGCGGGTCGTCTTCCGGGACTGGTGCACCATATTTCTCTGACATGGGGTCAATTACATTAAATATTTAGCAGGTATTGAGTTTAAATTATGATGACATTTAGATGGATCCTCGCCCGTTTACTATTAAAGTCGACGATGAATTATTTATATTAGTAGCCTAGGCCTTGACATCTGTTATTTCAGGTGATTGCAAACTGCTCGTACTCTGTAGGCTAATGCGAGGTGCGCTTAGCCCAACGAAATCTCCAGATCGGTCTCCAATATTCACCGTTTAGATATGTTATTTACTTTACTTTGCGAAATGTATCATGTCGAGCCAAGTATAAATGGAAAGGGTTGTTTGAGGATATGATGTTTCTACCTTCACACGATGCTAATAACCTAACTATCACCCTAGAAAAAATACATGTAAAATAGCATAGTAATAAGAATGAAAAAAAAGAGTACTCTGAAAAAAACAGTACAAGCATTCAATGGTAGTTTGGTTATTACGTGAAAAGTAGCGTATGGCAATATGATGACAAAGTTGGTCAATGTAGGGAACGAAAACAGTGGCCGGAGAGTGATATGACTGTTGCCATTATGTTGGCACTTTACCCATCAATTTACGAACAAATAGAAGCTACCCATGGGGTATAGTGTACATGAAACCATAATTTTCCAAAGTAGGCTACAGTAGCACGAGAATACTCGGAACGCGAAATCAATAGCTGGATGAAAAGAAATTAAGCTAGCTTTATTTGATGTTGCATAGACCACTTTTTACTGCCTTCAAAATATGTGTATTATGTTTGTTTGTTTTTGGGGATGTTGCATATAACACTTCACTATTTCAAATCATGTAAGTAAATAAGAGACTATGTATATATAAGGAATTTTGAAAATATATATACTAATACTTTATCCCAAACATTTTTAAAAATAGATTGATTATTATATAACAAATCTGATTGCTAAAAGTACGACGAATATTGAATAAAACAGTTAATGTTTGAAAATAAGTGTGTGGTTCAGATTTGAACATGTTACTATTTGTAGTTTTGTTCCAAAATGTGTAGCCTACATTATGCTGTCAAAATGTGTACATTGGTTGTGTGTAAATCATCACAGCTGATTTTGACCTAACTCAATGATGTTGACAGGTGTCTTTGGCAACAAGATCTTTGGATGTTGAGTTCATTCATGGCTTTGAAGCAAACGAGATAAAGCAGTCAATCATTTAGTATTCACTCGAACACACACACACACACACGCACGCACGCACGCACGCACGCACACACACACACACACACACACACACACACACACACACACACACACACACACACACCGAGTCACTTCATTGATTTAGGGAGAGAAAGCAAGAGACCATACTGCTGTTTGTCTTTCTGGGCAAAAACGTAAAATCTCAAAGCGACTGACTACCGTGGCTAGGACAAACAGAAACTGGCTAGGAAAAATAGAAACATTGAAACAGGCTACAGTATTTAGAAGAACAATACTGATTTAAATATGTCCAATAAAGCATCCTAATGTGATAAAGATGAATTGAAATCGAGATTAGGAGTGGCAGGCGACAGGCGTCTGCGTTGCGTGAACCTTAACGATTAATAAAACAATATGTCCCTAAGGAATGAACGTTGTGGGCTTCAGCTCGTGATTATTTTTTATATTTAGGTCTATGTTAAAATGTGTTAAAGCAATATGAAATATATATAAAACTTTTTTTTTGCTAATATTGCTCACACATTTCGTCAATCAGAAGCTCATTTGTATTTTCTTTCCCCAGTGGAATACACTTTTGATTTCAAAAGCATGCATTAATATGGATGAAAGCTGTATGAATGACTGTCTCTCCTTCCAAGAAGAGAAAGAAACCTACAAACCTGCCTCTATTTTTCATAGATTTTCTTTTATTTGAGAAAAATTCTGTAATTGCATGCAGTTTTTGTAGATGATATATTTTGTATCGGTAGGGACAATCACCTATCACCTACACGCCTATTACCTCATACACCCCCCCCCCGAAATAACAGAAAATGCGTTTAGCCTTTTTCCATTTTTTTCTACAGGAGAGTAGCATAATTATAAAAATACAAGCTCTAACAGAAATATTTGACCAGCTTTTATCGCCTCCGTGAGATATCCCCTTGAACTCCTCATTAAAAATGTATGCTACTCCGGAGGTTCCAGCTAGTTCTATTCAAAGCATAATCTCGAAGGGGTTAAGGCGCCACCTGTTATAGACTATAGTGTGACCTATAACGAGCCCTACGTGTTGCCATTTCCTATGATAGTAATATTACTATAATAACGAAAACCTTAGATAAATTATAAATGCGAACAATCACAATTTGAATGCTACAATAATCATAGCCTCA
The DNA here is from genome assembly GCF_021184085.1 of Oncorhynchus gorbuscha. Classification (NCBI taxonomy): domain Eukaryota; kingdom Metazoa; phylum Chordata; class Actinopteri; order Salmoniformes; family Salmonidae; genus Oncorhynchus; species Oncorhynchus gorbuscha. The sequence goes on from NC_060184.1 coordinate 50,334,340, forward strand.
TATCTTTCTTCAAACGACGCATGATACCTTGTTTGGTTTCAAAGAAAGATGGCATTGTTTTTGCCTAGAATAATTGAAGTAGGCTAATATCACTCTGACACGTTTTCGTTATTAAAGTTTTTAACAGCGTGACAGAAAGTGTGACTATACATACACACTATATTAATTCAAACTACAGTAGACTGATTTCCCCCCCCCAAAATTAAACTATACAAAAACGATGTCCAACTGTGATTAGCCTATCTCACAGTACATGGCATATGATATGCACATAACAGAATTAGCCTATAGGCCTATATGATTTTATCAAAGCATATACTTCTCTAAACATGTTTCTATTCAAGTGTTTAATGATATTGTTGTCTCTTTGGCTATTTCATATTAGGTTGTGAACCATGTGAAATCAGGATACTAAGTAACCAGCTTTTCCTATTTGAACCCTGGGATTTCCTGCAAAAGAAACTGAAGATAGTTGCTGCATTCCACACACAAGCTCAAAAAGAAAACCTGCCAAAAAGACATGAAAGATTAACAAGGGAAAAATGTCAAGGCATGCCAAAAAAAGATACAAAATAAGCTATTTATGTTTTCTAAAGTAACAGTTCAACAATATCGGAATAGAATGCAGAGTTAGGCATTTTGAAGAGCAAGAGGACAAATTGCCCTTTCTGACACTTTAACAAACAATGACATATTTCAAGTTGGTTTTGGCAGACTTCCATTGTACCTATGCCTGGTCCAGTCTCAAGAGAAGTCTGCCTCACCTTTCAAGGACTCCTCTTACAAAGAGAGCCCTCTTACTGTATCAAGGTATGGTATTGAGGTCAAATTGGCCTAGGATCTTGCTTGATTGCTATGAGTTATATTGATGTACTCAGTAAACAATTCCTCTAGAGTGTACTGTTCAAAAGTGTTTCTCTGGAGAATATCTGACCTTTGTTTCTATTTGGTAGATGTGTGGCACGTTGTGGCTGCCAAACTATTGAACATTGGAGAGAATGTGGTCAAAACCCTGCTTTCCTTTAGTGCCACAAGTCTTTCAGGACCATGGACAACTCCTGACTCCCATGCAGTTCATTCAGCACCATATAGGTCTAAGCCAGTCAGTCAGAACCACGGAGAGCTTCTACATTAGCTAGACAGTTCCTAGCCTTGCTTGCCAAGTTTAGTGCAGAACAGACTACAGCTCAACCTGAGCTCACAACACCATCAGTCTCCTGCAGTAGATACCTCAATAAAGCCTGATAGAGAATGAAAGAGTCCTCACAGTAGACACTTATCCCTAACATCAACAATTGCATGAGAATCTCTGCTAAGCTGGGTCTTTGCCCAGAAAGGGATCCCAATACTCTTTTCCAAAACAGTAGAATGATCCTCACAAAATACAACATTTAGACAGTTTTTCAATAAACACAGTTGTCTGTTTTTAGAAAGGCTTCAGGTCTTTACAGATTCTCCCAGCAACGACATTGTACCATCATAGGTTACACAACAATAGCTGTATAACACATGTAAAAAAAAACACCACTAAAATGGGATTTGGGTTTGGGACATAAGATATCTTGCATCATAGAAAAAATAAACTCCTAGTAAAATCCTTTGGAGAACCTTACAGAGTTCAGAGAAGATTGACATTACAACAGAAACTGGGGGCAGTGCTGGTATTCACTGACTTGACACAAATTGATAAGTGTCACTAACCACATATCACATAGCTTTCACCAATCCAGCCATGGCAGAGCAGCAAATTCCTCCAAGAAGGGAGGAAGAAAGGATCCAATCTTAACACCTTCGAACAGGGCCTGTTTCTTCTGGAATGCACCTCTTCTGGAAATGTCCCTCGCAAGAAACAGCCTTCCTCTACATATCTGCCAGTTCTGCCCATTGACTCTTACTAGAGAAGCCATAACGTCCATTAATCAGCTGGGGCCTTGTGAGTCGGCTAATGACTATCACATTTTGTCTTCAGACAATAAATGAAAGAATCAAATCAAGCAAACATTAGTGGTAGTTTAATCCTCCTTATTGAAGCACATGTATTTCATACCAAGACAAACTCAATTGGAACATGCTGATGATTGGTTGAGATAGACGCATGTCAAAAGGTCTCCAATCTTAAATATATATATAATTTGATCATGAACATGTATACACGGTCACCGTGTTGTCAGGTGAGTTTTTCCAAATTTCATGGCTGACTCAAGATGTGCCTCTCGCAGCCATCCGCCGACAAATCTTCTCCTGCCAATCCTAATCGGATAAGGAATTCTCCCCAAGTCCTGCCGGCTTATCATGAAAGGTTTACTGTTGGGGAGACGTGTGCTGACACTAAGTCACCGGGTAGAATCCATAATCATCCAAGGCCTCAGCAGGGAGGCAACACAGGGCACAGGGTCAAATTGAACATTAGCCCACTTTTCCATTGTGTTCACATCCCCTGATCGGAAACTCCAAAATGAAATAAGGGACATGGTCATTCAGCACCAAATGGAGGGAAAGGGACTGAAACCGGAAGGGACAACCTGGACTTGTCCAATATGAAATGCAAATGTTGGTTTCAGTTGCAAAACATTTCAAAACGTTTCTGTTATGTGCTCTAATAAACATGACCCGCACAGGAATATGCCTCAACAGCAAGACATGTCCCCTCTATAAGTTGCCAATGAAATTGTATTTAAAAAATAAATAGCCAGCGTCATGGGGAGCTCTGCCAGTGAAAAATTACTTTGGAGGGCATTGTGACCTATTGATCATCAGTGGGGAGGCTCGTCAACGATTTTTGGAGAGCAGGCGAGTGCACCGCTGTGGGCCTGATTAATGCTGAGCTCCCTCCCACTTCAAATATTTCCCTGAGTCATTAAGTTTTCTGGCGACACTGAAACTTTCCCTCTCTCTGTCGACTAATTGACAAGGTCAATTCCACTTGGTTATTAAGTCTACATGGTTGACTTAGTGGCCTCCTCGGTCAATGCTATCATGTTGAGAGTGTACAAGGATTCCCTCAGGAGTCTAAAGGGGTCTCTCCAAATTACTGAGTAAAGAGACACCTCTGGCATCTAAATGACTTCCTTGGAATGTTAACCCTGCAGTGACTGATGTCTTAGAAATGTTTAATTGTTGCTGAAGTAATTGTTAGATCATCATTTATTCATCTCAAAGACTCAAACTACTGTGGCAGCCGGCAGGGAGAGGCGAGGGGAGTGGTAATTGAGGAGAGATATCTTGCAGGTTGCTGAATCCACCCACAAGCCTTAAATGCACTTCCTGCCCCAACGAGGCAAGACTGTATTTCATTAGCCACGGAGTGCTTGAGGATAAAGGTGGAAGCAGCCTGCAAAAATAAAACAAATAAAAAGCATACTATCTGTGAGATTACACGTTGTGACCTGGACTGTCGGACTAACCAAGGACCCGAGTGTGAGGATTTACCCCTGGAAAACAGAACAGACTAAGAGAATGACTTGTGGACTGTGAGGTGATTGGTGAATTCTCTCTTCTTTCCCCGTGTACGAAAATCCATAATAAACTTCCCCTTTGCGTTCTATTCGTGCTACTGGTGCCTGTTTTGTTATGGAACTTTGGTATTGAAAATTTCACAAATGAACATCCTTATAATAATAATGCAGATAGTCACAGAGATTTAGAGGATATGTGTAGTTGAAGTCAACAAGATAAGTTGTATTGCCAAATCTGTGTTGGAAACTACAACGCAGTTCCTAATATTGACTCCCACCACATCCAAAATATGGCAACTGTGATTACTGTACTGTTTGTAATTAGGATTTTGCGATTATTAATTCATTGTCAAATCTTCCTCAAAAGTTAACTGTGGGTAACTTTTGTGAGATGATCAAGTGTATAATCATTCTACAAGTTCCATTCCTCGGGGGTCAGCTTTATTACGACATTATTTCCCCCCTCAGATACCTCTCTCCTAGATGCACTCAAAACAGAGAGGAAAAACACTTTCTCTCAAGCGCGATGATTGTGACAGATGGAAAGAGAGAAAGAAAGTAAGTGGGAGTCAGAGCTAGTGAGAGAAAGATAAATAGATACAGAGAGGATGAGAGAGGGAGAAGCAGAGAGAGGGAAGCAGCACTAATTGCCTGGGCTCTGGGGGTGCCCGGGCATTTGAATCTGCCACGGATCACCTGCACCCTAGGAGATAAATCACAGTCACGCCACAACCTCTGCGCTGCCGGCTAGGAACACAGGAGAGGGAGCAGGGGGACAGGAGGTCAGCACTGCAGCCCTCGGCAGCTATGCAGTTTTTGTGTGTGTTTGTCTGTGTAAAAGAGAGTGTGTGTGCCTCAAAAGGATAACTATGTAAGCCTGTGGGTTTGCATTGGCAGCTATCAAATATGTTGCTTGTGTAATGGTTTTCTTCTGGTGAAAGAGAGGCGGACCAAAATGCAGCGTGGTGGTTATTCATGTTTAATTTATAAAGACACTATACATGAATAGACTAACAAAAACGTGTGAAAACCTAAACAGTCTTATCTGGTGCAAACACAGAGACAGGAACAATCACCCACAAAACCCAACACAAAACAGGCTACCTAAATATGGTTCCCAATCAGAGACAATGACTAACACCTGCCTCTGATTGAGAACCATATCAGGCCAAACATAGAAATAGACAAACCAGACACACAACATAGAATGATCACCCAGCTCATATCCTGACCAACACTAAAACAAGGAAAACGCATACGAACGATGGTCAGAACGTGACAGCTTGCTTGCATAGTAGAGGGGTCGACATGACATGCTTAATAAAACCAACAAGCTCTCCCTTGAAACCCCTATGACTTTCTAATGCCCTATGTGAAATGTAAAGCAGTACCCTACTCTGGGCACAATCAGTGGGTCTTTCTACAATAACATCCCCTTCCAACCTCATAGGACCTGTGTCTGGCACAAAGGCTGCTAGACTGCTACCATTGCTCATCTATTTTCAATCTCTTCTTCCTTTCTCTCTTTCTCACACCATTCTTAAGGGAATAAGATGTGGGGAGGCTTTTTCAAGTCTCTTGCATCAGCCGCGCACCATGGAAAAACGTCTTCATCGGTATTGGTTAGAAGAGTGCTTTGCTGAGAAACGAGACTTCTTTAGATGCTCCAAGGCAGAACACACTGCCATGTGAAGTGTAATGCTGCTGCCTTCTAAAAATACATGCCCTAAATTGTTAAATGAACACGTGGAAAGCCCCCCATGGGACCACTGAACCGAGAACCCACTCCGAGCACGTTTGCACTCGTGTCGCCAGCTCGCAGTCAGCGTTCCTCGTTTTTACGTGGTGGCGCGCTGTAATATTTAATTCTATGGTGGTGCGAAAGAGCTATCTGGTGATGTATTCCCCTGTAAGCTAGCCTCTGTGAATGACGATTCTGCAGAGACGGCGATGAGAGGGGGTGTGAAACACTAAGAAACACTAAGAAGTGAACCCGATTATTACTCCGAGTATTGTCTCTGTAGGCTACTGAAAAATACATACAAATCATTCCTTTCTATTCCAACTGTCCGTCTATTTGAACCCCCTCTATTGTCATGCCCTTATCTGTTTCACCTGTACTTGTGCTTGTCTCCACCCCCGTCCGAGTGTTGCCCATCTTCCCCATTATCCCCTTTGTACTTTACCCGTGTTCTCTGTTTGTCTGTTGCCAGTCTGTCTTGTTTGTCAAGTCAACCAGCACTTTGTCTCAGCTCCTGCTTTTTCCCAATCTCTCTTTTTCTCGCCCTCTTGGTTTTGACCCTTGTCTGTCCTGGCTCTGAGCTTGCCTGCCTGACCACTCTGCCTGCCGTCCTGTACCTTTGCCCCTACTCTGGATTATACCGACCTCTGCAGGACCTGACCCTGAGCCTGCCTGCCGTCCTGTACCGTTGCCCCACTACTCTGGATTATCGACCCCTGCCTGCCTTGACCTGTCGTCTCCAGCCGACCACATACGCAGACTCAACCCCCAGAGATGTCTGTATTGCGGTACTGCCGGACAATATGTGTTTTCCTGTTCCTTCAAGAGGCCTAGCTCATTTGTAAGAATCAGTACTCTGGTGTGTCTTTAGGACAATTTTGCTTCTCCCCTTACTCGCACCCCTTTCCATGCCACCCTGCAGAGAGGGGACCAGTCCAAGTCTCTCCAGATACTCATCGACTCGGGGGCCGATATGAGTCTTATGGACGTTACCCTGTTGTCCAAGCTGGGCATCCTCACTCAATCTCTCTCGATTCCCATGGATGTTAGAGCGCTGGACGGGTGCTCTATAGGCCGGGTCACCCACCATACCATCCCCATCAACCTACGAGTGTCAGTGAACCACAGCAAGACGATCCACTTCCTGATAATTGAGTCTCTGCAGGTTCCAGTGGTATTGGAAATCTCTTGGCTCCAGCGACACAATCCCTCAATTGACCGCTCTACTGGTGCCATCGGGGGCTGGGGCCTGTTCTGCCACACTCATTGCCTGAAATCAGCTCTGCCTGCCATAGGACGTCTTCCTGGGGGCTTGGAAATTGCCCCGGACCTCTCCGCCAGCCGGGCGGAGTACCAGGATCTACGGAGGGGTTCAGTAAGGCCCGGGCCACTTTGCTTCCGCAGCACCGACCGGTTTCCAAGAAGGTCAAGCCAGATGTGCTGGAACGCCACTATAGTCCCGCGGCTACAGCCCCTGAAGCCGAGACCTTCCACCCAAGAATTAAAACCATGTCTCACAGTCCTTTGTCTCCTGTTTCCAGGCCCACCCCTCTCCCCCGTCTCATCGACGGCCAACTGGCGTACAGGGTGAGATGTCGGGGCATGTGATTCCAGTACCTGGTTGAGTGGGAGGGTTATGGCCCGGAGGGAAGGTGCTGGGTCTATTATCTGTTTCGCCTGTCCTTGTGCTTGTCTCCACCCCCCTCCAGGTTTCGCCCATCTTCCCCATTATCCCCTGGGTACTTATACCTGTGTTCTCTATTTATTTGTTGCCAGTTTGTCAAGTCAAACAGCATTTTGTCTCAGCTCCTGCTTTTTCCCAGTCAATTTTGCTCGCCCTCCTGGTTTTGACCCTTGCAGGCCTGACACTGAGCCCGCATACCTGACCACTCTGCCTGCCCCTGAGCCTGCCCGCCGTCCTGCACCTTTGCCCCACTACTCTGGATGATCGACTCCTGCCTGCCTTGACCTGTCGTTTGCCTGCCCCTGTTGCTGTAATACATATTGCCACTTCAACGCAGTCTGCATTTGGGTCTTACCTGAAACCTGATGCTATAGGATATCATATCCGAGAACAATATGGTATAGATATCAACTAGCTGGTGTGACCTCTGAAAGATATATGTCTATCACATGCAGCGAGGATATGTTAAATTATATCCGGGATATACAATGCAATAAAATATCTAAAGAGATATCCTTTTAGGTTGCATGTTAAGCGTCCTAAAAACATCTGATGAAATTCAAAACAACATTTGGGTAACACATGCCTCATGCTTTCTTTATGAATGCTGTGCAGCCTTCTGTGCATTAACTCCATCCTCCATATTTTGAATACAAATGAGACAGACATGAATTATGGTGAGTGAAAAGTTCCTATTTCCATGCTCACATAAGTTTGCTGTAATGTTCAAGATAGAACCCTAATCATATCATTACATTTTGATCATGATATTGAAGGCCACAGGTCGTATTGCTGCTGCATGACATAGATTTTAGATTATACACAGATATGTTAATATCACTAATACTGTTCCTCAAGCCAAATTAAATCATACATAAAATGGTTATCGAAAGTGTACATGCGATGTAAAAATAAGTTGGCTTTAACATCAACACATGAGTTGGAACCGGTGGCAATTTTTGCATGTAAATCTTTGTGGAGCAAACCATTTAAAGAAAAAATGTTTATGCCTGCCAGCAAAGCCACTACACAAAGCCACTACACCCCCCCCCCCAGAAAACACATTTATTGCACTATAATGGTGACAAACAGTGCCTACAAACTATTAGGGCCTACATAAAGCTGTAAGTCCCAACACATTACAACTGCTACACCTGGCTATCAGCGGAGCCTTGTCTGGCAGCGAAACAGTTAATTCAGCCTCATTTACTGTCTTTAAAAACACATAGCTGAAATAGCTAACTTGCTTAAACAAATGCGGTCTCTACTGACAATTGAGATGTACAAACTGTGGCATAAGGGGACAACGAGTGGATAAGAGGCAATTCATAATTTCGATTAAGACAATAAAGATTGAGCTAGGAAGGACATAGTCAATATAATTACTTGTACAGCACTTTTGAAGTGACAGAATTCAGAACATGGGCCATTATTATAGAACCGTAGGATAAATAAAGGGGGCATATAAGCACACAATGAAAGCTCTTTTACAATATTCAATGATGACATTTCTCTAAAAACTAGAGAGGCTACATGAGGCAGAGGCTTCATGTGCACCACCAAGTCCGAACAGTAGGCTAAGTTATTAGGGGAAAAGGGACCAAATTATTAGGGCGAGGCACATGGGCTACTAACAGCTTACTACACAACATACGGTTAGTATGTTGTGTATCACAACATACTATCACTTTCTTAGTTACAGTATACATATCTCCATGGCATATTACATCATTTCTGCAGCAGCATACAAGCCATTTTTGGACTCACCTTGTGCTGTGCTCACTTGAACAGGAAGGTGACACAACGGTCCTTCGTGGACAAATTTTGTCATCAAAGTCTGGCATTCCTTGGATTTATGGTACTTACAAGACAACTGGGAACTCTGAAAAATACAAGGTTGAATCATGACATCAGTGATCTTCAGATCAAAGCTGTAGAAAGATGCCAGAGTTTCCGACTTGGAATTCCAAGTTGGATCACCGTTTAAAGCGTATTTTTCCAGTCGGAGCAATTTTTATTCCTGAGTTCCAAGTTGTGGTGAACTTACTGAAGTCTGAGATTTCCAATTGTTTTGAACGTGGCAGTACCAATGTTGAATGTTTATCCTTTAAAGAATGGAAAAGAGGCCCTTAAACCCAGACTTGGACCACACACCCAGTCCACTGAATAGTAGGCTAGTGATTGCTTTGCAATGCTTGCAGTAAGCCACGGACCCCTTCCAAACCACTCATTATTGAATTTGGGATTTCCAACTTGTTGTGTAATGCAGGGGCACAACCTTCACTGGGGATGGGAGACATGTCCCACCCACATTCTGAAATTGCATTTTTGATACAAAACCAAAACAACTGTGTACTTTAGGAACATGCGGATGCCTCCGAGCTGTTAGGTGGGATTTTTGGAGTGTTTATCCAACTGGATTAAAAAATAAAATTAATAAATGAGTGATGTCCCACCCACTTCTAAAACCAAAGTTGCTCACCTGGTGTAATGTTAATGTCCAATGGCCGATGAGCCCCAATACATTTTATATATAATTTCTCTTCATACTTTCTCTTCATACGACAAGGATTGAAAAGGATTTGCCAGTAGATTGTCGACTTGATTCATGATGATGACTGCTAGCTTGCATGCTAAGATTTTGAAAGTATGATGTTGACATGATCAGTCCAATTAAAGCTATGGTAGATACAATGTGATTTGACTTCATTTTATCTGTGGCCAATGACCTTGAGCCTTCTTTTCGAGCTCTCCCTGTAGATTTTGCAGCGACGTAGTGTCCCCATGAGGGACAGAATACTGAGCCAATCACAGCACAACTGGAGAACATAATCAACCCCTATGCTCCGCATTTTCCACTGGCTGGCCCACCACCACAGATTGGGAGCCCCATAGGGCAGATCACAATTGGCCCAGCGTTGTCCAAGTTTGGCCGGTGTAGGCCATCCCTGTAAATAAGAATTTCTTCTGAACAGACGTGCCTAGTTAAATAAAGGTTCAATTAAAAAAATATGTTGAAGCGTAATTCATCATTCCGGAGAAAGCATTTACACTGCTCCAGAATCCAATGGCGGTGAGCTTTACACCACTCCAGCCGACACCTCGCATTGCGCATGGTGATCTTAGGCTTGTGTGCGGCTGCTCAGCCATGGACACCCATTTGAGGAAGCTCCCAATGAACAGTTCTTGTGCTGACGTTCCTTCCAGGGGCAGTTTGGAACTCTGTAGTGAGTGTTGCAACCGAGGACAGATTTTTTTTTTTTACACACTACGGGGCTGAGCCGTTGTTGCTCCTTGACATTTCCACTTCACAATAACAGCACTTACAGTTGACCAGGGCAGCATTACCAGGGCAGAAATTTTACAAACTGACTTGTTGGAAAGGTGGCATCCTATGACGGTGCCATGTTAAAAGTCACTGAGTTCTTCAGTAAGGCCATTCTACTGCCAATGTTTGTCTATGGAGACTGCATTGCTCTGTGCTCGATTTTATACACCTGTCAGCAACGGATGTGGCAGAAATAGCCGAATCCACTAATTTGAAGGGGTGTCCACATACTTTGTATTTACTGTATGGTGTATCAGCGTAGCTGGCACTCTTTTGCTAAGTGATGAGATGTATTATAGGTAATGAATGTGTAGGGGACTTCTGAAAATGCTACAAACTTTGTGGTGCAGCAGAAAGCTCAGCGTAACCCAAATCCAGAGGTTGTGAGTTCAAATCCAAGGTGGGGTCATATTGCAAAGTCAGTAGTTAGTGATCATGTAAAATGTAATCATATTATCATTGATTCAAGAGTTTCACATTTTTTATCTCAACAGTGTACCACTTACCTTAAATCTAGAATCCTTAATTGAAACAATAAGAAAGCAGTTACCCTGCCTGTGTTTTGATGAAAAGCGGCGGGATGGGCCTGGAGAAACGTAACCACTCTCAAATTCAAAGACAGAGCTATGGATACTATGGACTGACCATCCATGAAAGTTTTAACCATGTTTTTAGGCTTATAATACTTATTTCCCACCATAATTTGCAAATAAATTCATTAAAAATCCTACAATGTGATTTTCTGTATTTTATTCTACTAATTTTGTCGGTCATGTCATGTTATGTCTTGTTCCTGTTCTTTCTCTTCACTTCATTTCCCCCTGCTGGTCGTATTAGGATACCTTCTCTTCCTTTCCTTCCCCCAGCTGTTCCTCATCTCCTCTAACGACCTCGTTTACTCTCTCCCACCTGTTCCCTTTTTACCCCTCTGATTAGGTCTCTATTTTTCTCTCTGTTTCTGCTTCTGTCTTTGTTAGATTCTCGTTTGCTTCACCCTTGTCCCGTCCTGTCGTAATCTGCCTCTTCATCAGATGCTACGTGTGATCAGGGACCTCTGTCCTCTACAACCCGCGCCTACCCGGAGAGACCAGCAGTCTGTTGCCACTAACCCTGCTATTCTCCTCTGCTGCTAGAAGGGGACTCTCCTGTAAAGATCAGAGGACTTTATGATTTATTTGTCGCCCTCTCTGCGGGTTGTCTATTTTGTCAATCGATACATCTGAAGAGGATATATGTCTTCCCTGTGTTTGGACATTAAAAGACTCTGTTTCTGTTAAACCGCTTTTGGGTCCTCACTCACCCGCATAACAGGTCATAGTTGAAGTGTACCTATGATGAAAATTACAGGCCTCTCTCATCTTTTTAAGTGGGAGAACTTGCACAATTGGTGGCTGACTAAATACTTTTTTGCCCCACTGTATAAGTTAGATTCCTCAAGCTTCAATGGGTATATATCATTAATTGATCTCCCAAAATGGATGTAGCAACTAAGGATTCCAGCTTTAAAACCCCCATAGCATTTCAGTACTTCCCTTACCAAAAAAAGTTATATGTTCACATGTATTCAATATAGAGTTTACATGTTAACACCACCATTTCACGTGTGAGGAGAATAACATGTTTTTACCTCACATATGAAAATAAAACTCTCACATGTGGAATTGCATTTTCACACGTGAAAAACGTTCATGTGAAAATCAAATATGCACTATCACGTGAAAACAAACCTTCAAATGTTGTCACGTGTAGGTTCATGGTATCACGTTGAAATTTCCCTTCCCCCTTGTCAAATTTATTTCACATGAGATCATATTTTCACGTGCTCAAATGTTTTCACATGTATAGATTCATGTTACCACATTGCTTTTACAGGTTGTTCCTTTTAATCACGTTAACTTCACATAAGATCACGTGAAATTCATGTTGTTTTTCTGTAAGGGGCATCAGTCTACAAATAAAGGCCCAACTCAGGCAGCCAGTGTTTTCAATGCAATCAAAGCTATTCCAATATTTGTGTAATACTTAGAAAAAAGGATCTTTACCCATTTCAATCGCAAAGTGTTAGTGCTAGAGTACACAAATTAACACCCCATCCCCCCATCCTTCCCCCCGACTGCTATCTGTTCTGGTTTGAGGAGAGCTTTGAGTTGATCGCATTTGAGCCACATGGGACATGCATCAACACATCTCCCCAATGCCTCCAAACCAAGAGGAAGAGGGAGTCCGGAAAACACAAAAGCCAGCTCTGTTAAAAGTCATGGAAACCTGAATATTACAGTATTAATTAATAATAGTCTAGTCATTTTTTAAAGACATGTCATTAAATATACTGAACAAACATATACAAGCAACATGTAAAGTGTTGGTCTCACGATCCCAGAAATGTTACATATGCATAAAAAGCTTATTTCTCTCAAATGTTGTGCACAAATATGTTTATATCCCTGTTAGTGACCATTTCTCCTTTGCCAAGATAATTCATCCATCTGACAGATGTGGCATATCAAGAAGCTGATTATTACAGGTGCACCTTGTGCTGGGAACAATACATGGCTACTCTAAAATGTGCAGTTTTATCAGACAACACAATGCCACAGATATCTCAAGTTGAGGGAGCATGCAATTGGCATGCTGACTGCAGGAATGTCAACCAGAGCTGTTGCCAGATAATTGTATCTTAATTTCTCTACCATAAGCCGCCTCCAACATTGTTTTAGAGAATTTGGCAGTGCGTCCAACCGGCCTCACAAACACAGACCATGTGTACGGCGTCATGTGAGTGAGCGGTTCGCTGATGTCAATGTTGTGAACAGAGTGCCCCATGGTGGCGGTGAGGTTATGGTATGGGCAGGCATAAACTTAGGACAACAAACACAATTGCATTTTAGCGATGGCAATTTGAATGCACAGAGATACCATAACAAGATCCTGAGGCCCATTGTCGTGCCATTCATTCGCCTCCATCATCTAATTTTTGAGCATGATAATGCACGGCCTTATGTCGCAAGGATCTGTACACAATTTTGGGATCCTTAAAATGCCCAAGTTCTTCCTTGGCCTTCATACTTACCAGACATGACACCCATTTAGCACGTTTGGGATGCTCTGGATCGAGGTGTACGACAGCGTGTTCCAGTTCCCGCCAATACTCAGAAACTTTGCACAGTCATCGAAAAGGAGTGGGACAACATTCCACAAGCCACAATTAACAGCTTGAACAACTATGCGAAGGAAATGTGTCGCGCTGCATGAGGCAAATAGTGGTCACACCAGATACTGACTGGTTTTCTGATCCATGCCTCTACCTTTAAAAAAAGTATCTGTGACCAACAGATGTATTCCCAGTCATATGAAATCCATAGATTAAGGCCTAATTATTTTATTTCAATAGACTGATTTTCTTATATGATCTGTAACGTTGCGTTTATATTTTTGTTCAGTACACTTGATTTAGAATGGGAAGATGTTCCCAAATACATTCAAATCAATAAAACTAATAGAACATTTATTTATTGCTTCCAAAATGCCCAAAAGCCACTGCAACTCAAGAATGACCCTTCATGCGTCATCTTAACAATGCCTCTCTACCCAGCACACAGGTGTAGCCCTGGTTATCATGTTATCATTGGTTATCATTTGTTATCATGTTCATGTCTTTCACCTTTGCCGTGGCAAAATCGGCTGACACGAATGCTGTTATTAACCCATACCTTGCCTGCACCAGAGCTCCCTCCTGGGTGTATAGTAGATAGATATGGGGATACACATCATGATATGTTGTCATTACGTGATAGAACTCTAATAGAAACAGATGAATGGGATGAAAGGAGAAACACGAGACAAATGATGAGTTGATGTTGTGTGCTTTGTGACAGATTGGAAGATGCATTGGATTTCTGGATGGGATGTTTGGCAGGGCTCTGTCTGTTTGAGCATGCCAACCTTTGAAGTGTGCGCCCGCCCTAGGACAACATTCAACCAATTATAAAGGTCCTTGATCAGGTGAATATTTATTAAGCACCGTCCTGATATGAATAGACGCACAGGGTCTGCAATAGTGTAAGCTCACTGAATGTATATGTTCTACTTTGGAAAACTTGATCTTTTGATCAAGGTACGTTTTAAATATTACACATGCTGAGCAATACAATAGGCATGGTCTCCTAAGATGGCATACTGCAGATCAATCTATAATTATATAATCATATAATTTAATGGCACATTTAAAGGAATAGTTTGTTAGATGTTTTCATACCTCAAATAACTACAGGGGTGGTTTCTATACGGCATCTCTACCAATAATGTCTATAGTAAACACGTATACAGTTCAATAGATGGTTCAACTCTGTCCCTTAAATGATTCATTGGCTGTCCCCATACGAGAACCCTTTGAAAAACAATTTTTGGTTGCAGGTAGAACCCTTTTGTGTTCCATGTAGAACTCAAAAGTGTTCTATCTGGAAGCAAAAAGGGTTCTTCAAAAGGGCAGAACAGCTATGTCCGGTCTGACGAGGGGTGGTGGTGTGTGTCTATTTGTCAATAATAGCTGGTACGCGATGTCTAATATTAAGGAAGTCTCGAGGTATTGCTCGCCTGAGGTAGAGTACCTCATGATAAGCTGTAGACCACACTATCTACCAAGAGAGTTTTCATCTAGATTTTTCATAGCCATCTATTTACTACCACAAACTGATGCTGGCACTAAAACCGCACTCAACGAACTGTATAAGGCCATAAAAGCAAACATGAAAATGCTCATCCAACAGCGGTACTCCTAGTGGCTGGGGACGTTAATGCATGCAAACTTCAATCCGTTTTACCTCATTTCTACCAGCATGTCACATGCAATCAGAGAGAAAAAACTCTAGACCACCTTTACTCCACACACAGGCTAAAGGCTAGAGCTGCCGCTTCAAGGAGCGGGACACTAATCCGGACATTTATAAGAAATACAGCTACGCCCTCAGACAAACCATCAAACAGGCAAAGCGTCAATACAGGACTAAGATTGAATCCTAGTACACCGGCTCTGTTGCTAGTCGGATATGGCAGGGCTTGCAAACTATTACGGACTACAAAGGGAAACCCAGCCACGAGCTGCCCAGTGAAGCGAGCCTACCAGATGGGCTAAATGCCTTTTATGCTCGCTTTGATGTGAGCAAGACCTTTAAACAGGTCAACATACACAAGGACGCGTGTCCAGACGGATTTCCAGAACGTGTACTCAGAGCATGCAAGGACCAAATCTATTTTAATTCCAGGTTGTAAGGCAACAAAATAGGAAAAATGCCAAGGGGGGTGAATACTTTCGCAAGCCACTGTATTTTCTAGGCGGTGTCAGAGGAAGGCCCAAAACAAGACTCCAGTCACCCTAATCATAGAATGTTCTCTCTGCTACCACACGACAAGCAGTACCGGAACACCAAGTCTAGGTCCAAAAGGCTCCTTAACAGCTTCTACCCACAAGCCATATAACAATTAATCATATGGCTACCCAGACTATTTACATTGACCTCCCCCCATTTGTTTTTACAATGCTGCTACTCGCAGTTTATTATCTATGCATAGTCACTTTACCCCTATCTACATGTAAAAATGACCTTGACTAATCTGTACCCTCGCAAATTGACTCGGTACCCTGTATATAGCCTCGTTATTGTGTTACTTTTTATTTGATTTTTTATTTAGTTTATATTATAGTAAACATTTTATTAAGTCTATTTCTTGAACTGCATTGTTGGTTAAGGAAGCATTTCATGGTATTGTTGTATCCGGTGCATGTAACAAATAAAATTTAATTTGTAAAGGGTTCTCCTATGGGAACAACCGAAGAACCCTTTTGGAACCGTATTCTCTAAGAGTTTAGGGTATGTCACATATCCTGCCATGCCTGCTGATATGATCAACACATGCAAATGGCTCTGAGAAACAAATAATATTACCACACAGATCATTCATGTAACGTTAGCTAGCTAGCCAGCGAGCCTGCTAGCGTTAGCTAGCTAGCTAATAGTACACTTTGAACTTGAAATGAAAACGACTTTCTGACAAAAATGGAAACGTATAATATTTGAAAATCTAGCTAAGACTCTCTTACCCATATACATGGATGGACGCTTTTCCCTCTATGTCAGAAATGCAATGGTTCCCTTAGTTTGAAGATGTAATCCGGAGACAGGTGTTTTACAACAATCTTCTGTGTTCTCTTTTCAACTCCGTCTGCATATTTGCAATCAAACAGCAGAATTTGTCTTAGCTAGCATACTCTAATTCTACTGATTTCAAAACCCGGTCTTCCAGAAAGTAGAGAGCAACACTTATGCAGCTTTACTACATGATATCTTTAACAAAAAAAGCTGCGTTAAAAAGGATTACCTCACATTCTGACCAGCTCATATTATAGACAGAAGCGAGCTACATGGCAGACCAATCCGAACTCATCTCTTGACATGTCCAGCCCACTCATTATCTCAGCCAACCATGGCTAGCGGGAAGGTTGCTGCCTTTTTCCAGGGCTAAACCAACTAGGCTCATAATTTAACAATTGTATTCGTATTTACAGATGGCATACACGTTTGTTATTAAGGAACATGAAAGTTCACAATATTCTAGAAGGCATTTCTAACAACAACAAAAAAGTTTATGTTCAAATGGCGCTCCTGTGAAATAATGACCCACGACATATGCCTAGTTTCCTGAAACGAGTCACATATGAACAACACAAGCCTTCATCTAAATGGGAGAGGATTTGCTAAACAAGATTAACGACTCACAAATTACTGAGACTGCACACACTGATTGTTGCAACTGTCACTCCAACAAACTGCTTCCAACAGTTTAATTCTGCTTTAGAGTTATCAATGCCAACTTACCCGACAAGGGAAATGTAATTCATTTCGAGGCCTCTGATTGGGTGAGACTGGAAGAGGACACATTGACATGGGTTGAATAGATGAGGTGCAGAAATATCAGGGTTAAATGTTCATGGAGGACTTGACAGAATTCACGAGTCATTAAGCATACCAGTACAATTATTTGAAATCCCAGTTTACGCTGTTACTGTATTGTACTGTACCTGATGTTTACATGTAACTAAGAAAATATGTGGGAACAATGGATACTTTATGGTACCTATTCTAAAGAGAACCGACGCGGTCTCCCAAAAGCTTGGCTGGTGCGTAAAACCCGCAAATTCAGACAAACATAAGGCTGTAAAGCCGAAACATCTGTGTACGCTATCCCTGATGCAGTAAAAAATGTAAAACATTGAATAATGAAGCTTTATGTAACACACCTTTTTAGTGTGAACCCATTACACCTCTTTGTTTGTCTACTTTTTGGTACTTATCTCAAATAATTTAATTGATAACCACGTAGTAGTACAAAACAGTACATAGTGATGCTTGTGCGACTTTCAGCATTGCGTCTTGCTCTTAGGAAATTTTGCAGTATTTTGTTTTTGTATGTACTATTTTTTACATTATTGGCTCAGGAAATGTTTTGTGTCATTACATACAGTCGGGAAGAACTATTGGATATTAGAGTGGTGGTAACTCACCAGAACTACCTGCATTACGACCAGGTATACTACTTCCCTGGAGCAGATCCTTTGGTCACTATCCCCAGAGCAATTGAACTTATTCCAGAGGGCGACCCAAAACATCACCGACGGAGGAGAGGCGCTCGAGGCGGCGTGCTGGTTCGACTTACCAGGAGCGCACACCACCCACCACTTCCGAGTATATTACTCGCTAATGTTTAGTCTTTGGATAACAAAGTTGATGAGCTTAGAGCAAGAATTTCTTTCCAGAGAGACATTGTGACCTACTTTGTGTCATGGAAATGTGTCTCTCTCGGGATACTCTGTCAGAGTCAGTAAAGCCAGCAAGATTCTCAGTACATCGCACAGACAGGAATACATATCTCTCCGGAAAGCAGAATGGTGGAGGGGTGTGTTTCATGATTAACAACTCATGGTGTAATTCTAGGAACATACAGGAACTCAAGTGCTTTTGTTCACCCGACCTAGAATACCTCACAATCAAATGCAGATCATATTATCTCCCAAGAGAATTCTCCTCCATCATTGCCACGGCCGTTTACATCCCCCCTCAAGCTGATACCACAATGGCCCTCAAAGAATTTCACTGGACTTTATGCAAACTGGAAACCACATATCCTGAGGCTGCATTTATTGTAGCTGAGGATTTTAACAAAGCATATTTGAGGACTAGGCTGCTGAAGTTCTATCAACATATTGGCTGTACTACTCGCCCTGCTAAGACTCTCAACCATTGCTTTTCAAACTTCCGGAATGCTGACAAAGCCCTCCCCCTCCCTCCTTTTGGCAAATCTGACCACAACTCTATCTTCCTGTTCCCTTCCTATAGGCATAATATCAAACAGGAAGTACCCGTGCTAAGAACTATTCAACACTGGTCTGACCAACCGGAATTCACGCTCTAGGATTGTTTTGATCACGTGGACTAGGATACGTTCCAGGTAGCTTGTGAAAATAATCTAGACGCATACACAGATACGGTGACTGAGTTTATGAGGAAGTGTATAGGAGATGTAGTACCCACAGAGAGTATTAAAACCTACACTAATCAGAAACTGTGGATAGATGGTAGCATACGCACAAAACTGAAAGTGCGAACAACCACATTTAACCATGGCAAGGTGACTGGGAATATGACAGAATATAAACAGTGTAGTTATTCACTCCACAAGGCTACCAAGGACTGTGGGCTCTCCTTATCCGTGGCCGAAGTGAGTAAAACATTTAAACGTGTTAACCCTCGTAAGGCTGTCAGCCCAGACGACATCCCTAGCCGTGTCCTCAGAGCATGAACAGACCAGCTGGCTGGTGTGTTTACGGGCATATTCAATCTCGCCCTATCCCAGTCTGCTGTCCCCACATGCTTCGAGATGGCCACCATTGTTCCTGTACCCAAGAAGGCAAAGGTAAATTAACTTAATGACTATTGCCCCGTAGCACTCACTTCCGTCATCATGAAGTTCTTTGAGAGGCTAGCAAAGGATCATATCACCTCTACCTTACCTGCCACGATAGACCCACTTCAATTTGCTTACCGTCCCATCTTTTTAAGTGGGAGAACTTGCACAATTGGTGGCTGACTAAATACTTTTTTTGCCCCACTGTATGTATATACTGTATTCTATACTATTCTACTGTAGATTAGTCCATTCTGCTCTGACATCGCTCGTCCATCTACAGTTGAAGTCGGAAGTTTACATACACTTAGGTTGGAGTCATTAAAACTCGTTTTGCAACCACTCCACAATTTTCTTGTTAACAAACTATAGTTTTGGCAAGTCGGTTAGGACACCTACTTTGTGCATGACACAAGTCATTTTTCCAACAATTGTTTACAAACAGATGATTTCACATATAATTCACTGTATCACGATTCCAGTGGGTCAGAAGTTTACATACACTAAGTTGACTGTGCCTTTAAACAGCTTGAAAAATTTAAACAAATTATGTCATGGCTTTAGAAGCTTCTGATAGGCTAATTTACATAATTTGAGCCAAGTGGAGGTGTACCTGTGGATGTATTTCAAGGCTTACCTTCCAACTCAGTGCCTCTTTGCTTGACATCATGGGAAAATCAAAATAAGTCAACCAAGACCTTAGAAAAACAATTGTAGACCTCCACAAGTCTGGTTCATCCTTGGGAGCAATTTCCAAATGCCTGAAGGTACCACATTCATCTGTACAAACAATAGTATGCAAGTATAAACACCATAGGACCACGCAGCTGTCATACAGCCCAGGAAGGAGACGTGGTTCTGTCTCCTAGAGATGAACGTATTTTGGTGAAAAGTGCAAATCAATCTCAGAACAACAGCAAAGGACTTTGTGAAGATGCTGGAGGAAACAGGTACAAAAGTATCTATATCCACAGTAAAACAAGTCCTATATCGACATAACCTGAAAAGCCGCTCAGGAAGGAAGAAGCCACTGCTCCAAATCCGCCATAAAAAAGTCAGACTACGGTTTGCAACGGCACATGGGGACAAAGATCATACTTTTTGGAGAAATGTCCTTTGGTCTGATGAAACAAAAATACAACTGTTTGGCCATAATGACCACCACCGTTATGTTCGGAGGAAAGAACACCATCCTAACCGTGAAGCACGGGGGTGGCAGCATCATGTTGTGGGGGTGCTTTACTGCAGGAGGGACTGGTACACTTCACAAAATAAATGGTAACATGACAAAGGAAAATTATGTGGATATATTGAAGCAACATCTCAAGACATCAGTCAGGAAGTTAAAGCTTAGTCGCAAATGGGTCTTCCAAATGGACATTGACCCCAAGCATACTTTCAAAGTTGTGGCAAAATGGCTTAAGGACAACAAAGTCAAGGTATTGGAGTGGCCATCACAAAGCCCTGACCTCAATCATATGGAAAATATGTGGGCAAAACTGAAAAAGCATGTGCGAGCAAGGAGGCCTGCAAACCTGACTCAGTTAAGACAGGCTCTTTTAGGAGGAAAGGGACAAAATTCACCCAACCTATTGTGAGCAGTTTGTGGAAGGCTATCGAAACGTTTGACATAGTTAAACAATTTCAAAGGCAATGCTACCTAATACTAATTTAGTGAATGTGATGAAATGAATAAAAGCTGAAATAAATAATTCTCTCTACTATTATTCTGACATTTCACATTCTTAACATAAACTGGTGATCCTAACCTAAGACAGGGCATTTTTACTAGGATTAAATTTCAGGAATTGTGAAAAACAGAGTTTAAATATAGTTGGCTAAGGTGTATGTAAATTTCCGTCTTCAACTGTATGTATATAGTCTTAATTCATTCCTACTTAGATGTGTGTGTATTGGGTATATGTTGTGTAATTTAGCAGCACTGTAGAAACTATTACACTCAACTGAACGACTTGATTAGTGTAGTGTTAGCTAGCTACATAGCTGTCTTTGCTGTCTTCGTATCCAAGATAATTGTGTAGTTTAGGTGTGTAGTCTTAGAGTGATTATCTTAATTTACCGAGGTTAGCTAGCCAGCTATTTGTCGTCCTTAACGTAGGAGACACTGCTAGCTAGCCAACAGCTAGCCAACGTCTACCGAATAGAACAACCCGGTCGCATTCCGCTTCGCTCCACAGGTAGTATCACATTTTCACTTCATTTCATTACAGTACAACGGTTTGATTTGTTTGATCCGTCTTTGTATCAAAGATAATTGTGTAGTCTAGAGCGACTTTCTAGGTTAGCTAGCCAGCTATTGTCGTTCTTTTAACGCAACGTAACGTAAACAACACTGCTAGCTAGCCAGCTAGCCCCCGAATAGCAGCACTGTAGAAACTATTACACTCAACGGAACGACTTGATTAGTGTAGTGTCAACAACGCAGCCACTGCCAGCTAGCCTACAAAGTCAACAATGCAGCCACTGCCAGCTAGCCTACTTCAGCAGTACTGTATCATTTAATCATTTTCTTGCTACGTAAGCTTAACTTTCTGAACATTCGAGACGTGTAGTCCACTTGTCATTCTAATCTCCTTTGCATTAGCGTAGCCTCTTCTGTAGCCTGTCAACTATGTGTCTGTCTATCCCTGTTCTCTCCTCTCTGCACAGACCATACAAACGCTCCACACCGCGTGGCCGCGGCCACCCTAATCTGGTGGTCCCAGCGCGCACGACCCACGTGGAGTTCCAGGTCTCCGGTAGCCTCTGGAACTGCCGATCTGCGGCCAACAAGGCAGAGTTCATCTCAGCCTATGCCTCCCTCCAGTCCCTCGACTTCTTGGCACTGACGGAAACATGGATCACCACAGATAACACTGCTACTCCCACTGCTCTCTCTTCGTCCACCCACGTGTTCTCGCACACCCCGAGAGCTTCTGGTCAGCGGGGTGGTGGCACCGGGATCCTCATCTCTCCCAAGTGGTCATTCTCTCTTTCTCCCCTTACCCATCTGTCTATCGCCTCCTTTGAATTTCATGCTATCACAGTTACCAGCCCTTTCAAGCTTAACATCCTGATCATTTATCGCCCTCCAGGTTCCCTCGGAGAGTTCATCAATGAGCTTGATGCCTTAATAAGCTCCTTTCCTGAGGACGGCTCACCTCTCACAGTTCTGGGCGACTTTAACCTCCCCACGTCTACCTTTGACTCATTCCTCTCTGCCTCCTTCTTTCCACTCCTCTCCTCTTTTGACCTCACCCTCTCACCTTCCCCCCCTACTCACAAGGCAGGCAATACGCTCGACCTCATCTTTACTAGATGCTGTTCTTCCACTAACCTCATTGCAACTCCCCTCCAAGTCTCCGACCACTACCTTGTATCCTTTTCCCTCTCGCTCTCATCCAACACTTCCCACACTGCCCCTACTCGGATGGTATCGCGCCGTCCCAACCTTCGCTCTCTCTCCCCCGCTACTCTCTCCTCTTCCATCCTATCATCTCTTCCCTCTGCTCAAACCTTCTCCAACCTATCTCCTGATTCTGCCTCCTCAACCCTCCTCTCCTCCCTTTCTGCATCCTTTGACTCACTATGCCCCCTATCCTCCAGGCCGGCTCGGTCCTCCCCTCCCGCTCCGTGGCTTGACGACTCATTGCGAGCTCACAGAACAGGGCTCCGGGCAGCCGAGCGGAAATGGAGGAAAACTCGCCTCCCTGCGGACCTGGCATCCTTTCACTCCCTCCTCTCTACATTTTCCTCTTCTGTCTCTGCTGCTAAAGCCACTTTCTACCACTCTAAATTCCAAGCATCTGCCTCTAACCCTAGGAAGCTCTTTGCCACCTTCATCTGCCTCTTGCCACCTTCATCTGCCTCTAACCCTAGGAAGCTCTTTGAACCATCAGATCCTCCTCTCCACCCTCTCCGAGTTGGGCATCTCCGGCGCGGCCCACGCTTGGATTGCGTCCTACCTGACAGGTCGCTCCTACCAGGTGGCGTGGCGAGAATCTGTCTCCTCACCACGCGCTCTCACCACTGGTGTCCCCAAGGGCTCTGTTCTAGGCCCTCTCCTATTCTCGCTATACACCAAGTTACTTGGCTCTGTCATAACCTCACATCGTCTCTCCTATCATTGCTATGCAGACGACACACAATTAATCTTCTCCTTTCCCCCTTCTGATGACCAGGTGGCGAATCGAAACTCTGCATGTCTGGCAGACATATCAGTGTGGACGATGGATCACAACCTCAAGCTGAACCTCGGCAAGACGGAGCTGCTCTTCGTCCCGGGGAAGGACTGCCCGGTTGACAACTCTATTGTGTCCTCCTCCCAGAGCGCTAAGAACCTTGGCGTGATCCTGGACAACACCCTGTCGTTCTCAACTAACATCAAGGTGGTGGCCCGTTCCTGTAGGTTCATGCTCTACAACATCCGCAGAGTACGACCCTGCCTCACACAGGAAGCGGCGTAGGTCCTAATCCAGGCACTTGTCATCTCCCGTCTGGATTACTGCAACTCGCTGTTGGCTGGGCTCCCTGCCTGTGCCATTAAACCCCTACAACTCATCCAGAACGCCGCAGCCCGTCTGGTGTTCAACCTTCCCAAGTTCTCTCACGTCACCCCGCTCCTCCGCTCTCTCCACTGGCTTCCAGTTGAAGCTTGCATCCGCTACAAGACCATGGTGCTTGCCTACGGAGCTGTGAGGGGAACGGCACCTCAGTACCTCCAGGCTCTGATCAGGCCCTACACCCAAACAAGGGCACTGCGTTCATCCACCTCTGGCCTGCTCGCCTCCCTACCACTGAGGAAGTACAGTTCCCGCTCAGCCCAGTCAAAACTGTTCGCTGCTCTGGCCCCCCAATGGTGGAACAAACTCCCTCACGACGCCAGGACAGCGGAGTCAATCACCACCTTCCGGAGACACCTGAAACCCCACCTCTTTAAGGAATACACAGGATAGGATAAAGTAATCCTTCTACCCCCCCCCCTTAAAAGATTTAGATGCACTATTGTAAAGTGGCTGTTCCACTGGATGTCATAAGGTGAATGCACCAATTTGTAAGTCGCTCTGGATAAGAGCGTCTGCTAAATGACTTAAATGTAAATGTAATGTAAATGTAATTTGTTAGATATTACTGCACTGTCAGAACTAGAAGCACAAGCATTTCACTGCAGACGAGGTTCTGCTAAACACAATAACATCTGCTAAACACATGTATGTGACCAATAACATTTGATTTGATTTACTGATTTAAGTAACAACCTGATTTAAGTAAAGTCACTACCTGGTAAATAGCGGGCTTTAAAATAAAGGGTTATTGAAATATCTATAAACAGTACTGTCCGCAGGATACCTACCACAGACTATTTACTATTTACCACCATCAAAAAGTGTATGTTTTGAGTAAAACAAGCCTATATTTTGGGTTCTGATGGAGTATGGCAGTTGAACTAAGTTCATGAGGCATTTATAATTTACATTCTTCAAGAATCAACAGGTATACATCATTCATTTAAAAGTTGTTTTTTTTTACCAATCATAGATTGCCCCTTCATGGAATGACACAGTCCACTTTTTATTTTGGAATTCATGCAGGACATTCTTCAGATGACTTCTCGAAAGAAATCAGAGTGGCAATTAAATGTACATGTCACAATATGTCGATAAGCTCCCCCATGAAATCCTGTCATCATAAACTACTGAATTCTGCCTTTGCCCAGAGACGGTTACGCACCGCATTATATCTCAGTCTTTTCCCTGAAGAAAACGATAGATAGTTGTTTATTGTTTTGCCCATCCCCCCAAGCTAATTTCCACCAATTGATCTGGGCCCTCGTCAGTGGAGTTTGTCTGGGTCTGGGGCTGCTATTGATCTAGCCTGCACCACCACCACCACCACACTCAGAGGAAACTAGCAATTGAAGACTATTTCCAAAAAGCTCTATCCACTCATTTTCACGTTTTTTCATCAGACATTTTTGCTTATGGGCACCTTCACGTGTTTCTAAAATGTTACTGTTATCAGAAAAGCAATTCAATATTAGGAAACTGTTCTTAATGTTTTCTAAAATCTGTGTATATCCACTGTTTAGCTGGAATGGAATGCTTGAATCCTGTATATTTTACTGTAATAGGCACAGACCATTATTCCTTCTCCACCAAACTTTACTATGCATTCAGGGAGGTAGCGTTCACCTTTGGCATCCGCCAAACCCAGATTCGTCCGTACTGCCAGATGGTGAAATGTGATTCATCACTCCAGAGAACGCATTTCTGCTGCTCCAGATGCTTGGCATTGTGCATGATGATCTTAAGCTTGTGTGTAGCTGCTCGGCCATAGAAACCCATTTTATGAAGCTTCTGACGAACAGTTCTTGTGGTGACGTTGCTTCCAAAGGCAGTTTGGAACTTGGTGGTGAGTGTTGCAACCGAGGACAGACAATTTGTATGCGCTTAAACATATCCAAGTGTTATAATGGCCAAGTCAAAGTCCAGACCTGAATCCAATCGAGATCTGTGGAAAGAACTGAAAACTGCTGTCCACAAATGCTCTCCATCCAACCTCACTGAGCTCGAGCTGTTTTGCAAGGAGGAATGGGAAAAATCTGTCTCTCGATGTGCAAAACTGATAGACATACCCCAAGCGACTTACAGCTGTAATCGCAGCAAAAGGTGGCGCTACAAAGTATTAACTTAAGGGGGCTGAATAATTTTACACGCCCAATTTTTCAGTTTTTGATATGTTAAAAAAGTTTGAAATATCCAATAAATGTCGTTCCACTTCATGATTGTGTCCCACTTGTTGTTGATTCTTCACAAAAAATACAGTTTTATATCTTTATGTTTGAAGCCTGAAATGTGGCAAAAGGTCGCAAAGTTCAAGGGGGCCGGATACTTTCGCAAGGCACTGTATATAGTGTGATTGTCTCACCTAGCTATCTTAAGATGAATGCACATTCTGTAAGTTGCTTTGGATAAGAGCATCTGCTAAATGACTGAAATGTCAAATTTACATGTTTTACATACAGATCACATATTACTGTATTGAATAATTTAACAACTTTACAAAACATGTCGTTATTTGTTATATGTTATATTTGACAGTGTAAAACCTAGCAGTACTGCTTATTTCTATGAGAGTGAGGCGGATATAAAGAATTTAAGAAAATAACATGATTATTGTTTCTCTGAAATGAAACCATCGAGTGACAAATTTTAAACAAATACATATGTCATTGAACAACCCCATGCAATGATTAGATAGTGAAAAACACACCAATCTCTTTCATAATTTCTTTAAAACAAAATATAACCTGAAAATAGATATATAGCGTTTTGGAATGAAACATTGCAATTTAGCAAATGAGCAACTTTGCAACTACATTTGAGCTACTTTGAAACTACTTAGCATGTTAGCTGACCCTTACCCTAATTCCTAATCCTAACCTTAACCCCCAACCCTGAGCTAATGTTAGCCACCTAGCTAAAGTTAGTCACAACAAAATTAAATTCGTAACATATCATACAAAGTGGATGATGGACATACATCCACAAATTAAACTACATACCATACGGAATGTTACATATCATACTAAATGGAGGGAGCCACACTGATCTCTTGGCTACATAGCTGACGCACGCTGGACTGTCCATTAATCACGGTACTCCATTCTGCTTGTTTGTTTTATCTGTCGGCCCAGTTGCCTAGTCAACGCCATTTGACCTGCTGTTTGTTGTGCTAGCTGATTAGCCTCACCTACTGTTTTTAGCTAGCTTTCCCAATTCAACACCTGTGATTACTGTATGCCTCGCTGTATGTCTCTCTCAAATGTCAATATGCCTTGTATACTGTTGTTCAGGTTAGTTATCATTGTTTTAGTTCACAATGGAGCCCCTAGATCCTCTCTGCATACCCCTGTTACCTCCTTTGTCCCACCTCCCACACATGCGGTGACCTCACCCATTACAACCAGCATGTCCAGAGATACAACTTCTCTCATCATCACCCAGTGCCTGGGCTTACCTCCGCTGTACCCGCACACCAACCTTTCCCCTGTCTGCGCATTATGCCCTGAATATATTCTACCATGCCCAGAAACCTGCTCCTCTTATCCTCTGCCCCCAACGCTCTAGGCGAGCAGTTTTGATAGCCTTTAGCCGCACCCTCATACTACTCCTTCTCTGTTCCGCGGGTGATGTGGAGGTAAACCCAGGCCCTGCATGTCCCCAGGTACCCTCATTTGTTGACTTCTGTGATCGAAAAAGCCTTGGTTTTATGCATGTCAACATCAGAAGCCTCCTCCCTAAGTTTGTTTTACTCACTGCTTTAGCACACTCTGCTAACCCTGATGTCCTTGCCGTGTCTGAATCCTGGCTCAGGAAGGCCACCAAAAATTCAGAAATTTCCATACCCAACTATAACATCTTCCGTCAAGATAGAACTGCCAAAGGGGGCGGAGTCGCAGTCTACTGCAGAGATAGCCTGCAAAGTAATGTCATACTTTCCAGGTCCATACCCAAACAGTTTGAACTACTAATTTTGAAAATTACTCTCTCCAGAAATAAGTCTCTCACTGTTGCCGCCTGCTACCGACCACCCTCAGCTCCCAGCTGTGCCCTGGACACCATTTGCGAATTGATCGCCCCCCATCTAGCTTCAGAGTTTGTTCTGTTAGGTGACCTAAACTGGGATATGCTTAACACCCCGGCAGTCCTACAATCTAAGCTAGATGCCCTCAATCTCACTCAAATCATCAAGGAACCCACCAGGTACAACCCTAACTCTGTAAACAAGGGCACCCTCATAGACGTCATCCTGACCAACTGGCCCTCCAAATACACCTCCACTGTCTTCAACCAGGATCTCAGCGATCACTGCCTCATTGCCTGTATCCGCCACGGAGCCGCAGTCAAACGACCACCCCTCATCACTGTCGAACGCTCCCTAAAACACTTCTGTGAGCAGGCCTTTCTAATCGACCTGGCCCGGGTATCCTGGAAGGACATTGACCTCATCCCGTCAGTTGAGGATGCCTGGTCATTCTTTAAAAGTAACTTCCTCACCATTTTAGATAAGCATGCTCCGTTCAAAAAATGCAGAACCAAGAACAGATACAGCCCTTGGTTCACTCCAGACCTGACTGCCCTCGACCAGCACAAAAACATCCTGTGGCGGACTGCAATAGCATCGAATAGCCCCCGTGATATGCAACTGTTCAGGGAAGTCAGGAACCAATACACGCAGTCAGTCAGGAAAGCTAAGGCCAGCTTCTTCAGGCAGAAGTTTGCATCCTGTAGCTCCAACTCCAAAAAGTTCTGGGACACTGTGAAGTCCATGGAGAACAAGAGCACCTCCTCCCAGCTGCCCACTGCACTGAGGCTAGGTAACACGGTCTCCACCGATAAATCCATGATTATCGAAAACTTCAATAAGCACTTCTCAACGGCTGGCCATGCCTTCCGCCTGGCTACTCCAACCTCGGCCAACAGCTCCGCCCCCCGCAGCTCCTCGCCCAAGCCTCTCCAGGTTCTCCTTTACCCAAATCCAGATAGCAGATGTTCTGAAAGAGCTGCAAAACCTGGACCCGTACAAATCAGCTGGGCTCGAAAATCTGGACCCTCTATTTCTGAAACTATCTGCCGCCATTGTCGCAACCCCTATTACCAGCCTGTTCAAACTCTCATATCGTCTGAGATCCCCAAGGATTGGAAAGCTGCCGCAGTCATCCCCCTCTTCAAAGGGGGAGACACCCTGGACCCAAACTGTTATAGACCTATATCCATCCTGCCCTGCCTATCTAAGGTCTTCGAAAGAACAAGTCAACAAACAGGTCACTGACCATCTCGAATCCCACCGTACCTTCTCCACTGTGCAATCTGGTGTCCGAGCCGGTCACGGGTGCACCTCAGCCAAGCTCAAGGTACTAAACGATATCATAACCGTCATCGATAAAAGACAGTACTGTGCAGCCGTCTTCATCGACCTCGCCAAGGCTTTCGACTCTGTCAATCACCATATTCTTATCGGCAGACTCAATAGCCTCGGTTTTTCGGATGACTGCCTTGCCTGGTTCACCAATTACTTTGCAGACAGAGTTCAGTGTGTCAAATCGGAGGGCATGCTGTCCGGTCCTCTGGCAGTCTCTATGGGGGTGCCACAGGGTTCAATTCTCGGGCCGACTCTTTTCTCTGTATATATCAATGATGTTGCTCTTGCTGCGGGCGACTCCCTGATCCACCTCTACGCAGACGACACCATTCTATATACTTTCGGCCCGTCATTGGACACTGTGCTATCTAACCTCCAAACGAGCTTCAATGCCATACAGCACTCCTTCCGTGGCCTCCAACTGCTCTTAAAAGTGAGTAAAACCAAATGCATGCTTTTCAACCGATCGCTGCCTGCACCCGCATGCCTGACTAGCATCACCACCCTGGATGGTTCCGACCTTGAATATGTGAACATCTATAAGTACCTAGGTGTCTGGCTAGACTGCAAACTCTCCTTCCAGACTCACATCAAACATCTCTAATCGAAAATCAAATCAAGAGTCGGATTTCTATTCCGCAACAAAGCCTCCTTCACTCACGCCGCCAAGCTTACCCTAGTAAAACTGACTATCCTACCGATCCTCGACTTCGGCGATGTCATCTACAAAATGGCTTCCAACACTCTACTCAGCAAACTGGATGCAGTCTATCACAGTGCCATCCGTTTTGTCACTAAAGCACCTTATACCACCCACCACTGCGACTTGTATGCTCTAAATGGCTGGCCCTCACTACATATTCGTCGCCAGACCCACTGGCTCTAGGTCATCTACAAGTCCATGCTATGTAAAGCTCCGCCTTATCTCAGTTCACTGGTCACGATGGCAACACCCATCCGTAGCACGCGCTCCAGCAGGTGTATCTCACTGATCATCCCTAAAGCCAACACCTCATTTGGCCGCCTTTCGTTCCAGTACTCTGCTGCCTGTGACTGGAACATTACATTACATTTACATTTAAGTAATTTAGCAGAAGCTCTTATCCAGAGCGACTTACAAATTGGTGCATTCACCTTATGACATCCAGTGGAACAGCCACTTTACAATAGTGCATCTAAATATTTTAAGGGGGGTGAGAAGGATTACTTTATCCTATCCTAGGTATTCCTTAAAGAGGTGGGGTTTCAGGTGTCTCCGGAAGGTGGTGATTGACTCCGCTGTCCTGGCGTCGTGAGGGAGTTTGTTCCACCATTGGGGAGCCAGAGCAGCGAACAGTTTTGACTGGGCTGAGCGGGAACTGTACTTCCTCAGTGGTAGGGAAGCGAGCAGGCCAGAGGTGGATGAACGCAGTGCCCTTATTTGGGTGTAGGGCCTGATCAGAGCCTGGAGGTACTGAGGTGCCGTTCCCCTCACAGCTCCGTAGGCAAGCACCATGGTCTTGTAGCGGATGCGAGCTTCAACTGGAAGCCAGTGGGAGAGCGGAGGAGCGGGGTGACGTGAGAGAACTTGGGAAGGTTGAACACCAGACGGGCTGCGGCGTTCTGGATGAGTTGTAGGGGTTTAATGGCACAGGCAGGGAGCCCAGCCAACAGCGAGTTGCAGTAATCCAGACGGGAGATGACAAGTGCCTGGATTAGGACCTGCGCCGCTTCCTGTGTGAGGCAGGGTCGTACTCTGCGGATGTTGTAGAGCATGAACCTACAGGAACGGGCCACCGCCTTGATGTTAGTTGAGAACGACAGGGTGTTGTCCAGGATCACGCCAAGGTTCTTAGCGCTCTGGGAGGAGGACACAATGGAGTTGTCAACCGTGATGGCGAGATCATGGAACGGGCAGTCCTTCCCCGGGAGGAAGAGCAGCTCCGTCTTGCCGAAGTTCAGCTTGAGGTGGTGATCCGTCATCCACACTGATATGTCTGCCAGACATGCAGAGATGCGATTCGCCACCTGGTCATCAGAAGGGGGAAAGGAGAAGATTAATTGTGTGTCGTCTGCATAGCAATGATAGGAGAGACCATGTGAGGTTATGACAGAGCCAACGAACTGCAAAAATCGCTGAAGTTGGAGACTTTTATCTCCCTCACCAACTTCAAACATCAGCTATCCGAGCTAACCGATCGCTGCAGCTGTACATAGTCTATTGGTAAATAGCCCACCCATTTTCACCTACCTCATTCCCATACTGTTTTTATACTGTTTTTTATTTATTTACTTTTCTGCTCTTTTGCACACCAATATCTCTACCTGTACATGACCATCTGATCATTTATCACTCCAGTGTTAATCTGCAAAATTGTATTATTCGCCTACCTCCTCATGCCTTTTGCACACATTGTATATAGACTGCCCATTTTTTTCTACTGTGTTATTGACTTGTTAATTGTTTACTCCATGTGTAACTCTGTGTTGTCTGTTCACACTGCTATGCTTTATTTTGGCCAGGTCGCAGTTGCAAATGAGAACTTTTCTCAACTAGCCTACCTGGTTAAATAAAGGTTAAATAAAAATAAATAAAAAAACTCATCACGTCGCAATTTAATTTTCTCTGTTCCTCTCCAGCCAATTCAAAAGAAAAGGAAACAGAAACATTGTCATAAAGAATGGGCCCTTTCTTTGACAGCTCTATTCTGTTGGGTCGGTTTGCCAATCTAGTCCTCTGTATACCCAACGGCAGCAGTGAAACAACAAGAGAATCCCGAGGATTCTATTGACAAGAGATTGGAGCCAGGGGCTGATGAAGTGTTAATGTTTCTAATGACTTCTTAATGAAGAGGCTTACAGCACATCAAATAAATATGGGACACAGTCTCATCTGGCATTCACACAGGTTCGTCCAGTCGTAAATAGAATAGCGGGCGTAATAGACAAATGCATAATCACCCTGTTAACAAGACTGATGAGGGCAGAGGTTGTTCCAAAAACCTTGGTGCTCAATCTGCGGTATAACATCATTACTGCAACTCCACAAATATATGTGTGTGCTCTGCTCAGACAGAACGATCGCCAGGACTTTAACCAAACGTCACGGTTTATTTGAAATCACCTGTTACGCAAAAGGACATAAAGAACACTCTTTGTACTTTCACCCAGCACTGAGACAATAGTGGCTTTTATTACAATGCTTCTCAGGTAGTGTACCAACACATCCCCTCCTCACTCCTAATAACACATCTTTTTATGAAAATATTACAAATACAAATGTCGATTGAATCATCAACAGGACTGTATTGTGTTCGTTCGTCGGTCTCTCTCGCCAGGCTGGTAAGAAGCCAATGGCATGAAAGGCTTTCCGTGACGTCCATATTAAATCAAAAACATTCCACCTCTGGTGATGTGACGCTGTGAATTGTGTTATTTAAGAGCATCAGCCACTTCACATGAAAGGTTCCTGGAGGCTCTAATGATAAGAGTTGCTTGGTACTGAGGTGGAGTAGAGCCTAGAGTGGATGTGTCGCTTTGTTCAGAAGAATCAGTGAATATAAATAATGTCACATAGCAGGCGCTTTTATTCAAAGAAATGTACAGTACAATGAGAGCATCCATTTTTATTATGTGATCAATGCAGGAATTGAACTACCTTGGCATTGCTAGAGCCGTGCTCTTACAAACTCTACCGCTATCTAACAGTCACATTGAAGGACACTTTCAAGGAGGTCTAGTCGTTACCTATAGTCTCATACCACACCTCTCCTCAGGGACAGCCATCCGTTCCATGTATTTTAACTATTCCAGAGCTTGCACACCTGATTCAACTTGACAACTAATGATCAAGCCCTTGACTACTTGAATCAGGTGAGTTAGCTCAGGGCTACAGCAGGAAAATAGTCCTGCAGCAACAGGAAATATGAATTATTATGGTGATTATCATTTCTGGACCTTTTCGTTAGGGGTTTATACATTTTTCGTTGGGGCAAATCAAGTCTGACATTTTAAAGTGGAAATTAAAAACTTCAGAAAAGTTTTTAAACTTTGAATACGCTACAAAATTCTCAACAACAAAAGGGTAATCAAATTAAGATCCTACGTCTGTAGGTACTATAACCCCTTGCAATATTGTTGTACTACCAAGAGGAGGAACCCCAGGAATGGTCCGTAGGATTCCCCTCGTGTCTCTATGAGAGCCGAGAACAGAAGTCCGTCCGCTTGAAATGTGTAAGTCATGGTTATGTTCAGAAGGACACACAGTGACAAAATTATTGCAAAAGGGAAATTTGAGTTTGGGTAGTGCTTTTCCATTTTGCCAGGTTTTAAACCGATTTTTCCTGTTTACCGCCTACTGAGCATGACCCAGGGGAGGGTGCGGCGGAGGGGGTCTCAGTACCTCCCCTTCACGCCCAGTTCCTGCTCGGCGGTGTGCTCGATGGCGGCGTGGAGAACACGCACCTCCTCCTGGGTCAGGGTCCTCTCCATGTGGCGGTAGGTGATGCGGTAACAGTGGCTGTGCTTCTGCGTCCTGTGGGGAGAGAAGAAGAGAGACAGGGGTTAGAGAGGGTGTTGGTCACAATGGATTTTAAAAAAAGAAAAAGAAACGTCCCTTTTTCATGACCCTGTCTTTCAAAGATAATTCGTAAAAATCCAAATAACTTCACAGATCTTCATTGTAAAGGGTTAAACACTGTTTCCCATGCTTGTTCAATGAATCATAAACAATTAATGAACATGCACCTGTGGAACGGGTGTTAAAGACCCTAACAGTTTACAGATGGTAGGTAATTAAGGTCACAGTTATGAAAATTTAGGACACTAAAAGAAGCCTTTTTACTGACTCTGAAAAACACCAAAAGAAAGATGCCCAGGATCCCTGCTCATCTGTGTGAACGTGCCTTAGGTATGCTGCAAGGAGGTAAGGTATGAGGAATGCAGATGTGGCCAGGGAAATAAATTGCAATGTCCATACTGTGAGACGCCTAAGACAGCGCTACAGGGAGACAGGACGGACAGCTGATTATCCTCACAGTGGCAGACCACGTGTAACAACACCTGCACAGAATCGGTACATCTGAACATCACACCTGTGGGAAAGGTACAGGATGGCAACAACAACTGCTCGAGTTGAGCTTGTTGTCATTGCAGGCAATATCAACGCTGGGCATGACAGGGAAGACATCCTCCTCCCTCATGTGGTACCCTTCTTGCGGGCTCATCCTGACTTGACCCTCCAGCATGACAATGCCACCAGCCAAACTGCTCATTCTGTGTGTCCTGTCCTGTCCTGTCCTGCAAGACAAGAATGTCAGTGTTCTGCCATGGCCAGCGAAGAGCCCGGATCTCAATCCCATTGAGCACGTCTGGGACCTGTTGGATCGGAGGGTGAGGGCTAGGGCCATTCCCCCCAGAAATATCTGAGAACTTGCAGGTGCCTTGGTGGAAGAGTGGGGTAACATCACACAGCAAGAACGGGCAAATCTGGTGCAGTCCATGAGGAGGAGATGCACTGCAGTACTTAATGCAGCTGGTGGCCACCCCAGATACTAAATGTTACTTTGATTTTGACCCCCCCTTTGTTCAGGGACACATTATTCCATTTCTGTTAGTCACCTGTCTGTGGAACTTGTTGAGTTTATGTCTCAGTTGTTGAATCTTATTATGTTTATACAAATATTTACACACGTTAAGTTTGCTGAAAATAAACACAGTTGACAGTCAGAGGACGTTTATATTTTTGGAGACTAATGAACACAAACAGAAGAGGTATTTTTGACCTCTCCGGTGA
This sequence comes from Oncorhynchus gorbuscha, assembly GCF_021184085.1. Classification (NCBI taxonomy): domain Eukaryota; kingdom Metazoa; phylum Chordata; class Actinopteri; order Salmoniformes; family Salmonidae; genus Oncorhynchus; species Oncorhynchus gorbuscha. The sequence continues at coordinate 50,369,203 of NC_060184.1, forward strand.
GATCCACATGGGCAATCCCAATTAGATTAGACAATATTCATGTTGTCTACAATATTTGTCACATCCCTCCATTCCTAAGGTATATAGAAAGACATTAGGTGAGATATTAGAGCCTACAGTAGTCAAGATATTGGATTATGCATGCACACTCCCTAATGCACGTGCCCACACATGCACACATAGTCCCTGTCTCTCTAGGGGACAGTAATGAGGATCTTCAAAGTACAGGGAAGGATGAACATGAACAACGGTAGTATCCGCCACATAAACAGTTCGAAAGCTAAGCGTGGCCCTTTTGTCATCTCCATATTGCGGTGCTCATTGAAACCAACGGCTGAGATTTGTATTGTGCCACAAAGCACCTGGCTAAGACAAAATGTCTGAGAGAAGACTTCTGAAAGACAGAGCCTTGGGATTCCATAGCTCAAACCCCATGGGATCCCTGATAAAATCAAAGTCGGCTTCATACCAGCAGACTCCCACTGTCAGGGGGACACATCTGGTGTCTACTGTTGCAGAGATAATAATTCAAACAGAGACGTGGTGACAAAATCACGCAGTGGTTTTAGTTTCGCAAACACTGAGGCAGGCTGTGGCGACTGACATCAGAAAGTGTCAACGGTGTTCTGATGACTCCTAATTTCAAGCACATTCCTCACCGGTCCTATTTTCTGTATACACATCACAATATGGGGGTGCATTTAAAAAAAAAAAAAAACAGTACAGACGGCTGCTGCAAATTACTGGGAAAACAGAGGCGAACTGTTTTCCCTGACAATGCAGATATCCACTGGAAATGAGAAGCCACAATTACGACGAGGCGGTGGCGACACTCAGGCCGAGTTTAGCCATGTTTAATCAGGAAATCCTTTAGGGCCATAAACGGGAGCTCCGCTCTCGCCTTTCATTTCTCTCCAGCTCCGGTAGACAGGAGAATAGATTACATTTCTCCAGCTTTACAGTGTTCTATATGGTGGCGGGGGCTATGCCATAGGTGTCGGTTTTTTTCCCTCCTCTACTCTCTGAAAGGGCAACCTTGTTTTACAGAAAACCCCTCTTCGCAGGCTGCCACGCTAAGAATAGCTGCAGCCCGAGAGAGTGTGATCTCTGGGTAACCTTGTCGGGAGGTAACTGACAGATGAGAAAATATCATTTAGAGCGCACGGCGCGGAAAGAGGTAATTGGTTTATTGGACCGACATCCTCGGTAAAGAGAAAAAAAGAGAAGAAAATAAAAATCACACTCTCAGTTAGAGAGCTATTGTGCGCAGCTTCTTAAATACCAGCCCTGACAAATTTATGCCACCACTGATTGCAAATGGGACATAGCTGCGTGTGAGCGCCATGCAATGTCTTTCTATACTTTTTGGGGACCAATAAAAATCCTATTTTCCCTAACTCTTAACCCTAAACCTAACCTTATCTCCCCCCCCCCCCCCCACCACAGCCAAAACCAGCTAATGAGAAAAATGTTTTTGAGCTTGCACAATGTTCTTCTCCATCTCCCTCCATCATTGACTTGACATGTCAATGTATGACAATACATACTGTAGACATGCCAATGATGAGCTAATGGAATTTGCTCCAAACCAGAACTGTGTATTAATGATAATAGAGTGCAGACCATAACTATCAAGTGTACAGGAGGGGAGGGGACATTTTCTGAGGCGATTCCGACTTGATCATGGAGAAATTAATTATTCATCGTCCGAGCCCATCAAAAATAATCAATGATTGGCCATGACACCCCGTTAGAAATGGCATTTGTTGTCTCCATTGTCTCCATCCACAGCAGTTGGTTCATGCATAGCTTCCCTCGTTTCCCTCTCTCGCTCTCCCCACTCCTCCCCCGTCTGTCTTAGCAAAAAGAGTATCTGACATTTCCGCAGAACGCACAGTTGTTCAATAATTCAGTGCGCAGAAGAAGAACAGTGATCCAAACACAAAATTCAATCACTATTTATTGTAGAAGTCTCCATTTTATTGCCCTGCAGAATTTGGTTTACATTCAGCCAGTCGGCTGTTGGTTATTCACACTGGCTTCTTCCAAAGGGAGAAAAACAGAGCTGTCCAGGAGCAAAGAGGATTTGGCCTCCAAGGCCGGCAGGGCAGATGTGAGAAAACTATCTAACAAAGATTAGGGTGCTGTAATCGGGAATGTACAGTATGTTCAGAAAGAGTTATGTCGTGAAGCAAAGCGAGCTTTGTTGTGGCGGGACACTCGAGTCAGACAGCTGACAATGTCAAAACAAAATGTTCAATAAAATGTGTGGTCAAACAAATACAGTTCTCCTGACACTCGTTGTGATTTTGTTGATTACATGTTGTGTACCTCTCCAGGCCACACCTTTCAGGAGTGAATATACCTATTTTCAGTGAGTGAAGAGGGTATCCAGCAGACTGCTTCACAAACTGGATGTAATGTGGTTGTATTCATGACGTCATTACAACCTATTTGGTAAAGGGCTAGGACTTGTTGTGTATCTACAGTCACGAGTGATGGAGCAATGAGATCAGTGATGCTTAGGGAGATGTTTGGAGGAGTTGGGCTGGGAGAGGGGTCAGTGGCTGGCTGAGGGAAGAGAAGCTGAGAGGAGGAGAGAAGCCCAACACACAGGAAGCAGGAAGTCCACTCTAATTGGTCCCGGTCAGCTGAGAGAGAAGACTGCTTAGCCTGGGACACTTTCTCTCTCTCACTTTATCTTTTATGCTCTCCAACACTGACTGACTGACACACACACACACTGCTCCAACACAGACCCTGTGCCAGGATAAAGTGACTATGGAGGCAGTTGAAAATGGCGAGGGGGATACATTTTTGGGGGTTATTGCATTGGAATTAAATTGAACTCTGCTTATATAATCACGCTATACCAATATAAACAAAGATCAAATACCGAAACTCCAAGATCATTGAGGGCTTTTAAAATCTGTAGCTTTTCTCTGCTGCGCTGTATTAGCATAATGGACAGCGCGCGCTACAGCGAGGCGGTTTTGGTAATGAATATAGGCTACAAACAGCCTATGTGAATCTAGCCGTACACACAACTGTTTTACCAAAATAATGCAAATCAAATGCTGAATGTAGTAACCTAGTTATTCGTGCCTGCAAACAAAAATACAGAATAGCAGTTTGGCTTAGAAAACCAGCACAACTGAATGTGAATAAACGCAACAGAACAAAACAGCGGTACCAAGTAGCAGGCCTAGGGTTCTTTCATTGGAATTATATTGAATTCTGATTATATCAGGTTATACCATACCATAATACAGGATCAACGGGACAAAATCTCACTGCGCTCCATCAGCACCATGGTCAGCACCCTGCATACTAAAGCCAGATTTTGATCAAAACTAACCAGCTAGATAGCGGTGGTGCATCAGTGCCACTGGCACTGCACTGTGCCCAAATGGCTTCAAAATTGCTGTCGCACCTGAGCTTCTTGACGCACTCAAAAGCACCACATTGACTCCAGTGTAAAGATCCGTTGCTTTTGCCTGGAGTAATTTGTTTGGAGGATCGAGAAGACTGACGATTCTGTGCATTTAAAAAAATATATTTCACCTTTATTTAACCAAGTAGGCTAGTTGAGAACAAGTTCTCATTTACAACTGCGACCTGGCCAAGATAAAGCAAAGCAGTGAGACAGAAACAACACAGAGTTACACATGGAATAAACAAGAGTACAGTCAACAACACAATATAAAAAAAACAGTCTATAGCCTATATACAGTGTGTGCAAATGGCATGAGGTGGTAAGGCAATAAATAGGCCATAGTAGCAAAGTAATTACAATTTAGCAGATTAACACTGGAGTGATAGATGAGCAGATGATGATGAGCAGATGATGGTGTGTAAGTAGTGATACTGGTGTGCAAAAGAGCAGCAAAATAAATAAAAACAATATGAGGGTGAGGTAGGTAGATTGGGTGGGCTATTTACAGATGGACTATGTACAGCTGCAAGCGATCGGTTAGCGGTTCAGATAACTGATGTTTAAAGTTAGTGAGGGAAATGTAAGTCTCCAGCTTCAGCGATTTTTACAATTTGTTCCAGTCACTGGCAGCAGAGAACTGGAAGGAAAGGCGGCCAAAGGAGGTGTTGGCTTTGGGGATGACCAGTGAGCACGTGCTACGGGTGGGTGTTGTTATTGTAACCAGTGAGTTGAGATAAGGCGGAGCTTTAGCATAGCCTTATAGATGGCGACGAATATGTAGTGAGGGCCAGCCGACTACAGGTCGCAGTGGTGGGTGGTATAAGGCGCTTTGGTAACTAGTATTGTATGGCATTGAAGCTCGTTTGGAGGTTAGTTAACACAGTGTCCAAAGAAGGGCCAGATGTATACAGAATGGTGTCGCCTGTGCAGAGGTGGATCAGGGAATCACCCGCAGCAAGAGCGACATCGTTGATATATACAGAGAAAAATGTCGCCCCGAGAATTGAACCCTATGGTACCACCATAAAGAATGCCAGAGGTCCGGACAACAGGCCCTCCAATTTGACACACTGAACTGTGTCTGAAAAGTAGTTGGTGAACCAGGCGAGGCAGTCATTTGAGAAACCAAGGCTATTGAGTCTGCCGATAAGAATACGGTGATTGACAGAGTCGAAAGCCTTGGCCAGGTCGATGAAGATGGCTGCACAGTACTGTCTTTTATCAATGGCGGTTATGATATCGTTTAGTACCTTGAGTGTGGCTGAGGTGCACCAGTGACCAGCTCAGAAACCGGATTGCACAGCGGAGAAGGTACGGTGGGATTCGAAATGGTCAGTGATCTGTTTATTAACTTGGCTTTCAAAGACTAGATTGGTGGCTCTAAACTTAAAGCCGGGGTCCGTCACTGCCTTCAGCAACCCTGTAGCCTCGAGTCTTACTTCTGTGTTGTAGGAACTTGTGTTTTTTTTCCTGTTTTTATGGAAACCCAAAAGGAATTATTCCTGCCCGCCCAGTGGCTTTCCATTGCCCCCTGAACACCGCCAAAGTTTACATGACAGGTTGGCGCAAAACAAATCAGTATCTCCGCTCTGCTGTGTCACCCTGTCAATCAGTTAAACTTTTTTGCTAATTTTATACAAGGACATAATTCTAAAACTGAGGGAGCAAAAGTTTGAACTTAGCCCCCTAAGTTCCCTTTAACTCCCTCGTGTAGCCGGGTAACACCTATATGAGAATGCTGTTCATTGACCACAGTTCAGCATTCAATACTATTCTCTCCTAGCTCAACACCAAGCTCAGAGCCCTGGGTCTGTACAACACCCTCTGCAAAAGGATCCCGGACTTCTTGATGGGCAGACTATAGGCTGTGAGAATTGGCAGCAAAACCTTCTCCACAAAGGCTCCTAAAACAGCCCCCCCCCCAGGGGTGTGTTTCCTCAGCCCTTTGATGTACTCCCTGTTCACCCACGACTGCTTGGCTTTGCACGACAACAACTCCATCAAGTTTGCTGAAATACCATGGTTGTATGCCTAATAACAAACAACGACAAGTCAGCCTATAGGGAGGGGAAATGGGGTATATCTAGTCAGTTGTACAACTGAATGCCTTCAACTGAAATGTGTTTTCCGCATTCAACCCAACCCCTCTGAGTCAGAGAGGTGCGGGGGCCTGCCTTAATCGACATCCACATCTTCAGCGCCCGGGAACAGTAGGTTAACTACCTTGCTTACATTTACATTACATTTAAGTCATTTAGCAGACGCTCTTATCCAGAGCGACTTACAAATTGGTGCATTCACCTTATGACATCCAGTGGAACAGTCACTTTACAATAGTGCATCTAAATCTTAAAGGGGGGGGTGAGAGGGATTACTTATCCTATCCTAGGTATTCCTTAAAGAGGTGGGGTTTCAGGTGTCTCCGGAAGGTGGTGATTAACTCCGCTGTCCTGGCGTCGTGAGGGAGTTTGTTCCACCATTGGGGGGCCAGAGCAGCGAACAGTTTTGACTGGGCTGAGCGGGAGCTGTACTTCCTCAGTGGTAGGGAGGCGAGCAGGCCAGAGGTGGATGAACGCAGTGCCCTTGTTTGGGTGTAGGGCCTGATCAGAGCCTGGAGGTACTGAGGTGCCGTTCCCCTCACAGCTCCGTAGGCAAGCACCATGGTCTTGTAGCGGATGCGAGCTTCAACTGGAAGCCAGTGGAGAGAACGGAGGAGCGGGGTGACGTGAGAGAACTTGGGAAGGTTGAACACCAGACGGGCTGCGGCGTTCTGGATGAGTTGAAGGGGTTTAATGGCACAGGCAGGGAGCCCAGCCAACAGCGAGTTGCAGTAATCCAGACATTTACATTACATTTACATTTAAGTCATTTAGCAGACGCTCTTATCCAGAGCGACTTACAAATTGGTGCATTCACCTTATGACATCCAGTGGAACAGCCACTTTACAATAGTGCATCTACATATTTTAAGGGGGGAGGGGGGTGAGAAGGATTACTTTATCCTATCCTAGGTATTCCTTAAAGAGGTGGGGTTTCAGGTGTCTCCGGAAGGTGGTGATTGACTCCGCTGTCCTGGCGTCGTGAGGGAGTTTGTTCCACCATTGGGGAGCCAGAGCAGCGAACAGTTTTGACTGGGCTGAGCGGGAACTGTACTTCCTCAGTGGTAGGGAGGCGAGCAGGCCAGAGGTGGATGAACGCAGTGCCCTTATTTGGGTGTAGGGCCTGATCAGAGCCTGGAGGTACTGAGGTGCCGTTCCCCTCACAGCTCCGTAGGCAAGCACCATGGTCTTGTAGCGGATGCGAGCTTCAACTGGAAGCCAGTGGAGAGAGCGGAGGAGCGGGGTGACGTGAGAGAACTTGGGAAGGTTGAACACTAGACGGGCTGCGGCGTTCTGGATGAGTTGTAGGGGTTTAATGGCACAGGCAGGGAGCCCAGCCAACAGCGAGTTGCAGTAATCCAGACGGGAGATGACAAGTGCCTGGATTAGGACCTGCGCCGCTTCCTGTGTGAGGCAGGGTCATACTCTGCGGATGTTGTAGAGCATGAACCTACAGGAACGGGCCACCGCCTTGATGTTAGTTGAGAACGACAGGGTGTTGTCCAGGATCACGCCAAGGTTCTTAGCGCTCTGGGAGGAGGACACAATGGAGTTGTCAACCGTGATGGCGAGATCATGGAATGGGCAGTCCTTCCCCGGGAGGAAGAGCAGCTCCGTCTTGCCGAAGTTCAGCTTGAGGTGGTGATCCGTCATCCACACTGATATGTCTGCCAGACATGCAGAGATGCGATTCGCCACCTGGTCATCAGAAGGGGGAAAGGAGAAGATTAATTGTGTGTCGTCTGCATAGCAATGATAGGAGAGACCATGTGAGGTTATGACAGAGCCAAGTGACTTGGTGTATAGCGAGAATAGGAGAGGGCCTAGAACAGAGCCCTGGGGGACACCAGTGGTGAGAGCGCATGGTGAGGAGACAGATTCTCGCCACGCCACCTGGTAGGAGCGACCTGTTAGGTAGGACGCAATCCAAGCATGGGCCACGCCGGAGATGCCCAACTCGGAGAGGGTGGAGAGGAGGATCTGATGGTTCACAGTATCGAAGGCAGCCGATAGGTCTAGAAGGATGAGAGCAGAGGAGAGAGAGTTAGCTTTAGCGGTGCGGAGCGCCTCCGTGATACAGAGAAGAGCAGTCTCAGTTGAATGACTAGTCTTGAAACCTGACTGATTTGGATCAAGAAGGTCATTCTGAGAGAGATAGCGGGAGAGCTGACCAAGGACGGCACGTTCAAGAGTTTTGGAGAGAAAAGAAAGAAGGGATACTGGTCTGTAGTTGTTGACATCGGAGGGATCGAGTGTAGGTTTTTTCAGAAGGGGTGCAACTCTCGCTCTCTTGAAGACGGAAGGGACGTAGCCAGCGGTCAGGGATAAGTTGATGAGCGAGGTGAGGTAAGGGAGAAGGTCTCCGGAAATGGTCTGGAGAAGAGAGGAGGGGATAGGGTCAAGCGGGCAGGTTGTTGGGCGGCCGGCCGTCACAAGACGCGAGATTTCATCTGGAGAGAGAGGGAGAAAGAGGTCAGAGCACAGGGTAGGGCACTGTGAGCAGAACCAGCGGTGTCGTTTGACTTAGCAAACGAGGATCGGATGTCGTCGACCTTCTTTTCAAAATGGTTGACGAAGTCATCTGCAGAGAGGGAGGAGGGGGGGGGAGGGGGAGGAGGATTCAGGAGGGAGGAGAAGGTGGCAAAGAGCTTCCTAGGGTTAGAGGCAGATGCTTGGAATTTAGAGTGGTAGAAAGTGGCTTTAGCAGCAGAGACAGAGGAGGAAAATGTAGAGAGGAGGGAGTGAAAGGATGCCAGGTCCGCAGGGAGGCGAGTTTTCCTCCATTTCCGCTCGGCTGCCCGGAGCCCTGTTCTGTGAGCTCGCAATGAGTCGTCAAGCCACGGAGCGGGAGGGGAGGACCGAGCCGGCCTGGAAGATAGGGGACATAGAGAGTCAAAGGATGCAGAAAGGGAGGAGAGGAGGGTTGAGGAGGCAGAATCAGGAGATAGGTTGGAGAAGGTTTGAGCAGAGGGAAGAGATGATAGGATGGAAGAGGAGAGAGTAGCGGGGGAGAGAGAGCGAAGGTTGGGACGGCGCGATACCATCCGAGTAGGGGCAGTGTGGGAAGTGTTGGATGAGAGCGAGAGGGAAAAGGATACAAGGTAGTGGTCGGAGACTTGGAGGGGAGTTGCAATGAGGTTAGTGGAAAAACAGCATCTAGTAAAGATGAGGTCGAGCGTATTGCCTGCCTTGTGAGTAGGGGGGAAGGTGAGAGGGTGAGGTCAAAAGAGGAGAGGAGTGGAAAGAGGGAGGCAGAGAGGAATGAGTCAAAGGTAGACGTGGGGAGGTTAAAGTCGCCCAGAACTGTGAGAGGTGAGCCGTCCTCAGGAAAGGAGCTTATCAAGGCATCAAGCTCATTGATGAACTCTCCGAGGGGACCTGGAGGGCGATAAATGATAAGGATGTTAAGCTTGAAAGGGCTGGTAACTGTGACAGCATGAAATTCAAAGGAGGCGATAGACAGATGGGTAAGGGGAGAAAGAGAGAATGACCACTTGGGAGAGATAAGGATCCCGATGCCACCACCCCGCTGACCAGAAGCTCTCGGGGTGTGCGAGAACACGTGGGCGGACGAAGAGAGAGCAGTAGGAGTAGCAGTGTTATCTGTGGTGATCCATGTTTCTGTCAGTGCCAAGAAGTCGAGGGACTGGAGGGAGGCATAGGCTGAGATGAACTCTGCCTTGTTGGCTGCAGATCGGCAGTTCCAGAGGCTACCGGAGACCTGGAACTCCACGTGGGTCGTGCGCGCTGGGACCACCAGATTAGGGTGGCAGCGGCCACGCGGTGTGGAGCGTTTGTATGGTCTGTGCAGAGAGGAGAGAACAGGGATAGACAGACACATAGTTGACAGGCTACAGAAGAGGCTACGCTAATGCAAGGAGATTGGAATGACAAGTGGACTACACGTCTCAAATGTTCAGAAAGTTAAGCTTACGTAGCAAGAATCTTATTGACTAAAATGATTAAAATGATACAGTACTGCTGAAGTAGGCTAGCTGGCAGTGGCTGCGTTGTTGACACTACACTAATCAAGTCGTTCCGTTGAGTGTAATAGTTTCGACAGTGCTGCTATTCGGGGGCTAGCTGGCTAGCTAACAGTGTTGTTTACGTTACGTTGCGTTAAAAGAACGACAATAGCTGGCTAGTTAACCTAGAAAATCGCTCTAGACTACACAATTATCTTTGATACAAAGACGGCTATGTAGCTAGCTATGTAGCTAGCTACGATCAAACAAATCAAACCGTTGTACTGTAATGAAATGAAGTGAAAATGTGATACTACCTGTGGAGCGAAGCGGAATGCGACCGGGTTGTTCTATTCGGTAGACGTTGGCTAGCTGTTGGCTAGCTAGCAGTGTCTCCTACGTTAAGGACGACAAATAGCTGGCTAGCTAACCTCTGTAAATTAAGAGGACTTCAAGAAGCAGATGCAACATGCCCCGATCCACATCAACGGAACTGCAGTAGAGTCAGCTGTTTTTAGTTCCTTGGCATCCACGTCACCGAGGACTTGACATGGACCAACTTGTCAAGAGAGCGCAACAGCACCTCTGCATCCTAAGGCGGCTGACGAAATTCGGCATGCCACCCAGGGTCCTCAGACTCCTTAACACGAACTGGACTGACCACATGCTCTGATTCTCTGCACCTTAACACACATGCAGTCACTCACGCACACACCCACACAGACATACAAACATTCACACACACATTCCAACTGCTGCTACCAGACTCTTATTATGATCGCTAAATACTGCACAATAGAAACACTACAAAACACACGTAAATATTGGACTGTATGTAAATTGTATTACAGTCCAATATATTATACTTACTCTAAAAAGTCTATTCTAATGAGCCATTCACTTTGTTTGTATTCTTATATTTGATTATTTCTTATTGTTGTTGCATTGTCGAGAAGGAACCTGCAGGTAAGCAATTTGTTGGACAGTGTACACCATGTGTAATCCCATACAAAGGACTAATACAAATAAAACTTGAAAACACACACACACACACACACACACACACACACACACACACACACACACACACACACACACACACACACACACACACACACACACACACACACACACACACACACACACACACACACACACACACACACACACACACACACACACACACACACACACAATTCAAATTGAGAGCACAGACCAGTTGTTTTCCCACCTCCAAACAATTTGTATTTGTTTTAATGTGATTGCAAGTCAACTCACACTAAACATCCTATATTGTCAAGTAATTAATCTAGTCAGGATGGACGTTATCTTAGCATGGCACCAATGTAATTGAGAAATAATCTAAGTAATTGCAGTCCACAGGAATCTGAACATCCTCTGCATTTGCATACATTTCCATGAATTAATTTGTCATTTCAGTTAGTATTTTTTTCTTAAAGCTTTCTTTTCTTTTCTCTTCTCTCCTCTCCTTGATACTTATGTAACTGGAGGGATACATCTAAGCCATCCTACATTTACCTGTCACAAGTCTTAGAAAAAGCATTGCTCTTCATGTGGTGCTTGTTGCTTCAGGCCAGGGGATGGGCAGCGAAAAGATGAGTGTAGCGTTTCATTCATGAGAGGGAAATGGAGGAAGGCTGCTTGCTGGGACAACCCCCCCACCCCCCCCGATGGCTGGCATTCAAGATGAGATTCTGAGATGAGGGGAGAGAGGAGCAGACCAGGGACTCTCTCCAGACTCCATGCCATGCTAATGATGCCAAGCAGTAACCAACAAGGCACTGGGATAGTAAAGTGATGCTGGTTCAGGTTTATTGCACCATTGAAGTGTTTTTGCTTCCTCTGAGATCCTCTGGTATAGCACATTGACCAAATATGATAGCAATTAGAGGGTATAGGAGTTGCTACACTGGATAGTGGAAAACGCCTCGGCCGTTCAAGAGAAAATCTCGATTTCTTTTCACTTCAATGACAGGCTCTCCATGACAGATACTGCTTTGTCATTCACAAATTATGCTTTTGCAATCCAACAAGGTTTTTCATTGTTAAAGGCTGAGGGGGTAGTTCTGACATTGTTGAGGGCTGTCTTCTTGTCATTGTTGTCTTTGTTGTGAGAGTGAATAAGCGTTGCTATCTATAGTCACACACATAGCCACCCCAATAGTACATGCGATTTCCAAACTAGCGATTTACTGAATAAAAGAGATGACATCACAGTCTGGAAAAGAACACACAAAGCTCATAAATTAATTAGACCCAACAGACAAGTAGGGTTACAAAACAACTCGTCTTTGTGTGATGGTAATGCAACAGTTAGTACAATCATCTTAAGATAGCTAGGTGAGATATCACAGTCATAATAAGTACATCCCCAGTAAGGAAGTTATGAGAAATGTCAATGCTAGTAGGAAAATGTAACTGCAAGTTATTATTTGTATTATTATTATTGTTTTTGGAAGGGAGGGCAGGGATTCTGCTGTTCTAGCATCAGGGGGAAGCTGGTTCCACCATTGGGGTGCCAGGAGAGAGAAGAGCTTTGACTGGGCTGAGCGGAGGCTGACCTCCCGTAAAGTTGGGACAGACAAAAGACCAGAGGAGGCAGAACAGAGTGCTTGAGTTGGAATGTAGGGTTTTAGCATAGCCTGAAAGTATGGAGGGGCAGTTCCATTTGGTGTGCCGTAGGCAAGTGCCATGGTCTTGCAGTGGATGCGAGCTTCAACTGAACGTCAATGGAATGTAGGAGGAGCGGGGTCACACATGTGAACTTGGGAAGGTTGAACACCTGTGTGAAGAAAGGTCATTCTCTACGGATGTTGTAGAGCATGAACCTGCAAGAGCGACTCACTGTTTTGATGTTTGTAGAGAACGACAGGGTGTTGTCCAGGGTCATGCCAAGGTCATTTGCACTCTGGCAGGGGCCACCGTGGAGTTTGTCTTGAAGCCGGCAGGCCTTCCCTGGGAGGAAGAACAGCAACGTTGTGTCGAGGTTGTGGTGATGGGCTGACATCCAAGCTTAGATACCGTATCTGTCAGGTACGCAGAGATACGTGCCACGACCTGGACGTCAGATGGGGGGGGGGGGGGGGGGGATGACAAAAGTAGTTGAGTGCCATCTGCATAGCAATGACAGGAGAGACCATGAGAGGATATGACGGAGCCGAGTGACTTGGAGGATAGAGAAAAGAGGAGAGGGCCTAGAACCGAGCCCTTGGAGACACCAGCAGTAAGAGCATGTGTTGCGGACACAGCTCCTCTCCAAGCCATCTGGTAGGAGCGACCTGCCAGGTAAGATGCAATCCAGGAGTGTGCAGCGCCTGAGACGCCCAACCCTGAGAGGTTGGAGAGGAGGATCTGATGGTTCACGGTGTCAAAGTAAGCTTTGGCAGAGACGGAGAGCCTCCACAACACAGAGGACAGCAGTCTCAGTTGAGGGACCCTTCCTGAAGCCTGACTGTTTAGGGTCAAGAAGATCGTTCTGAGAGAGTCAGAGACAGAGACAGCACACTAAGGTGGTCAGAGACAGCACACTGAAGTGTTTTGGAAAGAAAAGAAAGAAGGCATACCGGTCTGTAGTTATTGACATCAGAGGGGTAGAGTGTTGGCTTCTTGAGGAGGGGAGCGACTCTGGCCATCTTGAAGTCAGAGGGGACACAGCTAGCGGTCAGGGTTGAGTTGATGAGAGAAGTGAGGAATGGGAGAAGCTCCCCAGAGATAGTCTGGAGAAGTGAAGAGGGGATGAGGTCAAATGGACAGGTTGCAGATTTTCATCTGGCGAGAGAGGGGAGAAAGAGGTCAAAGGCATAGGGTAGTTCTGTGCAAGTGGGACCAGTGAACTCAGTAGACAGTGAATGAGGAGCAGATGTCATCAACCATTTTTTCAAAGTGGTTGACAAAGTTGTCCATAGAGAGGGAGGAGGTGGAGGGAGAAGGTGGAAAATAGTTTCCCAGGGTTGGAGGCAGAGGCTTGGAATTTCGATTGATATAAAGTGGCTTCAGCAGCGGATACAGAAAAAGAGAAGGCAGAGAGTGGAAGGATGATAGGTCCTCCGGAAGTTTAGTTTTTCTCCATTTTCACTCAACTGCCAGCAGCCACAGAGCAGGAGGGGAGGGTCAAGCCGGCTGGGAGGAGAGGGGACAGTGGGAATCAAAGGAGGCAGAAAGGGAGGAAAATTTATCAGAAGGGAGAAATTATAGGATAGATGGGGAGAGAGTAGTGAGAGAGAAAGAGTGAAGATTGCGACGGTGCATGACCATCTGGGTAGGGGCTGAGTGGGTAGGGTTTGAGAAGAGAAAAGTCGTGTTCAGAGACCTGGAGGGGGTTGCAGTGGGATTAGTAGGCAAACAGCCACCAGTAAAGATGAGGTCAAGCGTATTGCCTGCCTTGTGAGTGGGAGGGGGCTGGGTAAGGGTGAGGTCAAAAGAGGAAAGAAGGGGAAAGAAAGGTGTAAATAATCAAAGTCTGGTGTCGGGAGGTTGAAGTATGCCCAGTATGATGAGTGGTGAGCCATCGTTGGGAAATAATCTTATTAAGGTGTCAAGCTCATTAAGGAACTTTTCAAGGGCACCTGGTGGGCCCATAGGCGTCAATGTTAAGCTTGAGTGGACAACTGACGGTGACAGCGTGGAATTCAAATGAGAAGAAGTACCATTTAGGAGAAATGAGTATCCCTGTGCCACCACCGTGACGGACAGATGCTCTCGGACTATGAGAGAGCAGCTGGAGTAGCAGTGTTTTCTGTGGTAATCCATACCATGAATGTGCATTGTTGCAATCAGTCTTGCCTTACCTGCATGCCTTTCAAATTGACAATAAAAAAGATTTTGTTAAGCCTTTATGTGTCATACTGTAAATTAAGGTAGGAGGTTTCATCAGAAAATCACCAAGCCTTGACTGAAAAAGTGTTGGAACACTGAATCTCATTTAGACATGAACCAGGCGGAACCACCTGGTGCACCAGTCGCTCACATTCCCTGTTAAATTCAACAGTATCTCTCCCCTATCTGCACTCATGCCCCAGATCTCCAAGACAATGAGTGAAAGTTTACACATCCCACATGTCAAATTAATGTGCCTAATTAGAGATAAATAAATAAAGAATGAAAGAGGGAGAGTGAAGCGAGAAAGAAAAAGAGGGAGAGCGACAGAGAAAAAATAGAGGGAGAAAGCGAAAGAGAGAGAGAAAGAGATCCTCTCACTATGAGAAGAAGAAACTTTTCAAAGGCCCCAAATTCAAATTCAAGCTCAGAAGTCTCCCGGTGGAACAGGAGCGATTTGAATTATTAAGATCTCTGTCACAAATGAGGGGGAAACACATTTTGGTGGTGGGCCCATATAAAGAAGGGGTCCCGTAGCGCCAGGCATGCAAGAGGCTGTATGATTATGATCAACGTTCCATAAATGCATCACTGATTGGAACAGAGGGGTAGTGGATTGACGTCAAAGCTAGCTTAACACTGACAAGGTCTCCGTAGAGGGATACACAATTGAAGATGTTGATGTATTTTCATAAACATGTTTACCTACTCAGCTGAGGTACAGTGCCTTCAGAAAGCATTCATACCCCTGGACTTATTCTGCATTTTGTTGTTACAGCCTGCATTCAAAATTCATTAAAATATATACTTTTTAAAATTATATTTATTTTCAAACAATACCCTATGACACAGTGAAAACATGTTTTTAGAGATTTCAGCAAATGTATTGGAAATTCTATACAGAAACATCTAATTTACATAAGTATTCACAGCATTGAGCCAATTCATTTTTTAGAATCACATTTTGGCAGTTTTTACAGCTGTGATTCTTTCTGGGTAGTCTCTAAGAGCTTTGCACACCTGAATTGTACAATATATTAAAGAGGCAATAACACTGGCCTTCGAGCCAGTTTGCTCTGTTCTCAGAACAAGAATAGACTGACAAGTTTCAGAAGAAAATTATTTGTTTCTGACCATTTTGATCTTGTAATTGAACCCACAAATGCTGATGCTCCAGATATTCAACTAGTCGAAAGAAGGCCAGTTTTATTGCTTCTTTAAATCAGGACAACCATTTTCAGCTGTGCTAACATAATTGCAAAATAGTTTTCTAATAATCAATTAGCCTTTTAAAATGATAAACTTGGATTAGCTAACACAACATGCCATTGGAACACAGGAGTGATGGTGGCTGATAATGGGCCTCTGTACGCCTATGTAGATATTCCATTAAAAAAAACTGTTGTTTCCAGCTACAGTCATTTACAACATTAACAATGTCTACACTGTATTTCTGATTAATTTGATGTTATTTTAAATTAACAGAAAATGTGCTTTTCTTTCAAAAACAAGGACATTTCTAAGTGACACCAAACTTTTGAACGGTAGTGTATATTTTTTAAATTCTTCTTGTTGATCATAGCTAGACAGCCATTTTCAAGTCAAAACTGTAACTAGGCCACTCAGGAACATGCAATGTCACATCAGTTAGTAATTCAATTGTATATTTGCCCTTGTGTTTTAGGTTATTGTCCTGCTGAAACGTGAATTTGTCTCCCAGTGTCCCTTGGAAAGCAGACTGAAACCAGGTTTAGCTCTATTCCATTTATTTTTATTTAAAAAACTCCCTTGCCGATGACAAGCATACCATTACATGATGTTTGAAAATATGAAGAGCGGTACTCAGTGGGGTGTTGTGTTGGATTTGCCCCAAACGTAATGTTTTGTATTCAGGAAATAAAGTTAATTTCTTTGCAACATTTCTTACAGTTTATTTTAGTGCATTATTGCAAACAGGATGCATGTTCTGCCCTGAGCGGTTTCCTTCCTCTCCGGCAACTGAGTTAGGAAGGGGGGTCTGAATCTTTGTAGTGACTGGGTGTATAGATACACCACCCAAAGTATAATTAATAACGTCGCCATGCTCAAAGGGATATGCAATGCCTGCTTTGTAATTTTTTTTTTACCCATCTACCAATACCCATCTGCCCTTTTTATGAGGCATTTTGAAAACCTCCCTGGTCTTTGAATCTGTGTTTGAAATTCACTGCTCGACTGAGGGACCTTTCAGATATTTGTATATGTGGGGTACAGAGACGAGGTAGTCATTCAAAAATCATGTTAAATAAACACTATTGCAACACAGTGTGAGTTAATACAACTTATGTGACTTGTTAAGCACATTTTTATTCCTGGACTTATTTAGGGTTGCCACAACAAAGTGGTTGAATACTTATTGACTCAAGACATTTCAGCTTTTGATTTTTTATGAATTTGTAAAAAATTCTAAAAACGTAATTCCACATTGACATTATGGGGTATGGTGTGTAAGCCAGAGACACAACATGTTAAATTCAGACTGTAGAACACAACAAATTGGGGAAAGATTCCACAGGTGTGAATATTTTCTGAATGCACTGTATGTATGTGTGTGCGTGTCCCAATAGAATCGGAACACACACATTTCAGGTCTGCTGTGCGCAAATTTGAACATTGTGAAAATTCTGTGCAACTTCTAGCGTACATTTGTTACAGTTTTAAGAGTGGTCATGTAGGGTACAGTGGCTTTTTGATCATAACGTAGGCCTACCAGAGTGGCCTACCATGAAAAACAAGAAAATGCATCCCAAAACATTTTAACATGGAAACAGATGTTTTATCATTCAGTCTACAGTAGCAGCCAATGTGTGGTGTTCAATGTTAGGCCTACATTCCAAGAGACCTTTGGAAAAATAAACATGCAGGGCTCGACATTAACCTGTTTATTCACTTGTCCTTCAGACAAGGAGGTAACTGAAAATGTTGTGCTGTTTGATGTAAGAAACCACTTTACAAAATGCATTATTATTCCCATACCATTATTACAGATAATCAGACAAATTATGCTACCCTCTTGCCTATTGGCTACTTAGCTTATTCAAGCCTGTCTCAAAATACAACACTGCCCATTTAAGACAAAAAAAGGTCCCTACCTGACTTCCTTTTCAATGATATCTGGAAACATATATTCCCCAACTGCTGACTATAAATGATCTATAACTGGGCTAATAACTCACTAACTAGCAAAGAATATGAACAAAATGTGCACACATGGCTGGCTACATGCAGCTCTTGCTTTGATCTCAAAACAAGCACTTCTACTCACGACCGCTCATACTGTGATATATTCCTCTATATAAAAAAATTGTCCAAAACGCTAATAATTACAACAACCATGCAAGCCTATAGGTACACTTTCCTCTTCATTCATTACTTCTGCAGCGCTTGTTGTAGGGCTTGGTGGAAATAGGAAGAATGCCTATTTTATGGCTTATAAAAGTGTTGAATAGTGCTGAGTAAGAACTTACACATGAACTCACTCATAAAAACAGAAGCTCTTTGCTATATCGTTGACAGTCTCTCTCTAGTCATGGTTTTAAACATTTTGAAATCTCACAGTATCAACTTTGCTGTAGCTTTCTTTCATGCCTGCTACGTTACTGCAGACACGGTCATCTGAGCCATGCGATTGGCCAGAGGTAAGTGCACTTGATTTGCTCTCTGGGCCCACAGGGAAGGCAGGGTTTGTACCTTAAACATTAAATTGTTAAAATGGTAACAGTTAGCTAACCTGGCATGCAAGGCAGTTGAATCAGGTGCCTTGCACCTAAAAAAATTAAAAATAGGAAGGCTTTATCATTGTTTTTTTTACGGAAAGGTTTGACGATCAACTAGGAATGCCTTGGCGATCGACCAGTTGGTGACCACTGCTCTAGAAAATGGCATATTGTTCAATCTTGTGGGCTGATATTTCTGTGCAGCAGTCCCGGGCTCCTGCATGGCTTAGAGGGAACATTGCTGTGACCCACTAGAATCACATGACACCATTGTGATGATGACATTTCTTTGAAATAATGACCAGATAAAGACCTAACGATGTTAAATACTGTTTTGATGACAAAGTACTAGAATTCTAGTGTTGTCAGCAATCACATGTATTCCGTCTCATGTGTTTGGTTATGTGGGGGAGGGAGGATTAGGCGGTTTTATTTATTTCACCGGTTCCTCCAGTGATCAAAAGTTGGAAAGAGAGCAGTCACCAACGTTACAACGTAGTGTACAAACTACGGGAGGAACGTTCAGATGCTTATAAAAAGATCTTAAATTCATTGTTCTTTCTTTTATTTGTTCCTAACTAATAACAGAAACCATGGTCTCTCTCTCCACCTCTCTCTCCCTCTCTCTCTTTCCCTCCCTCTCTCCCTCTCATACCTGGTAATGATTGTAAATGTTTCGGAATTTCCCATTACTGTAACTCAACTAAAGTCTTTTGCATATTGCTATTTATCTTATGGAGTCTAAACATTTCAGAAGGCTAATTGCTTAGTCTTATTACAAGTCGCATGTGAGGTATTTATAATATCATATATACTGTATATACATGTCAAATATTACTGCCTACTACACACACATCCACTATTTACCCACACTCAGGTGGCTATGGCTTGTTTCATGGCGTCTGGTCTTGGTCTTGGCCTGGATCTCCAGAGTTCCCATCTTGACTTCATCTCTGGTTGGCCTTGAAGAAACTAGCAAACGATTCAGACTGCTAGCCTATAGCTAGCTACTGCTATGACAGCCATGTGATGGTAGCTAGAGTAATAAAGCATGTCTACTTTTCTCACCACAGTGACCAAGAACATACTGAAACGTTGTGTGCCAAGGTTTACCAGACATGAAGATGTTAACTACCTTTAAGATGCCATCGGTACATGGGGCACTGCTCCGGCACTGTAAAGGCCTCCACTGCAGGGATTTTTTCTCTCGATATATGCCTTGACGACCTGAACCTCCGGTGGGGCCTGGAGACCCCGGATCGGAATATATGAGTGATAAATACTCCCTCCCCTAGAAGCGAGGCCCTGGCCAGTGAGATATTGAGGGTTTGGGATAAATCCCGCATGGGCAGCTGGACGGAGCGGCGAGCCTGAGCTCAGTAATAACGTGGCCCTTACTGTCGTCATCATGACAGGCTCCCAAGAAAACGCTTAAGGGGAGAGCGACAGCTGAGATGAATCACTCCATGTTGTACATTACAGCATGGCAGGTGGATTGGGCATTGCTTCTGAGTGTGTTTGCAGCCAGAGTGTGAGTGTGTGAGTAGGTCAGTGAGGGGTTACAAGACATTACGCTTCTCTCTCCATCTGATTGAATTCTCCTGCTAGAGACCGAGACACATTACGGTGGGAGGAAAATGATGTGAGCAGGCTACACAGACCTAGCCTAAACCCACAAAGGCCCTCTGCTGTACTCTGCATCCACTCCCTTCTCCTTACCTAGACTACAGGGTTCAGTTCTATCAAACTAGATGACTAACTATGCATTGATCATACATGCTGCTGAAGAAAAGCCATCTGCTTTATTGGAATGCTTATGAAAGAATATAGTTGGAGCACTTATCTAGACATCTCTTCTTTAACCATTAGCAATGATAAATCGGCACTCACATACAACAAGTAATAGCCAATGCAAATTATTATTATTATATCCATTACCGATTTAACTGTCCGTAATTGTCACACTGTCGCTTGTTTTGTCAGCTCTGTTGTCTTCAGTTTGCCAAGGATTCTAGATGAACTTCTCATTGGTTCCTTTATTCACAGATCTAAAACCACATTACTGCTAATCAGATTGGAGGGAAACTGATACTTCTGTTCATTGTCCATAGTCTTTTTTCTTCTTTCCATAGTCCTTTTTCTTCTTGCATGAGTTGTAAATGCCTATTGATAGAGCATCTGATACAGTATAATAGGCATATTACCATGTAGGAGCAACTTTTAAAAACTTTGTTTATGAAATCTTCACTGGGAATTGCAAAAAAGTTCAATCAATTGCTTTAATCAACAATATTATAATGTATGTTCAACTTCTAAAAAGGTACTATGTTGCTCGTGTTAGTCTGAAGTAAGTGAGATGATTTTGGCATGCTAGTTGGGTCATGCTAACAGAGATGCTACCATTCCTAGTGTTTTGTTCTCAACAAGTAACGAGTGCTAAGCTGTGTTAACTGCTACAGGTTTAGTTTTTTCCAACAAAATGGGGGCTCGTCTGGGATTTTGTTTCCCGTTAGCATGGTAATCGCTCTAGTCACCTACTCTGAAGCTCTAGTGTACCCAGATATTTGAGTGTTCAAAATACACTCCTTGCTTTGAAACAACAAAAGCTCAGCTGTGTGATCAACCCAGTCGATATCACATGAATGAGCTCAATGTTTCCATGGAGTTTAACTGTTTGTTTCAGTTTGCCATCAGATGCATGGATCTCAGTAACATGACATAATATATCAGATGCTTGGATCCTGGTGGCATGGCATAATATGATGCATGGCATAATACAGAAATATGAAGGGCAAAATATGTGCTTATCTATGCAGGCAATGAATGCTCCAGGCAAAATGAGAAATAACCAAAAATAGACCAATAGTTATGCTAATGCATCAGTATAGCAATGCTTATGCTACTGAATAACACATGAATAAAACATGTTTGTCTTAGAATATATTAAGGTCCTGGCGGAAAACAAACCAATCACAAAGAAGAGAGCCCGAGGCGGGAATCTAAATCGATGTTTCACCGGACCCCCACATTACCAAAGATGTGGCTGCCCGCGTGGGTGCCCAATGGTAAGAGAGGAGGGTATCCACATTGTTGCATGCTCAATAATTAATTGTTTATGCAAGGTGCATCGGAGTGATGGTGACAGCTTTACTTTATTTCAACCTGGGTGTTGGGAGTACTTGAAGTTGGTGAAATATTCAAGGGAAAAGGGGGGCCAGTGGAGTCAAGTATTTCTCACCATGATGGGCTCTCTAGCTATAGCTTGTGTGCTTCAGATGGAAATCACAAAATCTTGTCAATTACACATCAAAAAGCTGGACAGTGAGATGACATTTGGGGTTGACACAGCTGACGAATTTCTGAAAAGCTGGAGCTTGTCATTACACTACCGTTGTCGGATCTAATATTTTGTGGGTGACCGTATAATTTCTCTCATTTCTTTAACAATGATTCTAGGATTGATTGTGAAAATGACCTGTCAACGTCAGTCAACTGCTAGTCCCGATGACATTTGCTCGGCGCATTTTTTGAGCATACTCCAGAAGACACATTTTTTTATTGAAAAATCCTCTCAGGTGATGCACTACTGCCCTAGTACTACTGTACATTAGCTCAAAAACATGCAATCACATCTGTGTACTGTGTAATCCCTAAAGTTATTGTAAACTACAACTATACACTCCCTGAACTTACAGTACAGTAGCGACAGGTGCTTAAGTGTAATTATATTTCTATGGTTCCAACATCAAGGCCAACGTCCCATCGCTTCCCAACAGCAGCCCAGCGGGGATAATGAGTCATTAGGCCAAGTTCACTGGGTTTGTGAACACATTTGACATTAGCCTGAGCGATTTACGCAGAGATGAACCCTGCTCATTCCCGTTATTTCATTGAATTATTTATGCCTGTTTTTTTTAATAGCTGCCAATTCCTGACTCGCATTTCCTCCTAAATTGTTTGTTAAATGTTCTACTTGACCTTCATTGGAAGATAGAGGCGAGATAAAACTCTTTTAAAACACCACAACTTCCATGGACAGTTTCTGCATTTTTTACTCTGGTTTCAAGAAACCACTTCTTCGATTGAGCGGATGCATGAAATCAACATGGGATTGCGGGCCGGCTATCTACTCACTGTCCATTCCCCCAGTGGAGACAACTATATGTAGACTGAAATAGAGTCCACCGGCCTCTACTGACAACCATCATTCAGGTCAGTGAGACTGTCAAGCATTGTATTGCTCCCAAGATGCAGGCAACAGTGACGTGGCAGCAAGCAGCATCAGCAGTCACCGGCATAAATGTTTAATTCGGCTGTGGCATTCCAGCAGATCAACAATGGCTGAAGACTTGAGCATAGATTTATGGGCGATTGACGAGACAGGGGGGACCCTGTGCCGTTATTGAGGTCAGGTTTTCACAGTCCGGGTGTTGGAGGAGCCGTGATTGCTTTTGGGCTTGTAAACCCAATGATATCCCCAGTGGTTTTTGCATAAACAGACGAGAGAGCAATCAAACTGAGGCTTTCCAATCCGGCCCACAATTTGACTATCCAAATTACCCAGCGGGTCAATCATTTCATTTGGCGAGACTGGCATGGCTCACTAATAATGGTTGAATATTTTCCCATTATTTTACAAATGTTCTATCCCAAGAATAAATAACTTTTCTCCCAGAAGTGTCATTCAAAAGCATTATAAAGAGTATAAATGTCAGGATTTGATTAGAGCTTTGTTCAGTATGAAAATGCCATATTTTAAATACATTAACGACATTTCATGATCCCAAACCCCAAAAAAGCCCAAATGATTGTGCCGTTATACAATACATATGATATACAGTAGGTTACTGTACATTACGCATGACAGAAAAACATAAAAACCCATAGATGAACTGAGCTTCAGTATATGCTCTCTTAGATACATAAATGAAACTAGTTCCAGTAGGCTAATATTTTTGAGTGTGAACTGTATTACTGTACTGTATTATATGGACTGGAATTACGCACATTGCTCCAACCATGATGAAGCAGAAGAGAACACTTGATTCTAATGCAGCATATACAGCCTACAAAGGTACAAGTATAGGCTAGCAAAATTGATTTTAATTTGGAAATATAATAGGGCCTATTTGTATAATTAGTAGGCTGACGCATATGGGTCAAAGATGTATAAGGATTTCAAAGTAGCAAAATAGAAACAGCAATTACAAATCCCTAAAATACTTTTAATGTTCAGTGGAGTGTCACCTATGCCCTTATATTAGTTATATTCAAGAATAAAGCCAATAAATCATTTTTATTGTGATTCATATGAATGTACCCAAGCAAAATGTCATTCAGTATAACACGGTTTATTATTATTTTTTAATGTCCATTTATCATAATCACAAGGTTATATATCCATGCTTAGACTGGCAGAAATATAACTACCCAGAAAAAATGCCATTATTTTATTTTGAATCCCACATATATGATGTGTCACAGGTGGAACATAAAATTTGTTGAAAGTTTTTACAAAACTTCCAGCCTTTCACTGAAACAAAATGCAGAAATCGATGAAAATATCTTTCACTTCATCCTTTGAGATTTGTTTTTGTCTCTCTGTGAGTCAATAAAACAAAGTTATTGTATTTTAATAAAATGCTGGCGTTATACTGTATGACAATATTTTTTTACCCTGAATGACACATTTCACTACGGCCCAGAAATATTGATTAAATGTGATTCCTTCAGCAATAACAATAATGATCCTATGAACTATTATTAGTAGCAGCAATAGTATTTTTCCTTTAGCTATTTTTTAACTTAGAAAAAACAGGATAAGATGTTTAAAATGTGCAGGCTAGCTGACCTTAGATTGCTTCCATACTAGAGCAAGAGAGAGAAATTACCCATACGCCACACACAAAGAACATGGATTTTACTATGCAACATAGTTTAACTGACACATGAGGTACAATATAATTCACGTACCATTAAATCAGCATTGAACATTTCAAACAAAACATTCATTAAAAACATTCCAAAAACATTGTGAAAAAAACTGTAGTTTTGCTTCATCACGAAACAGTGGATATATTTCTCAGGCATTTGAAAGAATACACGTAAAAAATAATTCCACCAACATCAAAACAAAACATTTCTGAATATCAGAATATTCACCAAATCTATTGTCTGAACATCAAATGGAACTCATCAACGTTCACAAACAGAACACATCATTCAATGTCTTTAAAACATGGATTTATTTTCTATTTTTTTATTTTAATTTCTAGATTGCTTGTGTATGTCGTTTTCTTGTGTAGGCCTATGTAGTATTCTGTAGCCTAACTGGTGTGTAACTTGGAATTTGGAGTAATAAAGCTCTGTAAACTTTTCCCAGTCAGAGTTGCAGAGTTTTGAATTCTTTCGTTTTAGAGTAAACGGCTCTGGTTCGGAGATTACTGCTTGGACATCAGACTTGAAGTAGTATGTGATGTCCTTAACTTGGGGTCATTCAGCATAACGGGTGACACTGGTTTAACATGAAACTTTTGTTGTGCTAAAGGACAAAGGCGTGATACTGAAGGACTGATTTCATACATAAACCTATTTAACAGGCAGTTCTTTGGCCACCTGTATAAGGTGATGACCTTGACCTATAAAGATTATCCTTACTTTTCAAATTTAATATTGCTTTTTATAAAATAATAACATGAAAAGTATGTTTTCTGTGTTGTACTGAAGGACATCCGTTTTTGTTATTAGAGTGAAAAGGTGAAATCATCAAATATTTCAGTGAGATTTACTCACCACCTCACATTGATAGAGGGTCTTCAATGGGGCTTCCTTGTGATGTCACACACCGTCACATGATTACCATCAGCTTTAAAATGGCTTTTTACCTTTGATATACTGAATGACATTGATGAAGCGCAAAAGTCTGGACAAAAGTTATTCAAGTGATACAGTATGTCGCCCATTATTCTATATATTGTTGCAAACCCTAACACAATTATGCCATGGGTGTTGATTTATATTTTTGGGATGAATTTCTAAATCTTAAAAACACTCTTGTCATTAAAATTTTAACATGGACAGTACCACTGAAGAACATTGACACTTTAGAGCTCAATAACTTCCTTAATCCTTTTTGGGATAGGGGGCAGCATTTTCACTTTTGGATGAATAGCATGCCCAGAGTGAACTGCCTCCTACGCTGTCCCAGATGCGAATATATGCATATTATTATTAGTATTGGATAGAAAACACTCTGAAGTTTCTAAAACTGTTTGAATGATGTCTGTGAGTATAACAGATCTCATATGGCAGGTGAAAACCTGAGAAAAAGCCAACCAGGAAGTGGGAAATCTAAGTTATGTAATTTTTCAAAGCTTGGCCTACTGAATACACAGTGCCTATGGGATCAAGTTGCACTTCCTATGGCTTCCACTAGATGTCATCCGTCTTTAGAAACTTGTTTCAGACTTCTGCTATAAAGGAGCGGGGAATGGGAGCTCAATGAGTCATGGGTCTGAAAGAGTGTCTCAGGCTTGTGACGCTCGCTCCCGACAGAGTTAGCTCTCGTTACAGTGCTTTTCTTCAGACAATGAAATTCTCCCCGGCTGGAACCTTATTGATGATTTATGTTAAAAACATCCTAAAGATTGATTCCATACATTGTTTGACTTGTATCTACGACCTGTAACGGAACTTGTCGAGTTTTTGTCTGGACGAAGTGCTCGCGCCTCATGAAGATGGATTACTGGGCTGAACACGCTAACAACAAGTGGCTATTTGGACATAAATGATGGACTTTATGGAATAAATCAGTCATTTATTGTCGAACTGGGATTCCTGGGAGTGCCTTCTAATGAAGATCATCAAAGGTAAGTTAATATTTATAGTGTTATTTCTAACTTCTGTTGACTTCAACATGATGGATAGTTCTTTGGCTGGATTGGGCTCTGAGCACCGTACTCAGATTATACTTTTTCCGTAAAGTTAAAAAAAAATCTGACACAGCAGTTGCATTAGGAGAAGTCTACCTTTAATTCTGTGAATAACACTTGTATCTTTTATCAATGTTTATTATAAGTATTTCTGCAAAATCACCAGATGTTTTGGAATCAAAACATTACTGCACGTAACGTGCCAATATAAACTGAGATTTTTGGATATAAATATGCACATTATCGAACAAAACATACATGTATTGTGTAACATTATGTCCTATGAGTGTCGTCTGATGAAGATCATCAAAGGTTAGTGATTCATTTGATCTATATTTCTGCTTTTTTTGACTCCTATCTTTGGCTGGAAAAATGGCTGTGTTTTTCTTGACTTGGCTATGACCTAACATAATCATATGTTGTGCTTTCGCTGTAAAGCATTTTTGAAATCGGACACGATGGGTAGATTAACAAGAAGTTTATTTTCATTTGCTGTATTGGACTTGTTAATGTGTGAAAGTTACATATTTCAAAAAAATATTTTTGAATTTCGCGCACTGCCTTTTCAGTGGAATGTTGCCAAGGGGTTCCGCTAGCGGAACGCCTGCCCTAGAAAGGTTTTAATAGTTTGCAACACAAATATTTCTGGGTCAAAAGGGTAAGAGTTGAGTTAATTAATATTATATTTATACATATTTATCTTTTTACGTTAAATGAATGGCCTTCGGACACCACATTTACGTCTCATCTTTGACCCATATATACATTTCATAATGTTTTCACTAATGTTATTAGCCTACCTCCACTTTCTCTATTGTTGCTTTCAACAGTTGTCCTTATCTTAAATCCTTCTTATGACATCATGGGATAATATAGGACTAGAATTAGATGCAGAAGGCTTTCACTTCTCCTCACAAAGATTGAATGGTTATGGGTCTGAATAAATAACTTCCCTGGAGCTCTATTGGCTGCTGTAAAACATTTAACATTCAGCAAAAAAAGAGTGTCCCTCTTCGAATAGTGTATTGATATAAGAACTGCTATTCTATTCTAGCTTTTCCTGCATGGAACTCCAAGAGCTAAGGAGCATTTTTTAAGGAGAGGCCAGTGGAGCACATGCACTTGCGTAAGACACATAGGCTATAATTTAGAAGCACATTAGGCGTAACCCATCATTAATTATCTAAATGTAAGGCTAATACTGCATTGAAAGCATTACCTGAAAGTGGTAGGCCTGGACATCTATAAATAGGGATATACAGTGGGGAGAACAAGTATTTGATACACTGCCGATTTTGCAGGTTTTCCTACTTACAAAGCATGTAGAGGTCTGTAAGTTTCATCATGGGTACACTTCAACTGTGAGAGACGGAATCTAAAACATAAATCCAGAAAATCACATTGTATGATTTCTAAGTAATAAATTAGCATTTTATTGCATGACATAAGAATTTGATCACCTACCAACCAGTAAGAATTCCGGCTCTCACAGACCTGTTAGTTTTTCTATAAGAGATCCCTCCTGTTCTCCACTCATTACCTGTATTAACTGCACCTGTATAAAAGACACCTGTCCACACACTCAAACAGACTCCAACCTCTCCACAATGGCCAAGACCAGAGAGCTGTGTAAGGACATCAGGGTTAAATTGTAGACCTGCACAAGGCTGGGATGGGCTACAGGACAATAGGCAAGCAGCTTGGTGAGAAGGCAACAATGGTTGGCGCAATTAAGAAAATGGAGGAAGTTCAAGATGACGGTCAATCACCCTCGGTCTGGGGCTCCATGCAAGATCTCACCTCATAGGGCATCAATGATCATGAGGAAAGTGAGGGATCAGTCCAGAACTACACGGCAGGACCTGGTCAATGACCTGAAGAGAGCTGGGACCACAGTCTCAAAGAAAACCATTAGTAACACAGTAAGTCGCTCTGGATAAGAGCGTCTGCTAAATGACTTAAATGTAATGTAATGTATATATTAAAATCCTGCAGCGCACGCAAGGTCCCCCTGCTCAAGCCAGCGCATGTCCAGGCCCGTCTGAAGTTTGCCAATGACCATCTGGATGATCCAGAGGAGGAATGGGAGTAGGTCATGTGGTCTGATGAGACAAAAATAGAGCTTTTTGGTCTAAACTCCACTCATCGTGTTCGGAGGAAGAAGAAGGACCCCAAGAACACCATCCCAACCGTGAAGCATGGAGGTGGAAACATAATTCTTTGGGGATGCTTTTCTCCAAAGGGGACAGGACGACTGCACCGTATTGAGGGGAGGATGGATGGGGCCATGTATCGCGAGATCTTGGCCAACAACCTCCTCCCCTCAGTAAGAGCATTGAAGATGGGTCGTGGTTGGGTCTTCCAGCATGACAACGACCCAAAACACACATCCAGGGCAACTAAGGAGTGGCTCTGTAAGAAGCATCTCAAGGTCCTGGAGTGGCCTAGCCAGTCTCCAGACTTGAACCCAATAGAAAATCTTTGGAAGGAGCTGAAAGTCTATATTGCCCAGCGACAGCCGCGAAACCTGAAGGATCTGGAGAAGGTCTGTATGGAGGAGTGGGCCACAATCCCTGCTGCAGTGTGCAAACCTGGTCAAGAACTACAGGAAACGTATGATCTCTGTAATTGCAAACACAGGTTTCTGTACCAAATATTAAGTTCTGCTTTTCTGACGTATCAAATACTTATGTCATGCAATAAAATGAAAATGAATTACTTAAAAATCATAATGTTATTTTCTGGATTTTTGTTTAAGATTCCGTCTCTCACAGTTGAAGTGTACCTATGATAAAAATTACACACCACTGCATGCTTTGTAAGTAGGAAAACCTGCAAAAATCGGCAGTGTATCAAAAATACTTGTTCTCCCCACTGTATATATCAATCTAGAACAGGATTATCTATTTTGAATGCAATTTGAATGGAGTTGATGGCGAGACAAAGACTACGAGAGAGTGCTCGCTGCGAGAGAGTGCTCTTGCGTGCACTGATTTAAAGCAATGATATTTGAGTGATAAGCGTTTTTAAAACTCTGCAGCAGCAATTAGAAGTTTATTAGATGCACATATGGGTCTTAATATTACTGTAGCGTAGGCTATGCTGCAGCAAATGTAGGCCTATCTGTCACAGTAAAAAAAGTTACCATGATGAGATGATAGGTCTACATGCATTGTGAACTGAGCTCCATACAGAGATGGGCTATCTGTCCCCACCCTGTGTGTTTATTCGTAGAGGCCGTAGCGAAGCCATATTTAGACATTGCAAATCATTTAACAGTTAAATTTCACACCATGCTGTTCTCATATAAATAATTTATCGTAATTTACCGGTTTCTCGCAGTTGTTTATCCTGGGAAAAAGGGAGTGGTTTTGGACAGTTCCCACCATTCAACCCTACTTCTAAGCTCACAGAGCCATACGTTTCCAGGTAATGAAAATGGTGCCTACAGCGCACACAAGCAGAGGACAGTGTACATACTCGTATTTGTTTACGATGAGACATACAACTACTCATACAAGAGTAGAGAAAATCACACAAGCTGTAAAGCATGTAACACGAGTCATCATGCTAGTTCAGTTACCAGTACAGTTACCAGTACAGGCTAAGTCTTAGTTAGAAGTGGGGGGAAAAAGACAGTCATGTCGAATGTCAATCGAACCGGTGTTAATTTCCTACAGTACCACTTGGCCAGAGATGATCAATATCTAAATACTGGCTGATGAGGAAGCTTCAAAATACAAAATGGCTACTACAGTAGCACTGCATACAGAGGTATGCCTTAAGCCAGCCTGACCCTGGCCTCTTGCCAATGCAGACGTCCAGAAACCCAAGCTCTTGCCAATTAGTGAGCCAGAGTAGCACATTTATGCTGCACTTTCCACTACCTAGTGCCCTGGGGGAGACAGCATGGGGTTCCCGGACTGCACGGTCTGAAACATGTAACAGTCTCCGAGGCCGTGGATAAGGCCTGGTACTGGCGGCCACAGAAGCATACAGAAGCATTCTACATCCGACTGTAATTTTGAGTGTCCTGTGACATGCTAAACACAGGCCTACTCTCATGGAGAGCCACGGGTCAACAAAAGTCCTCAGCTGTAATCTATCCTGTTATGGCAAGATGAACCATCAATCAAGTCTTCACATTTTACATGGCAGACGCAAAACTTAATTCGTCTCACTCAGATATCCCTTTAAGACTTTCAAATCTGGTTTGCACGGTCTTCCTGGTTTGCAAATGTAATATTAAATATTACATTTACAAATGTCACATGGCTTAGCGTGACTGAATTTACATCCCTCAGTGGAAGCTTTCCTCTTTCTGCAAATAGTTGGCTGGATGGATCAAGCTCAGTTTGAGCTCCAGTGAGAAACTTGAGTGTGCTAAAATCGGGACTTGGCTTTGTAAAGTACTGCGTGTGTCAGTGCACAGACTGATGCACACGCATAATTGACATGGCAATAGTGTCACAGTGCGTCACAGCATTGCAGTCGGACATTCTAAGTGAGGTTGCGTACAGCATAACAAATAAGGATGACTAAGGATAAGAAGGAATGTCCCTCTGTAATAACGACACAAGCATGTACTTACAGTGTCCTGGGAAGAGGATCATCTGGGGGAGAGGGGGCATGATCAGAAAATAAAGTCTTAGATCAAATGTTGACGAGGGGATTGACACGAGAGTGCCGAGTTGCTGATGTGTTAGGACTTTGGTTCAATTTGTAATGAAACATTTACATTACATTTAAGTCATTTAGCAGACGCTCTTATCCAGAGCGACTTACAAATTGGTGCATTCACCTTATGACATCCAGTGGGACAGTCACTTAACAATAGTGCATCTAAAACTTAGGGGGGTGGGGTGAGAGGGATTACTTAACCTATCCTAGGTATTCCTTAAAGAGGTGGGGTTTCAGGTGTCTCCGGAAGGTGGTGATTGACTCCGCTGTCCTGGCGTCGTGAGGGAGTTTGTTCCACCATTGGGGGGCCAGGGCAGCGAACAGTTTTGACTGGGCTGAGCGGGAGCTGTACTTCCTCAGTGGTAGGGAGGCGAGCAGGCCAGAGGTGGATGAACGCAGTGCCCTTGTTTGGGTGTAGGGCCTGATCAGAGCCTGGAGGTACTGAGGTGCCGTTCCCCTCACAGCTCCGTAGGCAAGCACCATGGTCTTGTAGCGGATGCGAGCTTCAACTGGAAGCCAGTGGAGAGAACGGAGGAGCGGGGTGACGTGAGAGAACTTGGGAAGGTTGAACACCAGACGGGCTGCGGCGTTCTGGATGAGTTGAAGGGGTTTAATGGCACAGGCAGGGAGCCCAGCCAACAGCGAGTTGCAGTAATCCAGACGGGAGATGACAAGTGCCTGGATTAGGACCTGCGCCGCTTCCTGTGTGAGGCAGGGTCGTACTCTGCGGATGTTGTAGAGCATGAACCTACAGGAACGGGCCACCGCCTTGATGTTAGTTGAGAACGACAGGGTGTTGTCCAGGATCACGCCAAGGTTCTTGGCGCTCTGGGAGGAGGACACAATGGAGTTGTCGACCGTGATGGCGAGATCATGGAACGGGCAGTCCTTCCCCGGGAGGAAGAGCAGCTCCGTCTTGCCGAGGTTCAGCTTGAGGTGGTGATCCGTCATCCACACTGATATGTCTGCCAGACATGCAGAGATGCGATTCGCCACCTGGTCATCAGAAGGGGGAAAGGAGAAGATTAATTGTGTGTCGTCTGCATAGCAATGATAAGAGAGACCATGTGAGGTTATGACAGAGCCAAGTGACTTGGTGTATAGCGAGAATAGGAGAGGGCCAAGAACAGAGCCCTGGGGGACACCAGTGGTGAGAGCGCGTGGTGAGGAGACAGATTCTCGCCACGCCACCTGGTAGGAGCGACCTGTCAGGTAGGACGCAATCCAAGCGTGGGCCGCGCCGGAGATGCCCAACTCGGAGAGGGTGGAGAGGAGGATCTGATGGTTCACAGTATCGAAGGCAGCCGATAGATCTAGAAGGATGAGAGCAGAGGAGAGAGAGTTAGCTTTAGCAGTGCGGAGCGCCTCCGTGATACAGAGGAGAGCAGTCTCAGTTGAATGACTAGTCTTGAAACCTGACTGATTTGGATCAAGAAGGTCATTCAGAGAGAGATAGCGGGAGAGCTGGCCAAGGACGGCACGTTCAAGAGTTTTGGAGAGAAAAGAAAGAAGGGATACTGGTCTGTAATTGTTGACATCGGAGGGATCGAGTGTAGGTTTTTTCAGAAGGGGTGCAACTCTCGCTCTCTTGAAGACGGAAGGGACGTAGCCAACGGTCAGGGATGAGTTGATGAGCGAGGTGAGGTAAGGGAGAAGGTCTCCGGAAATGGTCTGGAGAAGAGAGGAGGGGATAGGGTCAAGCGGGCAGGTTGTTGGGCGGCCGGCCGTCACAAGACGCGAGATTTCATCTGGAGAGAGAGGGGAGAAAGAGGTCAGAGCACAGGGTAGGGCAGTGTGAGCAGAACCAGCGGTGTCGTTTGACTTAGCAAATGAGGATCGGATGTCGTCGACCTTCTTTTCAAAATGGTTGACGAAGTCATCTGCAGAGAGGGAGGAGGGGGGAGGGGGCGGAGGATTCAGGAGGGAGGAGAAGGTGGCAAAGAGCTTCCTAGGGTTAGAGGCAGATGCTTGGAATTTAGCGTGGTAGAAAGTGGCTTTAGCAGCAGAGACAGAGGAGGAAAATGTAGAGAGGAGGGAGTGAAAGGATGCCAGGTCCGCAGGGAGGCGAGTTTTCCTCCATTTCCGCTCGGCTGCCCGGAGCCCTGTTCTGTGAGCTCGCAATGAGTCATCGAGCCACGGAGCGGGAGGGGAGGACCGAGCCGGCCTGGAGGATAGGGGACATAGAGAGTCAAGGGATGCAGAGAGGGAGGAGAGGAGGGTTGAGGAGGCAGAATCAGGAGATAGGTGGGAGAAGGTTTGAGCGGAGGGAAGAGATGATAGGATGGAAGAGGAGAGAGTAGCGGGGGAGAGAGAGCGAAGGTTGGGACGGCGCGATACCATCCGAGTAGGGGCAGTGTGGGAGGTGTTGGATGAGAGCGAGAGGGAAAAGGATACAAGGCAGTGGTCGGAGACTTGGAGGGGAGTTGCAGTGAGGTTAGTGGAAGAACAGCATCTAGTAAAGATGAGGTCGAGCGTATTGCCTGCCTTGTGAGTAGGGGGGAAGGTGAGAGGGTGAGGTCAAAAGAGGAGAGGAGTGGAAAGAAGGAGGCAGAGAGGAAAGAGTCAAAGGTAGACGTGGGGAGGTTAAAGTCGCCCAGAACTGTGAGAGGTGAGCCGTCCTCAGGAAAGGAGCTTATCAAGGCATCAAGCTCATTGATGAACTCTCCGAGGGAACCTGGAGGGCGATAAATGATAAGGATGTTAAGCTTGAAAGGGCTAGTAACTGTGACAGCATGGAATTCAAAGGAGGCGATAGACAGATGGGTAAGGGGAGAAAGAGAGAATGACCACTTGGGAGAGATGAGGATCCCGGTGCCACCACCCCGCTGACCAGATGCTCTCGGGGTGTGCGAGAACACGTGGGCGGACGAAGAGAGAGCAGTAGGAGTAGCAGTGTTGTCTGTGGTGATCCATGTTTCCGTCAGTGCCAAGAAGTCGAGGGACTGGAGGGAGGCATAGGCTGAGATGAACTCTGCCTTGTTGACCGCAGATTGGCAGTTCCAGAGGCTACCGGAGACCTGGAACTCCACGTGGGTCGTGCGCGCTGGGACCACCAGAGTAGGGTGGCCGCGGCCACGCGGTGAGGAGCGTTTGTATGGTCTGTGCAGAGAGGAGAGAACAGGGATAAACAGACACATAGTTGACAGGCTACAGAAGAGGCTACGCTAATGCAAAGGAGATTGGAATGACAAGTGGACTACACGTCTCGAATGTTCAGAAAGTTAAGCTACGTAGCAAGAATCTTATTGACTAAAATGATTAAAATGATACAGTACTGCTGAAGTAGGCCAGCTGGCAGTGGGTGCGTTGTTGACACTACACTAATCAAGTCATTCCGTTGAGTGTAATAGTTTCTGCAGTGTTGCTATTCGGGGCTAGCAGGCTAGCTAGCAGTGTTGTTTACGTTACGTTGCGTTAAAAGAACGACAATAGATGGCTAGCGAACCTAGAAAATCGCTCTAGACTACACAATTATCTTTGATACAAAGACGGCTATGTAGCTAGCTAAGTAGCTAGCTACGATCAAACAAATCAAACCGTTGTACTGTAATGAAATGAAGTGAAAATGTGATACAACCTGTGAATGCGACCGGGTAGTTGAGTTCTATACAGAAGACGTTGGCTAGCGTTGGCTAGCTGTTGGCTAGCTAGCAGAGTCACCTACGTTAAGGACGACAAATAGCTGGCTAGCTAACCTCGGTAAATTAAGATAATCACTCTAAGACTACACACTCTAAACCTAAACAACACAATTATCTTGGATACGATGATACGATGATACGAAGACAGCAAAGACAGCTATGTAGGTAGCTAACACTAAACTAATCAAGTCGTTCAGTTGAGTGTAAAAGTTTCTCAGTGCAGCTAATCAGTGGACGTTAGCTAGCTGGCTAGTGAAGACTACGTTAGGACGGCGAAATACGATAATTACGCAATTATCTTTGATACAAAGACGGCTATGTAGCTAGCTGAGAAGAAATTGCTAAGATAAGACAAATCAAACCGTTGTGATATAATGAAATATAATGAAATATAATGAAAAAGTTATACTACCCGTTGGAGCGACGTGCAGATGCGACCACTCGCTCCAACCGGAACCGGAACCGGAGCCAATAGGCTAGTTCCGCTTCTCCTAGCTGATTAACTGCCCAATGATAATTCAAGCCATGACACTGCTCACAAGTGGATACAATGTTCACATGTGTTGGGTGTTTCACCTCTGGTTGACATTGAGGTAGGCAGAATAACATGTTTACAAGCTAAACATTCTGTAATAAAAGTGTTCTGTATTAGAGAGGTATTACTTTTGTTAGAACAGAACATTTTTCAAACTCTCTGCAGGTTAAATGTGGTAGGATAGTACATGGCTAGCATCCTTGCTTAGAAACTAAGCAGTGACTGAAAATGTCAGCAGATCTGAAATACTGGTACAACAGGTGCCTTATGCCCTATAATGCCCCTTAGCAGGCCAATATTCCCCAAATATCAAAAAACACTTATCCATCACCACTTGTATTGCAGAAGACAGAGGAAAAGTCCATTACAGCAAACCAACAGACAAACATGGTGTGTCAAAGGGTTCTGGCCTTTATAATAACTTAACTCTGACAAACAGTCTGCAAATGCAATTAGAAGCAAACTAACAAGCTATCCTCCTTGCTCGTCATCATATGCCCTGGAGTGAGGCATCTCTCTCTAATTATAAGAGGAATCTGGGGGGCAGGGAGGTGCACGATAGGGTTTACAGAGAGGGTTTGGGTGTGGTAGAAGAGCTAAGGGAGGCATAAGAGGGGTGCGGGCCCTATTTACCATCAGCCCCATTGTCTGCACGCAACCTTATTGCCACAAAGACAGCCTCATCGTTACTGTAAAATAGAAAGGGTATTGTCTTCCCACTTATGTCCACATGGTTACAAGTCCACGGCCACACCTCTCCCTCCACAATGAAATTAATTCAAACGCTTCTTCCGCAGGAGCCCGGGTAATTTGAGCATATTATGCTGTGGATGGCTACTTGGGAGGAGGCAATCAATAGCTTTAATGCTGGGTTAAGTTAATCCACATTGTGCATTAGAGCGCCTATTCAGAAATAGATTTGTGCTAAAAGGACTTGGGTCCTGAAACTGGGAAGCAGCAGGTTTGGAGAAGGAAACAAGAAGCAGATACCAAAGTGGGGCTTCGTTTTTTTGTTCTTGTTGCATGTATCCTGCACTCAAGCCTCCACACAAGTCCATTACGTGCTATTTGGTAGGACAAAGCGATTGGTTTCCGTTGCCTGCCTCTGCCGAGCCTCAAACCGACATCTCCTTTGACAAGGGAGTCGTGGTCCAATATCCATCATTGAGATATTACTATTTCTATTATCGCCATACTCCTTAGCCACTGCTTCACAAAACAATATAGAGCAGCTTACAGTGAAAGCTACACAACAAAACATTCAAGACAGTGTCAAGCAGTTGTAACGCTAGCTTACAGAGAGTTATGGGGCTTGAAGGCGGGTGGATCCGCAGCAGTGGTTCCTATTTACACACACGCACACACCCCTGTGGCTCAGTGGCACCGGCGTCTCGGTTAGATGACTGAGGCGGCTCTGTTTGCGCCCAGAGGGGCTATGAGCTGTTATGAGGAGCCATAAACTGTATTGCATGCTCACAACAAGTTTTATAATCCTCTGCTACCTGTATGCACTGACGAAGGCCAACAGAAGAAGCTGGGATGTACTATAAATTTGTTATCTAAATGCACTTCATAGAAAGTGTTATAATAGCAGATAACATTTGCTAAAAAAAAAGTGCGGGGACCCCAAGGGCAACAGGCAGCACAACTGTATCAAGTGAAAATACTGACTTTGGTTGTGTATTAAATGGATTGTTCACTCTTTGAAGTTAGAGCTAATTTCCGACTTAGGGTGTTTGTTTCATTCAAACAACTTTTACGTTTGTTAGCTTGTTATCGATGAAAAACAATTAAAGCTAAAACAATATACATTAACTATCCCTTAAAAAGAGTTGGGTCTATTGTGTTGCTGGCATGTTTTTCATTGGCTGCCTTCAGGGGAAATAAATAGAACTCTGCCAAGTACGATTGAGAATTCACATTTGAATAGGAAATTGCTTTTTTCAATTACAATGAAAGTTTGCTCCAGTGTGGTGTATGACAAAAAGATTCTATAACGGGAATTTGCATTTCCTGCGTGTATTACTCGCTTGTTTTGTTTGGGGGCTGAGGACAATCAGGTGCGCGCCAATGTTTTCTTTTGCAAATTGCTTTCTCCGTCCAGATCTAACTTACAAACAATTCTCCATAATGAATCAAAATCCTCTTTAATGAAAGCCAGTGACTGCTAAATGATAACAGGTACGAGACAATGCACCCCTGTCACCGAGTGATTGAGTGAGAGAAAAGCCTAAATCATGGTGCAATCAATCTGTCAGCGAGGTCTCCCCCCAACAAACACATGCACGCACGCACGCACGCACAAACACACAACTCCCTCCATTGCCCCCCTGAGCGAAAGACGAGTGTTACAGGAACATAACAATGCTGAAAAGGTCAATGTAGCGTCAGCAAGCCTAAATGATGTTGTGAACTCATCCCGACCCATTTCTGTAACTTTAATCTCCTTTCTGTCTGTCTCCAGATTTCCCCTCATTTCTCAATCTATAGGTGCGAAAGAGCTCCATCTCCCATATAGTCTTTTCCATTAGCAAAGGCTGTCGGCTAATCAGCTGGTTAGACTCATTTTCAGCCAGCTCATTTTCCACTTCATATTAACTAGGCTACTTTTCATTTCAAAGTTTCAATTCGCTAGTTCATCGAGCCCTCTCCTACTAGAACGAACATTGGTATGCATCTTCTAACATCTAGTGATGGTCAGTCACAAAGCGAGTGATGACAGGGAAACGTAGCAGAGAGGAAGAGGCAAAGCGAGACAAAGTTTCACTCGCCAATATCTGTCCCAAAATAAGCCTAATGCGTTTCTATGGGCTTATTTTGGACCTTAGAAAACTATTGGGTCAGTGACACATTTGTTGTTGTTTTGGCTCTGGACTCTAGCATTTTGGATTTCAAATGACACAATGACTACGAGGTTAAAGTACATACAGACTGCCAGCTTTCGCTTGAGGGTATTTTAATCCATCCCAGTTGACCCGTTTAGAAATGAAAGCACTTTTTGTACATAACTAAAAGTGGAACAAATTCACTTATCTGTATTAAAGTAGACAAAAGTAGCACGCAATGATTACATCAAGCTGGTGACTCTACAAAATTGTTGAATGTATTTGCTGTTTGTTTTGGGTGTGTTTCAGATTATTTTGTGCCCAATAGAAATGAATGGCAAATAATGAAGTGTCATTTTGCAGTCACATATTTATTTATTTACCCCCTTTTTTTCCCCTCTCCAATTTCATGATATCCAATTCGTAGTTACAGTCTTGTCCCATCGCTGCAACTCCCATACAGTCTTGGGAGAGGCGACAGTCAAGAGCCATGCGTCCTCCGAAACACGACCCTTCCAAGCCGCATTGCTTCTTGACACACTGCTCGCTTAACCCGGAAGCCAGTCGCACCAATGTGTCAGAGGAAGCACTGTACGACTGGCGACCGTGTCAGCGTGCATGCGCCCGCCACAAGGAGTAGCTAGAGCTCGATGGGACAAGGACATCCCGGCCAGCCAAACCCTCCCCTAACCCAGACGACGCTGGGCCAATTGTGCGCCGCCTCATGGATCTCCCGGTCCAACCCGGATCTGTAGTGATGTCTCAAGCACTACAATACAGTGCCTTAGACCGCTGCGCCACTCGGCAGGCCCCTGGAGTCACTTTTATTGTAAATAAGAATAGAATATGATTCTAAAGACTTCTGCTTTAATGTGGATACTACCTTGATTACAGATAATCCTGAATTAATTGTGAATAATGATAAGGGATGAAGTTAAAGACGCACAAATATCATACCCAAGACATGCTAACCTCTCAACATTACCATAACAGGGGAGGTATATTTCTTACTCATCATTACTCACAATTTACTCAGAATGATCCGTAATCATGGTAGCATCCACATTAATGTAGATAGGGTTTAGAAACATATTATATTTTTGTTTACAATAAAAGTGGCTCTGTTCATTTGGCTCCCTAATTTGCATAAGCTACTGGTAGACTTAGGGGCTTTTTGGCGATCATCTGCAGATAAATTATGAAAACATTCGATGAAGAATCATCACTGCAGGAAAAACACTGTAGGTAGTGGAGAGCCTCATTCTGGTCCAAATATTATAGGGCACTCATGGAATCCAGGCATGAAGTATATTGAAAATGTATTCATTTGCCCAAGTTCATCATAAAACAAGAACATAATGTATATCAGTGATGAGTATTTCCTTCAAATTTCCGAAGAGGCAACGAGAATGCAACCGTCTGTGTGTTGAGACTTTAGCGATGATACTAATGAAACCAGTCTTCCTGCAGCTGTCCCAAAAACCATCTCAATATAATGTTAACAACAAAGTAGTCTATGCTTACCTGCCAGAATGACGTCACGATTATTTCCATCAATTCAGTGGGTATTTGTTATACAAATTCTACCATCATTTGCATAGCCGTGGGAAGTAGGGGTGCTGAGGGTGCTGTGGCACCCACTGAAAAATCGTAATAAAATGTACATACAGTACCAGTTAAAAGTTTGGATACACCTACTCATTTTATTTGACTTTTTGAACTAGGCAAGTCAATGACGGCCTAGGAACAGTGGGTTAACTGCCTGTTCAGGGGCAGAACGACAGATTTGGACCTTGTCAGCTCATGGGTTTGAACTTGCAACCATCCGGTTAAGAGTCCAACGCTCTAACCACTAGGCTACCCTGCCGCCCCCGGGTTTTTCTTTATTTTTTAAAACTATCAAAACTACGAAATAACACATATGGAAACATGTAGTAACCAAAGAAGTGTTAAATCAAAATATATTTTATATTTGATTAAAGTAGCCACCCTTTGCCTTGACAGCTTTGCACACTCTTGGCATTCTCTAAACCAGATTCATGAGGTAGTCATCTGGAATGCATTTCATATAACAGGTGTGCCTTGTTAAAAGTTAATTTGTGGATTTTTTTCCCCTTCTTAATGTGTTTGAGCCAATCAGTTATGTTGTGACAAGGTAGGGTGGTATGCAGAAGATAATCCTACTTGGTTAAATACCACACCCATATTATGGCAAGAACAGCTCACATAAGCAAAGAGAAACGGCGGTCCATAATTGCCTTAAGACAAAGGTCAGTCAATCCAAAACATTTCAAGAACTTTCTTCAAGTACAGTCGCATAAACCATCAAGCACTATGATAAAACTGGCTCTCATGAGGACCGCCACAGGAAAGAAGACCCCCAAAAAACACTACTAAAGGACACCAATAAGATGAAGAGACTTGCTTGGGCCAAGAAACACAAGCAAAGGACATTAGACCCGTGGAAAATTGTCCTTTGGTCTGATGAGTCCAAATTTGAGATTTTCCGTTCCAACTGCCATGCCTTTGTGAGAAGCAGAGTAGGTAAAAGGATGATCTCCGCATGTGTAGTTCCCACTGCGAAGCATGGAGGAGGAAGTGTGATGGTGTGGGGGTGCTTTACTGGTGACTCTGTCAGTGATTTATTTAGAATTCAAGACACACTTAACCAGCAGGGCTACAGCGGGATCTTGCAGCGATACGCCATCCCATCTGGTTTGCGCTTAGTGGGTCTATCATTTGTTTTTCACCAGGACAATGACTCAACACATCAGGTTGTGTAAGGCCTATTTGACCAAGAAGGAGAGTGATGGAGTGCTGTATCAGATGACCTGGCCTGCACAATCACCCGACCTCAACCCAATTGAGATGGTTTGGGATGAGCTGGACCACAGAGTGAAGGAAAAGCAGCCAACAAGTACTCAGCATATGTGGGAACTCCTTCATGACTGTTGAAAACACATTCCAGGTGAAGCTGGTTGAGATAATGCCAAGAGTGTGAAAGCTGTCATCAAGGCAAAGGGTGACTACTTTGAGAAATCTAAAATATATTTAGATTTGTTGAACACTTTTTTGTTTACTACATGAGTCCATATGTGTTATTTCATAGTTTTGTTGACTTCACTATTATTCTACAATGTAGAAAATAGTAAAAAAAAACTTGAATGACTAGGTGTTTCCAAACTTTTGACTGGTACTTTATATATGCATTAAAACAAAGCAATAGCTTTCTGCAGAGCGGGCAAAACCTTTTTTTCCACCCTCCCTCAGTGTACCCCGACCCCCACCTACTTCCTGCAGCTATGATCACATGCAGGGGTGCAACTATCACTGGGGACGGGGGGGACATGTCCCGCCCACATTCTGAAATTGCATTTTTGTCCGGCCCATTTGAATCATTGGAATGTATTACAAAACAAGGCAACGGTGTGCTTTAGGACTATGCGGACACCTCCTAGCGGTCGTGTAGGCTGTTTGAAGTGTTTATCCGACTAGATATGTCCTCCCAGTTCAAAAAACAAAGTTCAGCCCCTTATCACACGTGCACTAAAAAAACAACTACACCAAAAACTACATCGCAACTACACCAAAAACATCTACATTTCTCAGAATTATTCCAAAATTCAAAAATGGGTCTCATGATGTGATTTAAGCATCGTTGTTGACTTAGAAAAACAGGTAAGTTGATGTTCTATTTATAAAACTGACTTAGAGAGCGAAAAACGGAAAAACAGAAACCCGAAGA
This sequence comes from Oncorhynchus gorbuscha, assembly GCF_021184085.1. Classification (NCBI taxonomy): domain Eukaryota; kingdom Metazoa; phylum Chordata; class Actinopteri; order Salmoniformes; family Salmonidae; genus Oncorhynchus; species Oncorhynchus gorbuscha. The sequence continues at coordinate 50,410,651 of NC_060184.1, forward strand.
AAAAACAAATATCTAGATAATGCAGGCTATTTACTTAATTTTTCTGTTTTAATAAAATATATAATTTTAAGAACTAACATCATTCTGGCAATTCTTATCTTTCAGTAAATAAGACTTTAATCTCAAGAGAAAACAGGTTAAATGTAAAAAAAAAAGATTTACTGATCTCTTCCTTAGAAAACAGTTCTGATCATATAGACTTAGATCAACACAAAACCCCAAACAATTAACAATAAACGGAATTCATACATTTTAAGTAATTTATATTGTAATTTAATGTCGCTCTACACAATACCACAACACATTTTTCCAATCTGGGAGGGAAATAATGAATCATTTGCTGTGTATTTCAGATGGGATCAAGGCATTAGAATGTACCAGACATCACCAAAATAAAGCTCTTTTGGCCAAAAATGTCAAACCTGGGGGTGCCTGGCTGGCTACTTTTTCTATTATACTTGCTACTTGTGAAAAACTCTGCTATATACACCTCCGGTTCTTTGTATCTTTCACCTCTTCTGATATTTGGTTTATTCTGCTCCATCTTCATTGGAAACACGTTTGTATGTGGGAAGAAAGTGTGTGTGGTGTGTGTGGGGACAAAGTGTATGAATTAATCTCCTCTTCCTGTCCATCATCCTCTCCTCCATTTATTCCTCTTCTCCCACACATTAGCTGTGACCTTTGAGTTTCTTATAGAGTTCGCTCTAACCACCTCTCTGCCTCCCACTCTGTAATTGAACTGGCATAGACATAGGTCTCTTTCGTGTAATGAAGTAATTACCCATTGAACTGGCATAGACATAGATCTCTTTCATGTAATGGAGTAATTACCTTGTGCTCTCCCCTTTTCCTCTCCACTCGACTGCTCTCCCTTCCTGTCCTCTCCACCCTGCTCCCCTCCTCGTCTCACCTGTCCTCTCCTCCTCCCTACGCCAGGTCGCTTCTTTCCCCTCCTCTCTTCCCTTTCCCTCCCCTCTCCCTTCTCCTCTCCTGCTATAGAACTGTCACTCATGATGTGATCTTTGGCCTTTGGACAGTAGACTGCTTTACAAGGCAGTGGACAGTGATGGGTTTATTCAGCTCACTGTCTTCAGAGGATGTAAGGTCGAGGGGGACAGCTGTGGAACTGTGTATGTGTTATGTGTTTGTGTTTCTGTGCGCACACGCCTGGGAGTGTTGTTTGTAATGATGATTGCTAAGCAGGGTTATCTCGCAGTCTGTTTTGTTTTCTCTGATGTGGAGAGGGCAAGGCGGCCCCCACAGCCCTCTGTTTATAAGAGCAGAGTAAAGAGTGACATTTAACTTGACCTTCTGCTGGCTACATAAGCCTCCTAGACAACCAGCCACTGGCTAGCACTGAAACAGCAAGTGCCAAATTCAACCAGGAAGACTGACCTGTAGATGTCACTACTCTTGTTGACTAGCAACCCATGAGCACTAAAGTGAAGGTTTCAAACAACCGCTCACTTAACGTGCTCTCGGTTGCTGCTAAACCCAATATTCAATTAGTTACCTCCAACCCCAGAAAGATGGGGCCAAATGCAACACTTTTTGGTTTTCCATTTCAACACAGCTTCTCAAACTCACTAAGGTCCTTGTGGTTGATGATACACCAAAGATATTAATACGCAAAGTCACAAATACATACACGCACACAATCACAAGTCCTGCATTTCAAAAGATCATTCCACGATCCCTCAGGGGAGAGGGGAAAGAGATATTCCGGCCTGGCCTCTCGCTTGCCTGCCTTGCCACTGCTCTAATTACTGCATTGATCCAGTTGGCTCTGGCCCGTTCCCCCTCCTTCTCTCCTGACCTGACCAAAGTTCTCCACCGTGACACATCGAAAACAAGGCCCCACGTCATTTCTTAGAAGCAAGCTAAGCGAGAAGTCCTTGTGTAGTAAGGAATAACTTTGTTGAATGAGTCATGACAAATAAAATGTGTCCCTTTGCTCAGCAGACAACCGAATCAATTGGCGTGTTTTTGAAACGCTACCTAATAGAAGTGCTTCCCTCGCGGAGTTATTTCACTGGGACGAGGATAATGGCCGATAGGATAAAAGTCTAAAGTAATGGAGGAAGAAATGCCTTTAGAGTAAAATGTGGCGGGTGGTGGCTGTAGATTGCTCCCATTTATCCTCTTCCAGGGCCCAAAACTAATTACAGAGGCCCCATTTACTCCCCGTACACATCACCCAACCGCATCTTCTGCTAATTAGCAAACACTAGAATTATGGAAAAATTCTGTCGATACCTCCCTTGGATTGTGCCGCTAACCCAGTGAATCAAATCAAATGTATTTATTAAGCCCTTTTTTACATCAGCAGGTGTCACAAAGTGCTCCTACAGAAACCCAGCCTAAAACTCCAAACAGCAAGCAATATAGATGTGAATCTCTTTGCGTCTGTGTCAACCATTAATTTGATTTCCGTGCTATTTGTCAAGGTTTGCGCTCGATTTCCTGTGTGTAAGGCACTTGAAAAAATAAAATAAATCACTTGGGGGGGGGGGGGGGGGGGGGGACTTGCTTACTGTGTATAGATAATAACTCAAATGTATACATTCATGTAGATTCAGGCTTCAGTCAAGGTAAACAAATAGTACCTCTGTCTGGGTCTAAGATTACTTTCTGATTTTTCTCTGTCAGATTTTGTTCATTCGGTTGTCGGTGTCACGTTCTGACCATAGTTCTGTTATTTTATTCTTTGTTTTAGTATGGTCAGGGCGTGAGTTGGGGTGGGCAGTCTGTCTTTCTATGTGGGTTTCTGTGTTCCGCCTAGTATGGTTCTCAATCAGAGGCAGGTGTCGTTAGTTGTCTCTGATTGAGAATCATACTTAGGTAGCCTGGGTTTCACTGTTGGTTTGCGGGTGTTTGTTTCCGTGTGAGTGTTTGTCGCCGCACGGTACTGTTTCGTTTTTTGTTTTCGTCACATCGTCTATTGTTTTGTATTTCAGTGTTCAGTTCGTTTTTAATAAATCGTCATGAACACTTACCACGTTGCATTTTGGTCCGATCCTTACTCCTCTTCAGACGAAGAGGAAATCTGTCGTTACAGTCGGTCCCCAAGTCAGTTTTTTTTTTGCCTGCCCATGTCTTGGAACCATCTCACTGTCCTGCCGTGTTCATTGTTCCTTTCATGGGGAGTTCCACTAGAAATCCAAAGTGTCTTTTATTGGGCAACATGCCTAGTCAATAGTCATATTTTTAAGCCTGCCACTGCCATTTCATTGACCCCATGTGGCTGGAGAACAAATCATTTCCCTCGTTCGTTAAGCCAGGAGAGTGGTGGCAACTGGCGGCCAGCGAGAGAGCAAAAGCGAGGACTTGCGGATAACAGGCACTTTGGCATGCTACACGGAGGAGCACCGGTTTTCATCAGATGGCACAGTACTTCACCAGGGGATAAATCGCAGCGGCTAAACTCTCAGGGATCCACTACTAAAGACTGCGACTCGGCACCAAGAGCAGTGATTCACACACAAGCATTTCAAGGGGGCTCTTGTCCAACGGTGGTCTTCATCATAAAAACAACTTTACATGAACGGTTGGGGATGGGAATGGGATGATTCATAAATGCTGGACCAAGGACAAGAAGCACCTGCCTCGCTGTGCTTAGGAGGAGGAGGTTGTTCCGCGGTACGCATGACTTTCCAAACAAATGGCATCTTTCAAAATGGCTGACATCTGTCCATTAGGCTGTAGACAGAGAGTTCTTGTCTGTATTCTTTATGACAGCTTGGGGGCTTGTGTGTGTGTGTGTGTGTGTGTGTGTGTGTGGGGGGTGAATTTGATGATTTGGTCAATGTCTTGATGAAATAATAAGAGGGGACAGTGTAGAGGCAGCAATAATTGATGACTGTCGGTCGTCTAAAGGATCTCAGAGAACTGTCCGACCGTCTGCTCTTCGTCAAAGACGGCCGGGACTCTGCCAGCTTGAGTGGAGCGGTGTCGCTCAACCAATGGGTCGGACGTTCCTAATCAACACTGCTTAGGTGTAACGTTGACGAACAGTGGCTATGACAGGCTGAAACCACAGACTGCTCTCTTTCCAAGTTCCCTTTTTCTCTCTCTCCCAATTCCCTCTCTTGCTCTCCTTCCCTGTCTCTCTCTTTCTTTCTCCAAATTGACAGCTCCATTTGAAGCCTCCCACCCTGACAGAATGGTGCTTACTGTTGAAACTCAACTTGAAGCTGTCTGCGGGGGAAAAAGCTCACCTGTGTCTGCAGCGATTAACCGAGGATGCCTGAGCACCGCTAGAGGAAATTAAACCAGCCTTAACTTAACCAAACAAGGGCAAGAACCATAGCAGATGAACTGGCTTATTGGTTATGATGACTAAATGGCACCCTGCCACACATATCAAACTGATCATAGAATAGCATGCCTGTAGAGAGAAAACCTACTATGAGGATTTACAGTGCACCACCTTCCCTTCGTCTGTCAAAGGGTCACTATTACAGTGTATTGCAACTGTAGGCTCACCTACAATATGTCAGGAGGCACAACACTATACTGGAAAAGCCTGCATGGAACCAAAACAGTGCAGTGCATTGTGGCAGACCTGTCAGCCTGAGGGGCTCTTCCCCCGTTACCCCCGCTCTCAATTACACCCAGATTACCCAGCTGCTCCAGGCTGCTTGGCAGCACCTACAGCATGAATCTGGCCGAGCTCCCATTATGCTCACTTCAGCCTGGTAATGCCGTAAAGCACTCTTGTTAGCAAACTGAGGAATACGGTGCACTGTGCGCTAACGCTGTGGGCTAAAAAATACCTAATAACTTGGAATACTGTGTACAAATGGGATATCATAAAGACGCGGGGATTCTATTATGTACAGAAGAGAACGGAGACAGGGATTGTCTTGTTTTATTTTAATGATTTTAAAGTGTGGAACATTAATTTCATATTGATCCGCCTAAAATCAGATAAATGTAATGTTATGTCAATTAAATGTTATACCTGACAGATCATTTGACGGTAAATGTAATTTCCCTTTTACATATATTTTTTTCACCCAATCTACCTGGAACTACCTGGACAATACACATTGTTACAGCATGTGTTTTTGCAAACACTATACCATCCGCAATAGGACTGTAATATGCATTCTATATGCATATTATTTTATAACATCTTACATTTGTGAGTGACAAATCATGTGTGATGTAGGGTAATGCACTGTACCGTATTGAAGTGTGCATATTAAACAACGATACATTATTCAAAGGCATTTCCTGCAGTAGCTCCATTAAACTCAGTCCACTCTCTCTTCTTCCCTTGTCTCACTGCCTCTGCCAGCTCCCTCCTATCACTCTATACTGTCGCTCCCAGGATACCCCTCCCCTCCCACACATCTCCATCTCTCTGTTATCCCCTTCTCTCTCCTACCCTAGAATTTTCCCTGTCTCTACCAGTTCCTTCTCTCTCTCTAGCACACACAAACCCCCACCCCCCGTGTCTCCATCTTCCTCCCTGGTCTCTGTCTTTCTCGCTCTCTCCCTCTCTGCCTGCTCTACTCTGGCTCGGGGGCCGTGCTCGGCATTAGCCTGCTGCTTCGCCTTCTGGAAAGATCCCGGGAGGTTTCCAACAAAGAAGGCTGATTTTTAACAAGTCTGGCTCTCTTCAGCAACCCACTGCCGAAGACGGCCATTTGTCAAACGCACACACACCTCTCCCTCTCTCTCCATTTATCTCTAAACGTTTCACTGATCCTGGGACACAACGCTCTGCATGGCACTCCTCTCTCTCTCTCTCTCTCACACACACACACACACACACACACACACACACACACACACACACACACACACACACACACACACACACACACACACACACACACACACACACACACACACACACACACACACACACACACACACACACACACACACACACACACACACACACACACACTTCCTCCATGTTCCTGTTGTCTACATATCTCACCTTCCACCCCCTCTCCCCATCTGTTTCTTTCTTCCTGCGCGTGCCAGCAGTAATTGTTAATTTGATCCAAAAAATGGTGGCCGGGTGCTCCCTATTCTGCCTAAGCTGAGAGGGGAGATGTGTAGGCCTTGTGAGGGACAGACTGAGGGGCTCAGGCCAGGTGTGGTGGAGGTGAGATGGGCTTCAGGTCAGACAGTGTTAACGTTTGCCTCCGAGGACACAAGGCTAGTCTACTATATACACTATACTACTATATACACTAGCATGTACTGTACTATACTAGTATATTAATATGTACTGTATTATACTGCTATATACTATACTATACATTCAGCAGAAGTTTTTCAAATTGTATTGGCCATTCTGGTGCCATTTTATGACAGTGGCTTTAAAAATAATACCTCGCATATTTATAGTTTACAACAAGCAGTGTTGTGGTGGTTTTGTATTGTACATAGACAGGGATGCACACACACACACGCACATGATCACACGCACGCGCATGCTCACACGCATGCACACACTCTTCCTCATGAACGTCTCACATGGAAAGCATGCCTATGCGAGAAGAGCATGCAGTACAACACAGAGACCAGACGACAGCCTCTCCTCGAAAATATAAACCAGCAAGGAGGTGGGGGTATCAATGGAACTTGCCCCTTGTAGAGTTGTAACATATACTGCTAGTTACATAGTAACACCTTTGTAGTGACATGGTAATACAGTTAAGCGGATAAACTATTTTACCATGTCACTTCAAAGATGTTACTATGTAACTACGTGTTAATACAATGTTACCAAATGACGGTGCCACTCACTAACTTAGATTATTCTGGTTACTGCCTTCTCTGAGAGGTTGTAACACAGCCTTTGCTCTGCAGGGCAACATCATCGATGCGGGGCTCAGTGTTACAACTTTTCCACCCCCGCATGCCGTTGACTTTCTGTCCAAGCTGCTTGATTGACAGCACAGTTGCCTTTACAAATGAATCCGTCCCGATTACATCTGACAGCGTTACGGACCAATAAATGCAGATTTGTGTTGCATTATAGTGCCTATCAGCTTTGATTTGTAGCGCCACGTCCGAGGAATACTAGTGCAGGCCAGTAAAACGTATCAGTGTGACTACAGTACGACGCAAAGGCATTCAAATGGAATTCTCCACTTTGAGCTGAGGATTCCACTTTGTAGTGACATTCCCGCCAATGCAACTTGTATTTCGCCACATCGAAATCTTGAGAAAGATGGAAGGGTTTGTTTGAATGCCGGGTTCTGTACATTTACATTTACATTTAAGTCATTTAGCAGACGCTCTTATCCAGAGCGACTTACAAATTGGTGCATTCACCTTATGACATCCAGTGGAACAGCCACTTTACAATAGTGCATCTAAATATTTTAAGGGGGGGGGGGGTGAGAAGGATTACTTTATCCTATCCTAAGTATTCCTTAAAGAGGTGGGGTTTCAGGTGTCTCCGGAAGGTGTTGATTGACTCCGCTGTCCTGGCGTCGTGAGGGAGTTTGTTCCACCATTGGGGAGCCAGAGCAGCGAACAGTTTTGACTGGGCTGAGCGGGAACTGTACTTCCTCAGTGGTAGGGAGACGAGCAGGCCAGAGGTGGATGAACGCAGTGCCCTTATTTGGGTGTAGGGCCTGGAGGTACTGAGGTGCCGTTCCCCTCACAGCTCCGTAGGCAAGCACCATGGTCTTGTAGCGGATGCGAGCTTCAACTGGAAGCCAGTGGAGAGAGCGGAGGAGCGGGGTGACGTGAGAGAACTTGGGAAGGTTGAACACTAGACGGGCTGCGGCGTTCTGGATGAGTTGTAGGGGTTTAATGGCACAGGCAGGGAGCCCAGCCAACAGCGAGTTGCAGTAATCCAGACGGTACATCACCTGGAGGAGCTTCTGCAGTGATGTGACAGTTAAAGGCTGCGAGAAAAATATTTTGATATTAATGGTTAACAATTAATATTTAACTAATAGTATGTGGGGTCGACCAGCCTCATTATTGTAATAATTATTGAATAAAGATGATTGTTTAAAGAAATGACAAAGTCTCTCTCACTTGGCCCTTAACGGAAGAAACACATCATTTTACATGTGAAAATCACCCAAAGATTCACCTGTGGATATTTTTCGCAAGATTTCACAGCAAACCTAAATGTGTCATTTCCCATAACGCCACACAGTCGCAGTTTTTTGAACCTACATATTTTACACACTTTTGACATAAATTATGACATTGTGTATGTTTATACAGTGGAAAGAAAAAGAATGTGAACCTTTTTTGAATAACCTGGATTTCTGCACAAATTGGTCATCAAATTTCATGTGATCTTCATTTAGGTCACAACAATAGACAGTTTCCTTAAACTGATAACACAAACAAATACGTTTTCATGTCTTTATTGAACACACTGTGTAAACATTCACAGTAACTGGTTGACACTCCTTTGGCAGCAATAACCTCAACCAAAATGTTTTCTGTAGTTGCGGATCAGACCTGCACAACGGTCAGGAGGAATTTTGGATCATTCCTCTATACAAAACTGTTTCAGTTCAGCAATATTCTTGGGATGTCTGGTGTGAACCGCTCTCAAGGTCATGCCACAGCATCCCAATTGGGTCAGGACTCTGACTGGGCCACTCCAGGGGGCGTATTTTCTTCTGTTGAAGCCATTGTTGATTTACTTCTGTGTTTTGGGTCGTTGTCCTGTTGCATCACCCAACTTCTGTTGAGCTTCAATTGGTGGATAGATAGCCTTACATTCTACTGCAAAATGTCTTGATAAACTTGGGAATTGATAGCAAGCTGTCCAGGCCCTGAGGCAGCAAAGCAGCCCCAAACCATGATGCTCCCTCCACCATACTTCACAGTTGGGATGAGGTTTTGATGTTGGTGTGCTGTGCCTTTTTTTCTCCACACATAGTGTTGTGTGTTCCTTCCAAACAACTCAACTTTAGTTTCATCTGTCCACAGAACATTTTGCCAGTAGCGTTGTGGAACATTCAGACATGCTTCAGACATGCAGCAAATGTTTTATTTGGACAGCGGAGGCTTCTTCCGTGGTGTCCTTCCATGAACACTATTCTTGTTTAGTGTTTTACGTATCGTAGAGTCGTCAACAGAGATGTTAGCATATCAAAGAGATTTCTGTAAGTCTCTAGGTGACACTCTAGGATTCTTCTTAACCTCATTGAGCATTCTGCACTGTGCTCTTGCAGTCATCTTTGCAGGATGGCCACTCGTAGGGAGAGTAGCAACAGTGCTGAACTTTCTCCATTTATAGACAAGTTGTCTTTCCGTGGACTGATGAACATCAAGGCTTTTAGAGATACCTTTGTAACCCTTTCCAGATTTATGCAAGTCAACAATTCTTATTTCTTAGGTCTTCTGAGATGTGGTTGACATCAGGCAATGCTTCTTGTGAATAGCAAACTCAAATTTTGTGAGTGTTTTTTACAGGGCAAGGCAGCTCTAACTAACATCTCCAATCTCGTCTCATTGTTCACTCCAGGTTAGCTGAGTCCTGACTCCAATTAGCTTTTGGGAAGACATTAGCCTCGGGGTTCACATACTTTTTCCAACCTACACTGTGAATGTTTAAATTATGTATTCAATATAGACAAGATAAATACAATACTTTGTGTGTTATTAGTTTAAGCACACTATGTTTGTCTATTGATGAAGATCAGATCAAATTTGATGACCAATTTATGCAGAAATCCAGGTAATTCAAAAGGGTTCACATACTTCTTCTTGCCACTGTCATTATATTCAACTTGTTCTCACTTGGGATTTGAACTCACAACCTCATGGTTCCACGGCATTCCGATCTTCCTACTACGACGCCATGTTTGTGGACTTGAAAGTAAAATCTCAGCTTGATTAAAAATACACTCAAGAAAAACAATTATATTTATCACAGTGTTTCAGGAGTAACATTACTCACGTGAAAATCGAACTCGCAGTTCTACTCGTGAATTACGTTCCGATGTGGTCACGTGTAGTTTCTGGTATGACATGTTGAAATTTAGCATTCACTGTTTTCACGTGCTCAAAACGCTTTCACGTGCGGTTTCACGTTCTCACATGTTGCTTTTACATGTTGTCACGTTAACTTCACATAAGACCATTTGATCGCATCCTCTTTCTGTCGAGCCTCTGCGGAAAGTGATCAAATTGCAAGCTAGTGTTACGAGTAACACTTTACTTCAGTGTTCTTATTGCCGTGTATTTGCTCTTGTAAGTAGAGGGTAACAGGCAGTACAATTACAGCACAGAAGTAACCCTAACTCTAAGTACAACGCCACAATAACTAATTACAATACATGTTGCACTACAGTGACTGTGATTTCACCTACTTTAGTCGAATTCACCGATTGTAAGTTGCTCTGGATAAGAGTACCTGCTAAATGAATTCTTGATTGGTGGCGCCGTGCCCGCTTTTCACAGGACACGGTGTACATCAAGGAGGAAACACAAGTCTCAGAATACTCCTCCCTGCTTGCGCAGGTTATATATAAATGGCGTACAGACAGAGACAGAATGGGCACGGTCGCCCGCCCGCCCGCCCTCATCAGGAGCAGCTTGCCTAATTCCATGAGTCAGCGTTGATGCTAAGCAAAAAAACAATTAGCCAGCCATCTTGTTCATAAAAGTGGCATTCGCAGGGAGGACAGTCTGTAACGTAGCTGGGGTTTAAATGGAGCTTGATATCCCGCGGCAGTAATCATAAAGTTTGTTGTCCAAGGGAGGCTGCGTAACAATGTGAGCTCGGCCCACCTCAGCTCATCTCTCTCTGGGTAAAAAAAAGGGTCTCTGGTGAAACTGCGGCACAAACGATCCCAAAATGCTCATGACCTTGAGGACAATCATTCTTACAATATGCTATCTCAAATTCACAAAAACACACACCCTTAAAGACACATACACCTAAAAAGACAGGAAAGAAAACATTTACATATTGTGAATCAGACAATTGTGATACTGTTCTTTCGCGCATTCACAGTACACACACACACACACACACACACACACACACACACACACACACACACACACACACACACACACACACACACACACACACACACACACACACACACACACACACACACACACACACACACACACACACACACACACACACACACACACACCCTAATGAAGGGTCGGGAAAAGGTCGCTATTTAAAAAAAGATTAAAAGCAGGGACAGAGATTAATGCGCACAGGCAATTTTACACACCACGGGCCCCTTTTTTCACCATTAAACACACTACACACACACACACTCATGGTTCGGTAAACCACTAGGATGCGGGGCGGGCATAAGTCCTGCGCCAAGCTGTGTCCACTGCCTGCCCTTTACGACCTGTATTAAAAAAATTAGACGTCAAGGCTGAGGCTCAGGGGTGGATGCTAAGAACAGGATAGTGAGGGAAAAGGAAACAGCTTTGTCACTACAGAGAGGGAGTGTCCCTCAAGGGTGAATCTCAATAAGGAATAAAGTGACTTCCTCTCCTCATCTCCTTTCCTTGAGCTGCACGGACCTGTGAAAGGGGTGGATTGGTGAAGCAAAAACATCCGCCATGTTGCTTTCATCCATCCAGTGTTTTCAGGTTATGTAAATTTCAAATGTAAAGACGGGGGCGAGCAAGGCAATGCCCTACTAAAAACTTGTTACTGAAACGTATCGACACACATTGTCCGCAACTCTAAATCCTTGATAGGAATGCGATGGAAGTAGTAATCTATTAGCCAGGGCAAAGCCAATCAGTCTCTGTGATTGATCTGTCACTGGGCCATTCCTTGTTTGTTCCTGTCGGTGCTGGGATTAGTCCAAAAGGTTCTGTTTGTTAATTGTGTGTGTGTGTGTGTGTGAGCACGTGAGAGAGAAAGATAATTATGTATGTGTATGACAGAAAGAGATAGAAATGGAGAGAGAGAGAAAGAGAGAGAGAGAGGGAGTAGGTGTGAGCGTGAGTGCAAGACAAACAGAGCGAGCCTCATGTCGCCGATGTGAATCGGGTCAAATGAAGATGTGCCATTAACAAACATTGACCCTCGGTCCTTCCTTGTCATTCGACTAAGGGCTCCAATCAACGGAGCAAACAGCACTCGGCTCAGTCGGGCTCCATTATCTTGCATAATAAGAAGCTGTCAGAGTAGAAAAGATAAGCTAGACGCGGAGACATATCCACTATCAAAGACCAAACAATCCAATCCCGAGCCCCTCTGATGAATAGAGCATCGCTTAACCTTTTCTCTCCGAGCCCATTTGTCAAGCAGTGGAATAGATCTTACCTCACCCCGAATAGCAAACAACAACCGTACGAACCAAATGAAGAGCATTCACCACATCGTTGTATCATTATCATTAGCCAGTCAATTGTTTAACCTGCTAGTTACATTTGGACTAATACGTAATGCATATAGAGTCACAACATTGTTACACCCAGTGTTAAGTGTTTTTTTTTTGTCTCTCACGACAAGCACATTTTTAAAGTGGGCATGAGGGGAAGGGGCAATTGTCTGGGGGGGTTGGAAACTGAAAACCTGATTATGGTAGTAGCAATTCAGTGAACAACTAAATGAGAGCTACACACCAACTTTTCGAAGGTAATGCCCTTATCAGAGTGAGGGGCACTATGCCCATCGCTGTTCAGTCGTGGCACCCTAGGTATGCCGTTTGAGTACCACTGCTATATCTTCTTGAGGGCGTGATGTCTTACTTTGGATGTGTGGTGGATGAGAGCAGTGTTTTGAGGACCCTCTGCAATTGCACTTATTTGATCTAAGCCAGTATAAGCACACCTGATTCAGCTGCTTAACTAATCATCAAGCACTTGAATCAGGTGTTCAGGTCAGGTAGTTAAAATCAGAACCAAACGGAGGTAAACGGACTGAAACGGGGAGGGACTACCTGAACTTTTCCAATAGGAAACACTTGTTTTCCATTACAAAACATTTTGCTAGTGTGCACTAATGAATACTACCCAGGTGTGCTAGCACTAGGAAACACTGTTGAGTCCTACAGCTCTGTGTCTTGTGAAGAACATGGCGCCTTACTTTGGATGTTTGAACTGGTCAACCAGGGTGACCTTCTCCACCAGGTCTCCTCCGATGCTCCTCACCAGGTCATAGAAGTCGTTCTCTGTGTAGCCCTCGGCCGGTAGCCAGAAGGAGATGTCGTTGATCAGAGGTGGGTACTTACTGAGGGGCTTGAGGAGGGGAGGAGGAGAGGGAAGCGGGATGGGGAGGAGAGGAGATGGAAGCAGAGAGGAAAGGGGAGAGAACTTTTAGAACAAAGACTAACAATGAGACGCAGCAATGCACGCTTTGCCTGATATGGAGGTCCTGGATGGCAGGGAGCTTGGGCCCAGAGACGTACTGGGCTGTCCGCATCACCCTCTGTGGCGCTTTGCTGCCGAGGGTGGTGCATTTGCAATACCAATCGGTGATGCAGCCAGTTAAGATGCTCTCGATGGTGGTTGTAGAACTTTTTGAGGATTAAATCTTTTCAACCTCCTGAGGGGGAAGAGGCGCTATAGTTATTTCCACACTTGTCCAGGTGGGAGAGGGCAATGTGAAGAGCAATTGAGATTGCGTCATCTTTGGATCTGTTGGGGCGGTATACGAATTGGAGTGGGTCAAGGGTGTCTGGGATGATAATGTAGATGCGTGTCATGACCAGCCTGGTACGTCTATGTGTGCACATATTTACAATGACGGTCTACCCGGACAACACTGGGCCAATTGTGCACCGCCCTATGGGACTCCCAATCATGGCCGGATGTGATACAGCCGGGATTCGAACTAGGTGCTGTAGTGATGCCTCTTGCACTGAGATGCAGTGCCTTAGACCACTGCACCACTCGGGAGCATTATCAGGACAGAGAAACCAATGGTCACATGGAGTACTCCAAACAAAAGCCAGTGAAAACATTTACAAATCTCACAATTGATGCTTAGTTTATTGTGTTGTCCAGAAGCCAAAATAATAATTCTAGTCAAATTAGCAACCCAATCTAGTTGTTGCATCTTTAGATACCCCCCCCCCCCACACACTTTTACATTTTCTAACAGATTTTCCTCTCCGTCACATTTGGAACAGCAATCAGGTGGGCTATTTATAATGTTTTTTTTCCCAGGTGCTCTGTTTAGAATGGTGTTTTCCTGCTAATTGCATTTTGGCAAATTTTGGCACAACATCATGGCCTTGGGAATCCTCTGTCACTCTTCAACACCGACACAGGGGAAATATGAGACTAATTATACACTCTCTATGAATCCCAAATTGAACTAGCCCCTCCTCCCCAGGCACATCTGTAGAGGGCACTTCTGTAAATCTGAAGAGATTGGATACTGTAGGTGTAAGCAATATGGAACATTTCCACAAAGCTTATCTGAAGGCAAGGTGAAGTCAAGTACCATATTGCTTATACCTATCCTATCCCTTCAGATCTACACGAGTGCCAACACATTGATTTGGGATTTAGCATAACCCCCCCCCCAAAAAAAAAAAAAAAAACACATACAGTAAATGTATCCCCTTGTATGTCTTTGGTACTACTGACGATTACAAAATATTTTAGCAGAGGTTTTCACCCAAAGCAACTTCCATCTAACGCATAAAAATAAGTTGAAATTGACCAAAGTATTTGGTCTCCACAATTCTTCATTTCTCTGTTAATATTACAGAACCTTTGTTTTTGATTCAGAACTTAATATATCCATTTAAATCAGGAAAACAGAAATGGAATTGAAAAACTATTGACACCCCAGACTTAATATTTGGTAGCACAGTCTTTGGTCAAGTGCTTCCAATAGCCATCGATGAGCTTCCTGCACCTCTGTACTGGCAGTTTGGACCACACTTCTTATGCGAACTGCTCCAGTCCTCCCAGTTTTGAAGGGTGCCTTCGCCCAACTGCTCTTTTCAGATCTCTCCACAAGCGTTCAATGGAATTTAGATCTGGACTCATTGCGGGCCACTTTCAGAACAGTCCAGCATTTTGTCTTGAACCCTTCCTTTTTGAAGTGTGTTTGGGGTCAATGTCCTGCTGGAAGACCCATGACCTTCGACAGAGACCCAGCTTTCTGACACTGGGTCCGACATTGCGCTCCAAAATGCCTCGGTATTCTCCTGATTTCATGACGCCATGCACATGTTCAAGGCACCCAGTGCCTGAGACAGCAAAGCAACCCCAAAACATCACTGAACCTCCATGTTTGAGTGTAGGGAAGGTGTTGTTTTCTTTTGAAGGATTCCATTTGTTTTCTGTTGACATAGAAAAGGTATGCGTTTATCAAAAAAGCTCTACATTTAGCATAGGATTTTGTCATGTTCAGGTGCGCTTTGACAAATTGCAGTCGGGTTTTCTTATGTGGCTCTCTCAGCAGTGGGGTCCTCCTGGGTCTCCTACCATATAATCCCCTTTCATTGAGTTGGTCGACAGATGGTGCGAGTTGAAACTGTCGTACCTTGTGTCTGAAAGTCAGCTTGAATCTGTGTAGCAGTTGATTCGAGGTGCGTTCTCCACCGTTCACGCGGTCCCTTGCTGCAATCTTCCATCAGGTTCTCAGGGAGGTTGGCTACAGTGCAATAGGTCTTAAACTTCTTGATAACATTACGTACGGTGGAAACAGGAACACCAAGGCCTCTGGAGATGGACTTGTAGCCTTGAGATTGTCCAGGCTCGGCTACAATCTTGTGTCTGACTTCAGATGGTTCTCCGGTTTGTTTTCTTTTCTCCATACTCATTGCGGTACACAGCGTCACACAAAACAGAGGAATGAGTCGTTTTCTTTATTGAATTAGTGATTTTTATATTGCAGACGCCAAGATCAATTCCCAAGTATTTGGGCAGTTTCTCCCATTCTACTCTGCAGATCCTCTCAAGCTCTGTCAGGTTGGATGGGGAGCATTGCTTTGCACAGCTATTTTCAGGTCTCTCCAGAGATGTATTTGGTATTTTATTGGGAACCTCATTAGCTGTTGCAAAAGCAGCAGTGACTCTTCCTGGGGTCCACACAAAACATAAAACAGAATGACATAATACAGAACATCATTAGACAAGAATATAACTACATATATTTTTTAAAAGGCACACGTAGCCTACATATCAATACATACACACAAACTATCTAGGTCAAATAGGGGAGAGGCGTTGCTTCATCTGTTTTTTGAAACCATGTTTGCTGTTTATTTGAGCAATTTGAGATGGAAAGGAGTTCCATGAAATATGGGCTCTGTATAATACTGTACGTTTTCTTGAATATGTTCTGACTTTGGGGACGATGACAAGCCCTAGTGGCATGTCTGGTGGGATAAGTGTGTTTCAGAGCTGTGTGTAAGTTGACTATGCAAACAATTTGGGATTTTCAACCCATTAAAATTCTTATAAAAAGAAGAAATGATGCAGTCAGTCTCTCCTCAACTCTTAGCAAAGAGAAACTGGCATTTATAGTATTTATATCAGCCCTCTGACTACAATTAAGAGCAAAACGTGCCGCTCTGTTCTGGGCCAGCGGCTGTTCTAGGCCAGTCGCTCTGGCTGGGCCACTAAAGGATATTCAGAGACTTGTCCCGAAGCCACTACTGCATTGTCTTGGCTGTGTGCTTAGTGTCATTGTCCTGTTGGAAGATGAACCTTCTCACCAGGTCCTGAGCGCTCTGGAGCAGATTATCATCAAGGATCTCTCTGTACTTTGCGCCGTTCATCTTCGCCTCCATCCTGACTAGTCTCCCAGTCCCTGCCGCTGAAAAACCCCACAGCATGATGCTGCCACCACCATGCTTCACCGTAGGGATGGTGCCAGGTTTCTTCCAGACGTGATGCTCGGCATTCAGGCCAAAGAGTTGAATCTTGTTTCTCATGCATGGCCTGAGAGTCTTAATGAGGTTGGGAGATTGGGAACTTAAATGGACGAGCGAAAGCCAACTTCATAAAATTCCTAGGTGACTAGTAGTATTAGCGAGAAAAAAATAAAACTATATTGTTTATTTTAACAGGACAAATCTGAGGGGGCATGTGCCCCTTATGCCCCCTGTGAGCATGATGCCTCTGCTTATGAGCATGGCTCTTTATAGAACCTTAAAAAAGGTTCTATATAGCACCAAAAAGGTATCCGCTATGGATACAAGCCGAAGAACCCTTATTTGGCACTAAAACATTTTAAACATTTTTTTTTGTGTGTGTAGGTGTTGGACAAACCTACCGAGGTCAATGAAATAAAGATGTAAAAAGAAAAACATACGAGAAATAAAACACGCGTTGTAACGTCGTTCGTCTGTTGAATGAAGAGAGTCAGACCGAAATGCAGCGCGTAGGTTACTCATGACTTTAATGAAATATGTCGCGGTACATGAAATAACTGATAATACAAAAACAACAAACGAGTGAAACTAATTACAGCCTATCTGGTGACTACAACACTAAGACAGGAACAAACACCCATAAAATACAACGCGAACTCAGGCTGCCTAAATACGGTTCCCAATCAGAGACAACGATAAGCAGCTGACTCCAATTGAGAATCGCCTCAGGCAGCCAAGCCTAACTAGACACACCCCTAATCATACACAATCCCAATTACTACAAACCCCAAATACGAAAACACAACATATAAACCCATGTCACACCCTGGCTTACCCAAACATATACCAAAAACACAAAATATAATGACCAGGGCGTGACAGAACCACCCCCCTAAGGTGCGGACTCCGGGACGCACCTCAAGAGCATAGGGAGGGTCCGGGTGGGCATCTGTACATGGTGGCGGTTCTGGCTCGGGACGTGGACCCCACTCCATTAATGTCCTATTTCCTCTCCTTCGCGTCCTGGGATAATCCAATTTCTCCGCCGACCATGACCTAATAGTCCTCACCCTGATCCCCACATAACTGAGGGGCAGCTCGGGACCGAGGGGCAGCTCGGGACAGAGGGGCAGCTCGGGACAGAGGGGCAGCTCGGGACAGAGGGGCAGCTCGGGACAGAGGGGCATCTCGGGACAGAGGGGCATCTCGGGACAGAGGGGCATCTCGGGACAGAGGGGCAGCTCGGGACAGAGGGGCAGCTCGGGACAGAGGGGCAGCTCGGGACAGAGGGGCAGCTCGGGACAGAGGGGCAGCTCGGGACAGAGGGGCAGCTCGGGACAGAGGGGCATCTCGGGACAGAGGGGCATCTCGGGACAGAGGGGCATCTCGGGACAGAGGGGCAGCTCAGGACAGAGGGGCAGCTCAGGACAGAGGGGCATCTCAGGACAGAGGGGCAGCCCGGGACTGAGGGGCAGCTCGGGACAGAAGCAGCCTGGGGAAGCCTAGTACTGAGAGGAAGCTCAGTACTGAGAGGAAGCTCAGTACTGAGAGGAAGCTCAGTACTGAGAGGAAGCTCAGTACTGAGAGGAAGCTCAGTACTGAGAGGAAGCTCAGTACTGAGAGGAAGCTCAGGCAGGTAGTAGGCTCCGGTAAATCGTGGCTGGCTGGTGGAACTGGAAGATTCAGGTTGTCTGGCCGATCTAGAAGATCTTGGCAGACTGGCACTTCTGGCGGATCCAGGCAGACTGGCACTTCTGGCGGATCCTGGCAGACTGGCGACACTGGGCCGACTGGCGGCGCTGGGCAGACTGGGAGCACTGGGCAGACTGGGAGCACTGGGCAGACTGGGAGCACTGGCGGCGCTGGGCAGACTGGAGACTCCGGCAGCGCAGGAGAGGAGAAAGGCTCTGGCTGTGCTAAACAGGCGGGAGACTCCAACAGCGCAGGAGAGGAGAAAAGCTCTGGCTGCGCTAAACAGGCGGGAGACTCCAACAGCGCAGGAGAGGAGAAAGGCTCTGGCTGTGCTAAACAGGCGGGAGACTCCGATAGCGCAGGAGAGGAGAAAAGCGCTGGCTGCGCTGAACAGACGAGGCGCACTGGAGGCCTGGTGCGTGGTGCTGGAACTGGTGGTACTGGCGCGAGGACACGCACAGGAAGCCTGGTGCAGGGAGCTGCTACCGGAGGACTGGTGTGTAGAGGTGGCTCTGGATAGACCGGACCGTGCAGGCGCACTGGAGCTCTTGAGCACCGAGCCTGCCCAAGCTTACCTGGCTCGATGCCCACTCTAGCCCGGCCAATAGGAAGGGCTGGTATGTGCCGCAGCTGGCTCTGCACCCGCACTGGAAACACCGTGCGCTCCATAGCATAACACGGTGCCTGCCCGGTCTCTCTAGCCCAACGGCGAGCACAGGGAGTATGCGCAGGTCTCCTACCTGGCATAACTATTCTCCCTTCCAGCCCCTCCCAATACATTTTTTGGGGTGACTTTCCGGTTTCCAAACGCGTCGCCGTGCTGCTTCCTCATACCTGCGCCTCTCCGCTTTAGCTGCTTCTATTTCCTCCTTGGGACGGCGATATTCTCCCGGCTGCGCCCTGGGTCCTTTACCGTCTAATTCCTCCTCCCATGTCCAAATCTCCAAATGGTGCAGTCTCTCCCACTGCAACTGTTCTTCACGATTAACAGGGAGAGTAGGCTCAGGTCTGACTCCTGACTCAGCCACTCTCTCTCTGCGCTTTCCCCCGTTACTTTCCATTTTCGCTCTGTATAGCCGTGCTTTCCTTTTCGAATCCATACGTCTATAGCCCTCCTCGCATTGCTATAGGGAATCCCAGGCGGGCTCCTGCACTCGCTCTGGGTCGGCCGCCCACCTGTCGATTTCTTCCCACGTAGTATACTCCATGCTTCTGCTGTCCATAACGTCATCCTTCAGATCCTGCCAGTTCACACGCTGCTCGGTCTGTGAGTGGTGGGCGTTTCTGTAACGTCGTTCGTCTGTTGTATGAAGATAGTCAGACCGAAATGCAGCGTGTAGGTTACTCATGACTTTAATGAAATATGTCGCGGTACATGAAATAACTGATAATACGAAAACAACAAACGAGTGAAACTAATTACAGCCTATCTGGTGACTACAACATTAAGACAGGAACAAACACCCACAAAATACAACGCGAACTCAGGCTGCCTAAATACGGTTCCCAATCAGAGACAACGATAAGCAGCTGACTCCAATTGAGAATCGCCTCAGGCAGACAAGCCTAACTAGACACACCCCTAATCATACACAATCCCAATTACTACAAACCCCAAATACGAAAACACAACATATAAACCCATGTCACACCCTGGCTTACCCAAACATATACCAAAAACACAAAATATAATGACCAGGGCGTGACACGCATACATTCACGTGTTTTTATTTCTTGTGTGTTTTTATTTATTTGACCTAGTATTGAATCCATGCTTTAAGATCCTATTCAGGATTTTATTACCAGTGATATTGAACACTGCATTATACAAAACAGTTTGTAAATCAGCATTTGACTGTGCTTTTTACATCTATTGTATCCTGTGCATGCAACAAGTCAACTTTGATTTGATGTGAAAGTCTCATCATGTACCAGTCCAATTAATGATGTTCAATTATCTGCACAGTAAGCACATTCTAATAGGCCCCAATTCTGACCCCCCAAAAATCTATCAATCCCGGCTAGCTAAAAAGCCATTAAGCTATCTCAGTTTCTAGCCAAATCCTCCAACAACAACGGCTCCCATTAAGTCATTACAGCTGGGCAGCAATAATGACTCGGAGGATCAAAACTATTGATTCAGTCCTCCTTTCTCTGTCTCACTCAGGATGTTTGAAGGAGTACTCGTTAATTTGAAAAAAAAGAAGAAAAAAAACCCAGCCATTTGGTTTGCTATAAAGAGCAGGGGTGGAGCTGTAGAAGTGAAACCACTTTTACATTTGTAGATTTAACGATATTTTGAGGCTAAACATTGTATGTTAACAACATAATTTAGAAGCAATAGCGTAAAACAATTTTTTGGGGGTTATTTGATGGGGATAGTACAGTTGAAGTCGGAACTCAGTTTTTCACAATTCCTGACATTTAATCCTAGTAAAAATGATCTGGCTTAGGTCAGTTAGGATCACCACTTTACATTAAGAATGTGAAATAATAGTAGAGAGAATGACTAATTTCAGCTTTATGTCTTTTATCACATTCCCAGTGGGTCAGAAGTTTACATGCACTCAATTTGCATTTGGTAGCATTGCCTTTAAAATTGATTAACTTGGGTCAAACGTTTCGAGTAGAATTCCACAAGCTTCCCACAATAAGTTGGGTGAATTTTGGCCCATTCCTCCTGATAGAACTGGTGTAACTGAGTCAGGTTTGTGGGCCTCCTTGCTCGCACACGATTTTTCAGTTCTGCCCAAATTTTCTATAGGATTGAGGTCAGGGCTTTGTGATGGCCACGCCAATACCTTGACTTTGTTGTCATTAAGCAATTTTGCCACAACTTCAGAGGTATGCTTGGGTCATTGTCCATTTGGAAGACCCATTTGCGACCAAGCTTTAACTGATGTCTTGAGCTGTTGCTTCAACATATCTACATAATTGTCCTTCCTCATAATGCCATCTATTTTGTGAAGGGCACCAGTCCTTCCTGCAGCAAAGCACCCCCACAACATGATGCTGCCACCCCCGTGCTTCACAGTTGGGATGGTGTTCTTCGGCTCGCAAGCCTCCCCTTTTTCCCCTCCAAACATAATTATGCTCATTATGGCCAAACAGTTGTATTGTTGTTTCATCAGACCAGAGGACATTTCTCCAAAAAGTACAATCTATGTCCCCATGTGCAGTTGCAAACCATAGTCTGGCTGTTTCATGGCGCTTTCGGAGCAGTGGCTTCTTCCTTGCTGAGCGGCCTTTCAGGTTAAGTTGATATAGGACTCGTTTTACTGTGGATATAGATACTTTTGTACCCGTTTCCTCCAGCATCTTCACAAGGTCCTTAGCTGTTTTTCTGGGATTGATTTGCACTTTTTTCACCAAAGTACGCTCATCTCTAGGAGACAGAACACGTCTCCTTCCTCAGCAGAATGACGGCTGCGTGGTCCTATGGTGTATATACTTGCGTACTATTGTTTGGACAGATCAACGTGGTACCTTCAGGTGTTTGGAAATTGATCCCAATGATGAACCAGACTTGTGGAGGTCTACAATTTATTTTCTGAGGTCTTGGCTGATTTCAATTGATTTTCCCATGACGTCAAGCAAAGAGGCACTGAGTTTGAAGGTAGGACTTGAAATACATACATAGGTACACCACCAATTGACTCAAATTACATTTAAGTCATTTAGCAGACGCTCTTATCCAGAGCGACTTACAAATTGGTGCATTCACCTTATGACATCCAAATAATGCCAATTAGCCTATCAGAAGCTTCTAAAGCCATGACATCATTTTCTGGAATTTTCCAAGCTGTTAAAAAGACACAGTCAACTTAGTGTATGTAAACTTCCAACCCTCTGGAATTGTGATACAGTGAATTATAAGTGAAATAACCTGTCTGTAAACAATTGTTGGAAAAATTACTTGTGTCATGCACAAAGTAGATGTCCTAACCGACTTGCCAAAACTATAGTTTGTTAACAATAAATGTGTAGGGTGGTTGAAAAACAAGTTTTAAATGACAACCTAAGTGTATGTAAACTTCCGACTTCAACTGTAGTTAAGCCAAGCACATGATGCCTTGAGCTGAGATTCGGGATACGTTTTAAGAAGCTTTTACGTGCAGTTGCCACACCCTGTGGCAAAAACAAATGTTCTGAAAAGACTTAAAGGGACTAGTAAGTTTGTTTGTTAATTTTTTTGGTCCAGGAGCTAAAATGGAAAACAAATCCTGCACACTATGCTTGCAAAGTATCGCTTATTTATGCTGACGTTTGCTAATGTTTCATTTTATACCTTCTTCATTAAAACAATGGCTGCTGATATGGTGCGGGAGCATCATAATGGCTTTTGGTTGAAACCAAAGCCACGTATTATGAGAGTTCGGCCAGGTTTTAGAACGGCCACCACGTTAGTAGCCCATTTATTCTAGAAATGTTATTGATCTAACGTTGGTGTCAACAAATTGCATGGATGCTTTCCCTGGACATCTTCAAAGGTTTTAAAAAATATCAGAAATAAACAGCACAACGCAGAAGCATCAACTATCACCGAGCAACCACTATGGGGGAGAAAGTGGCGCTCTCGGAACATTCAGACAGAACCCCCATTGGCCTAACTCTCAATATACGACTCTTTATCCATCTTTGCCATTGATCTCTTGGGCAGCACCATTTAGTGTAGTCAATTGAAAGTATTACATTTATTTTTCTTCTACTTCTATGAGTTTATTGGCAGTTCATAAACAAACTGAAAAGATGCATGGAATGTGTAGTCTGAACAAGCCAAGGTTGGTGAACTACTGCCATCTGCAGTGCTGGAAAGTTTGCTCAGGAGTATAAATCATTGTCTGTTCCTCTCTGAAGTCTCCCCCCCAGTTGCCTACCTTAAAATGGGCTTTGAAACCTCAACAGCCAAACTCTGCATTAAAAGTGAATAATAGTGGTTGAAAAATAGAATAAATATAACCTAGAGCTTTACTTGGAAGGTGACTGGGTCGTTGATGCTGGGCAGGCAAAACTGCTTCAGGAAGCGGTCGTCCTGGCTCCAGAAGAGGCGGATGTCAGGGATCCCGTACAGCACCATGGCCAGGCGCTCCAGGCCCAGTCCAAATGCCCAGCCCATCTTGTTACTCACTCCCGCTGGAAAAAGGACACAACAGGAGATTAGAGCAGCTGTTCCCAGAACTTTTTGTAGTGGGGGAGGTTTGGTTATTCAACCACTAATTGGCCGACATGGGTTCATTTACTTGAATTCCATTTTTTTGGTGAGTCCAATGCACTGTTTCTCTAGAGAGAAATTAAATAATTAATGAGAAAAATCAGACAAATCAAGTCAAGAACTATGTGGGACGCTGAGCTGAAGGATAGTTTTCATTAAGCCAATATTCAACCTAGTTCAGCGCAGAAATGTGTTAATTAACCACAACGACTATAATCCATTGCACCATTTTCCCCCAGCTCATAGACAGGAAGAGGCGGGCACCCGAAGGGTGCAGCGGTCTAAGGAACTGCATCACAGTGCTAGAGGCGTCACTACAGACCTGAGTTCAATCCCAGACTGTGTCACAACCGGCCATGATCGGGAGTCCCACAGGGAGGCGCACAATTGGCCCAGCGTGGTCCGGGTTAGGGGAGGGTTTGGCCGGAGGGGCTTTACTTGGCTCATCGCGCTTTAGCGGCTCCTTGTGGTGGGCCGGGCACCAGCAGACTGGCCTCAGTTGTCAGTTGAACGGTGTTACCTCCGACACATTGGTGCGGCTGGCTTCCGGGTTAAGGGGGCAGTTGAGAAGTAAGAAAGAATGTAAGAGGCGAAGCAAGAGGTTTCACTCTAGACAAAAACTGTAGAAAATTAGCACAATGCGCTTCCATGGACTTATTTTGGACCTAAGCTTGAAACCTTCCTTTCCGCCTTTGGGCCACTGACTCCCATTGTTAGGGCAGAGACATGAGCATCTCGTCATTATATACAGATCGCTTGACAAATACACTTTTACGCCTGCTACGCTAGGTGAGATACATACAGACTGCATGAGAGAGGAATGTACACAACACAATGATGAGAGGGAGAGACAGTTCGTGAAAGTATACCTTAACAACTTTGAACAACTAGTAAAATCATTTTGTCAAACAGCTCTGCAGCATACTGAGAAACGCTAGCTAAAAATGATGACTAAAGACTGTACAGCAACGTTTCCCAAACTTGATCCTTGGGACGCCAAGGGGTGCACGTTTTGGTGTTTGCCCTAACACCACACAGCTGATTCAAATGATCACAGATTGAAGATTAGTGGATTATGAACAGCTGTGTAGTGCAAGGGAGCTGTGTAGTGCAAGGGAGAAAAGCAACACGTGCACACCCTGCGGTCCCGAGGACAGAGTTTGGGAAACCCCGCAGTACAGTATGGGGAACACAAAATGTTAGATGGCCTGGCCGGTTGACTGATACTGCCTGAGC
The DNA here is from genome assembly GCF_021184085.1 of Oncorhynchus gorbuscha. Classification (NCBI taxonomy): domain Eukaryota; kingdom Metazoa; phylum Chordata; class Actinopteri; order Salmoniformes; family Salmonidae; genus Oncorhynchus; species Oncorhynchus gorbuscha. Next base: position 50,435,572 of record NC_060184.1, read on the forward strand.
AGAGATGAGATGATTACTTCAAGGAGTTAAAAATAATAAACTAATCAAATAAAAACTAAGTAATATACACAACTGAAATATTTCATTTTTTTCTATTGATGTCTACTAAATGTGGACCTGATAGAGAAATATGGAATATTTTAAATGTTTTGGCAATTGAATGTTTTGGGAATTTACATTTAAAAGCTCTAAAATCATTGCAACGTAATTATTTCATAATCCATTTCATGTTTGAAAATAATTTGCGAAACCAAACCGACCTCAAACAGCACTAATCGCTCAGCACTCTCAGTGATCCAACAATTATACGACACAGACATAACGAGGCACAAAGTATCAATATCTGAAGTGTTTCGAGCTAATAATCTAGAGAAACTGAGTTCAACTCCAGCCTACACATTCGTATTGCAGACCAAACTATTCAAGGGCTTAATGAATAGTTCTTGATGAGACCCCAGGACATGACTTGAGAAGCCCTGAAGGAACTGGACTAGCAACCAGGTGTTTTCAGATACAATTCTGGACAGGAAACTGTATCATCTAGTGCATCACCTTAATGGAATGTCAATAAATCAATAACAAGTTGTTTTGATGTCGACTGTTCTCGGACAAACCCGGGATGAAAAGTCAATGCAGTGGACTGCTTTAAGATGTGTCCTGCATTATTTTTGTCAACCCATCCACTGGAGGACAAATATCTTTAGTTTTTCTTTACAGCTTTTCTGCTACACACACACACACACACACACACACACACACACACACACACACACACACACACACACACACACACACACACACACACACACACACACACACACACACACACACACACACACACACACACACACACACACACACACACACACACACACACACACTTGACATACATGGTACTTTCATATAAAGCAGTCACATAACAATAATACCAGACACAAGCTCTTTAATCCCGCCCCTCAGCCACTCTCAGCCCGTGTCCCACCTTTCACCATAGACCACACTCGTTTGGCTTCCATGTGCCATATATTTTTCAAAGAACGTGCTGCGACGTTGTATATATTTTTCTTGCCTTTTTAAAAATCGTATAGTATCCACAGATTGTGAGCTGAAAAGGTGAAAACCTTTCCGAGGAGTATTATTATATTATTTATTGACTGACTATGGCTTTCCAAATCACCCAGATGCATCCTGTATTGATGAACTCGCTACGATGCTAACTGAACATGCTTCCATACTTTTTTTTCGGGCGGAGGCTCTGTAAATCTTACAAAACCAAACAAATCTGTAAATCTTACAAACCAATTAACATCACAGGTCAACTTAAGTAGCGAACCAACTGTTTTCCAAAATAATAAAATCAGCAAAGACTAGATAACGTTTTGTGTATTTACTCATCTTATTTATTTACATTAGAGAAACATCCTTTAAAAAAATACAATGGTGCCCTGGGTGAGGATAAACCATTACAGCATTCAGATATGCATTAAAAAAAACTAAATGTGGTTGCAACACGACCACAGACCCTTCGCCTCAATCACGTTTGGTAGAGCTAACATTCTGTGATTCTCAAACAGAGAATCTGAACTCGGCCAATAGGAATGCTCATATTGTGTATCGTCCTTCATCTAAATATCTCGGCAACCAGTTAGGCTAAATGACCGCAATAGGTTTGTTGACCTGCAATCACATTTCCACAATCGTGTCAATGGTAGAGGGCAGCAGCTGTCTTGTGAGTGACAGGGGAAGACTCTAGTTCAGCAGTGAAATCTGTCGCAGGACAGCGCAGGATAGGGGTGTTAACTTTACTCTGGTTGTAATAATTATTTGCTTGGTGACCCTCGTGACCCGTAGATAGATGAAGGGGGTGCAAACGGCAAAGCTCCTCGTTTCTACTCCGATCTCGTACTTTTCCCTCGACTGCGGAGGGATTCTGCTTTATATGGTAATGAGCGAGGGGGAGCATGGCGGGTCAACGCTGACTGAGGACGCACGACTAAATCGTAACTTCATAAGGAGGAATCAAAATCAGCCTCTCTCCCTTCCTCCCTCATATACAAAGTGAAGGCATTTACATGTCATGAGAATCACAGTCATGGTTAAAAAAAATTATATGTTTTTTTTGTCTCTTTGTGACTGATTTCTACCTCAATCTCGTAACTACTCCCATTCGCACACTGTACATATGTAGTCGTGTATTGCTGCAGTGCAATGCACAGGTGTTTAAAAATAATCATTGTGCTCACTGATCCGGGAGTGATAAAAGATAAAAGAGGGGCATACAAAAATCCGGACAGCCGCTTGTGTGTGTGGCAGAGTTGAGCTGGCAGTCTTTGGCAGAGAGCGCTACCGCTGCCACGGTTACCAAGGATGTCCACAAAAGGATGACACGATGACATGGAGCACTCAGCTATGACCTCAGCTGAAATACAGGGGGAACAGGGTTGGAGGGGAGCGGGGTGTGTCTTACGAGGCCCAGCCCCCCCCCCCCCCCCCACACACGCCGCACCACAGTCTGCTGTGACACCATCCCCTTTCTCTTAGCCAGTCACAGCGGGTGAGAGGGGTTGTGTTTGTGGTGACGAGAGTGTGGTGTCTGACAGTACACCCACCTTCTGGTGACATCAGTAGCTTGCTGTGGCATCACCGCCTCCTCTCCTTTCATCCATTAACTTCTCCATCCTTTAAAAAAACGTACAAAAATCTGTGCTACAGTCCCCCCCCCCAAAAAAAAACATCACGCCTCTCCAATCTCTCGTCCGCTGTTCTCTCCAATTCTCGTCCCTCGCTCACATTGCTTTACCTCCTCTCCTTTCCTTCCCTGCTGTTCTGCCTACATAAATGTTTTTCTTTCTCTAGTTCCATTCCCTCCATCACTTCTTTTGTCTCTCTTCATTCATTTTCAAACATTTCGTCTCTCACTGAAGCCCAATTTACCCACAACCTCTTCTTCTTCCTCTAGCCTAAATCCCACTGGCGATCACGCAACCCATGTTAGTGGGAACAATGGGTAAAACTTTACTTAAAAGTTTCTTGTTAAGTAACATTATTAACATTACAATGTTAATATAATATTGTTACAAAGTGTTTGGAAACTAGATTATAATTGCATAATGGAGGTGAGTGGTTTCTGTAATTACCCAAGTTGAATATTAGGGACTGTCCCTTAACAGCGACAACTACCACCTCCAATTCAATGCATTTCCAAACCTACAGTATCTGGGTTACTTTGACAAGACAGTACAGAGACCAAGTGAAAATGTATTCACTTAGTAAATAATTGGCTTAGATAACATCATTGATCAACAAACCTGATTTACAGGGACAAACAGATCATATTAAACAGTGTTGTTGGAGCAAGACACATGCTGGTCACGCATAATACCACGATTCACCTACCAGGATATTACAAATCTACTTAAGAGAGACCTATCCCAAAAAAGCACTGATTAAGGAGAGGGAATGCCTTCAACTGAAATGTGTCTTCCGCATTTAACCCAACCCCTCTGAATCGGAGTGTAGCTGTCAGATATAAAAAACAAAACAAGCATGTTAGGGAGTTACCTGTGGCAGTTATGGCATGACCATCCTCAACACTACCCATAGGACAGTAGGAGATATGGGAAGTGTGTATGTGGGTCTAGCAGTCAATCTTCTCACACACACACACAAACGTACCCCCCTACTGGGTGCATTTATCCTTGTTTTCTATTCCTCTGGAGAGAAGCAGCACCATCTTTCCTACCATGGATCGCATGGCAGCAGAAATGTCAGTTACGGATTAATGCCCCATGTTTCGCCATGTGACATTTTACCTGCAGATTTCAAGGGAGAAGTCGGATTGGGTGATCTAATTGCACTCTTCTAAATTCTACTAGTGGTAATTACATCTTTCATAATCTCGACTCATTAATGACTCACTGCTGGCTTGGAAAACAGTTAATTTAATACAAATTACCATGCAAAGTACGAAACACAACACAGCATGATCAAGAAAGACATACTGGGCCTCCTGAGTGGCGCAGTGGTCTAAGGCACTGCATCAAAGTGCTAGCTGTGCCACTAGAGATCCTGGTTCAAGTCCAGGCTCTGTCGCAGCCGGCCGGGAGACCCATGGACAATTGGCCCAGCGATGTCCGGGTTAGGGTAAGGTTTGGCCTGCAGGGATTTTCTTGTCCCATCGCGCACTAGCGACTCCTGTGGCAGGCCGGGCGCAGCGCACGCTGACATGGCCACCAGGTGTATCCTCAAACACATTAGTGCGGCTGCCTTCTGGTTTAAGTGGGCATTGTGTCAAGAAGCAGTGCGGCTTGGCTGGGTTGTGTTTCAGAGGACGCACGGCTCTCGACCTTCGCCTTTCCCGAGTCCGTACAGGAGTCACTGCCTCTCACTCACGCAGCGATGTGACAAGACTGTAACTACCAATTTGATACCACGAAATTGGGGAGTAAAAAGTGGCAATGGCGTGCTGATTTTATTATGTTAAAGCTGCAATATGTAACTTTTTGGACGACCCGACCAAAGGCTGGACAGAGGGCTTGTAGCCTCTATTGCGGACAGTCTGAACACTGATGGAGGGATTGTGCATTCCTAGTGTAACTCGGGCAGTTGATGTTGCCATATTGTACCTGTCCCGCAGGTGTGATGTTCAGATCTACCGATCCCGTGCAGGTATTGTTACACGTGGTCTGCCACTGCGAGGATGATCAGCTGTCTGTCCCATCTCCCTGTAGCGCTGTATTAGGCGTCTCACAGTATGGAGATTGCAATTTATTGCCCTGGCCATGGCTGTAGTCCTCATGCCTTCTTGCAGCATGCCTAAGGCACGTTCACGCAGATGAGCAGAGACCCTGGGCATCTTTCTTTTGGTGCTTTTCAGTAGAAAGGCCTCTTTAGTGTTTTAAGGTTTCATAACTGTGACCTTAATTGCCTACCGTCTGTTAGTTGTTAGTGGCTTAACGACCGTTCCACTGGTGCATGTCCGTTAATTGTTTATGGTTCATTGAACAACCATGGAAAAAAGTGTTTAAAACCTTTTTTATTAATTATCTTTGAAAGACTGTCCTGAAAATTGACGTTGACGTTTCTTTTTTGGCTGAGTTTATGAGCTAATTTTGTCTGAAGTCAGAGGACTTTGACTCCAAAGTTTCCTTTAGACAATGATAGGGAATATTCAATATTCATTATTCATGATGGGGAAAACGACAAGGCCTCCTTTAAACTCCGAATCAAAGACTAAGCTGTGTCTAGTTCCAGTTTAGGAAACTTCCTCTCTTCACTCCCCTGCCATTGGAATCAAATTCTGTTCAAATGCCTTTCCACGCTCCACATCTGTCATGCCGTGACCTTAGTATTCTTTGTTTTCTTTATTATTTTGGTTAGGTTAGGGGGTTTGACATGGGTGATGTGTTTTTGTTCCTGTCTAGGTGTTATGTATGTCTATGGGTGTTTACTAGTCTAGGTGTTATGTATGTCTATGGTTGCCTAGATTGGTTCTCAATTAGAGGCAGCTGTTTATCGTTGTCTCTGATTGGGAACCATATTTAGGCAGCCATATTCCTTGGGTATTTCGTGGGTTATTGTCTATGGTGAGTTGCCTGTGTTTATATATAGCGTCACATTTGTTTTGTTGTTTTGTATAGTTTGTTTAGTGTTTCTTCGTTAATAAATAGAAGAATGTATTCACATCACGCTGCGCCTTGGTCTCCTCCATTCAACGGACAATATCAGATGATTTGTGGATGTATTCGCAAATATTATTTTCTTCCAGTCATCCAAATGAAAAAACAAAACAGCAAAACAAGAAGATTTGTCACAGGTCAAGACATCACTGACCACATTCGAGCCTTTGCAAATATGGTGGTGCAACTCCTATTTATTACTATCCACCCAAATTACAAAACGCCCATATTCTTTCCATACTTTGTAACTCTATGGACAGACTGCAATCCACCTTTCGGTAGGTTAAAATACCCACTGTCACTAGCCGCTAACTTCCGCATTTACGAACTATCCCTTCATTCACTCAGTGAAATTAGCGTGTCGGGTTATTAATTAAGCCATTACGTCTCAATTAGCTTAACATGGCTGATCAGGGATGACTGTTAGGTCCCCCCAGGCTGCAGCTGCCAGGGGATGCAGGGCCCATGCTCTCACAGTGACATGTTCATCAACACTCCCTCATTACTCCATATCAGGAAGTCAATTCACAAACAGATTCGTATGGAGCAACAACAACAACAATTCCTCTATGAACATAACACAGCTATTAACTCAGTCTGTCTGGTCTGTTTGACATGTCATTATTTTGTCGTCTTTGTATAATTGAGGTTGTAGAGGTGCATCTACTCAGGATATTGATCCAGTATGTGGATTCTGATTAGCGCAGAGAAAAATGTTTTTGTCAGGTTCCCTTACTTGAATGCAGAAGTGAGAAAAGGGTGATATCAGTATTTTCTAATCAGCACACTATTTACAACTGGGAAACTAGGCAAGCCCGGCTCATTATTCACCACGAAGCTACAGTTAAGGATGTGCGAGGAAAAAGAGCAGTCGCTGAACACACAGAGAACAGAAATATCGACGAGGGTTAAAACTCTTTTTCCGTTGGGCTGCTGTGAGAGGTAGCCACGTCATATCCACACCCTCACCTTACAAAGGTTCAATGCAGCAGATTTTTATCTCAATATCAAATCAATTCTGGGTAACAATTCATTACCGTCCTGAGATTGTTTAAACAAAATTAAACAAAAATAGGTTCTTAGCAAAGAGCAATTTCCATGCAAGAATTTTGCTAGGACTGTTTGAGAGTAGGGAGGGTGAAAACTGTAAACTAGCAGTTTTTTGGAACTCTTTCATATTGGTCTATAAACGAATTAACTCACACAACAGGCTGAAATGTCAGGCGGTCTATTCTAACGTCTCTCACACTAAAAAGGGCATTATCCTAATTTTCACCATTTCACAGCATTACTCCAACCACACTGCCTGCCCTTCCAGGACACCTACAGCACCTGGTGTCACAAGAAGGTCCAGAAAATCATCAAGGACCTTAGCCACCCGAGCCACTGCCTGTTCACCCTGATACCATCTAGAAGGCGGAGACAGTACTGGTGCATCAAAACTGGGACCGAGAGATAGAAGCTGTTTTCCCCATCTCCAGGCCAGAAGACTGTTAAATAGTCACCACTAGCCAGCTATCACCTGGTACTCTACCCTGCACCTTAGAGACAGCTGCCCTGCGTACATCATCATTGAACACTGGTCACTTTAATAATGTTTACATTTGGTTTTACCCACTTCATATGTATATACTGTATTTTAGTCATGGCTCATCCTATATAACTACTGCTGTACACACCTTTTCTATTCACACTTACTTATTTTGGGGTATGTGTGTATTGTTTTGTAGTGTTAGGTATTACTGCAACAATGTGTACGTGTCCAGTAACTTTTGATTCGATTTCATTCCTAGTGTGGACATATATATAAAACACATAAAAATCAAATTTTTGACTGCACCGGGTCTTTAGTCATGTAGTCAGCCTGGAATGCAATCGTTGGCTTGTAAGTGCAAACAGCTGACCCTCATGAACTCATTAAGGGTGTGGCTAGCAGCTCAATCAGCCACCATTCCATTATCAGCTGCTATTTCCCTCACTCAGAGGAGAGGACAGGAGGCAGTGAGCAGTTAGCTGACACAAAAGGCTCTGCACGAGAAACCTTGCCTAGCTTGGTCTGTGGCAGCACCTCCCCAGATGCTGCCACAACATCTAGACCCCAAATCTTGTATTTTGTCTTGTATTCACTTTGGTGCAATCAGTATGTATTACGATACCTACTTGAACTGAACCCCTCCCCCCTAGATTTGGCATAATATCTAGCACTGGCTTAAGAGTATCCATATATCACTTTGATGGAGATGAAGAATCTTAGGATGCAACTTGCCAAACATTGAATTAATATACAATTTAAATTCAGGAAGTCTAATACGAGAATGGAAAAATCCCCATTACTTCAATGGGTCTTTAAAATGTGACCCAATGCTGATATTAAATGATTATTTAGGCATTCAATAACATTTCCTTTTGGAGTTTATCCCCAGTGGAACAATTGAATAACCCCTTAACCGAACCCTCGCTCTAGCTAGAAGAACACTTGTGATAGTCATCCTGTAAAGTTGTTGTGAGATTATCTTGCCCCGTCCAATCCTCTCCTCCCTTCCGTGTCACAATATCGATCCCCTTTATCTTTTCTCACTGAACCCTCACAAACTAATCACTCTACATGTACATGTCTACATTCTGCTCTGTCTCCCAGGGGGGAGAAAGAGAGAGAGAGTAATTAACATATTGTTAATTCAATTAGGTTATTTCATTCAACATCTTGGTTTTGTTGATTTATAAATCTGAAGGTCGGGGTCAACCTGAAGGTCGGGGTCAACTTGTTTCTGCACATTTGCATGCGACTTAAATTAATATCAACCATAAACAAGTCTTGATTATTTGCTCATAACAAACACTGCTCCTCTGTTTCGTATTATGACCAAAAAATATCATTGTTTTAATTGATGTTGAGATGTCTTAATAAAGAGCTGCCCAACCCTGTTCCTGGAGAGTTACCCTCCGGAAGGTTTTCAGCTACTTATTAGAATCAGGTACACCTAGATTAGGGTTGGAGAGAAAACCTTCAGGATGGTATCACTCCAGGAACATGGTTGGCCAGGCCTGTCTTGAGATTGAAGTTGAAATCATTTTAGAATTAAGCTGAAACTTCAAGACTAAAGTCACTCACAACAGGCTTGGCCAGCGGCTAATTTTACAATAGAATTTTAATCTAACGTATCTCTTAAATGAGACAAACAGTTTACCTCTGAAAAACAATTGGATAAAGATGGGAGAGATTGACATCATCATCATCATCATTATAATGTATGTGGAACAACAACTACATGGGACACAGTGATTGACTTTCACTTTGATTGCAATCCTGATTGATTTCCTTTCGGGCTGCAGTGGTGGTGCTTGGAGCGGTGGGTTGTAAAACCACCAACATTACTGCACCAAGTAAATGTTGAAGGGACATTACAACCACTGCTACATAGACAAATAATGAATGGTAGTAATGAATAATGACCAATAGTACTGATCTGAATACTTCCTGCCCCATTTGGATCACCACAACACCAACACGTTTAAAAAGTGGTTTAACAAGGTTGAGGCACATATATTTCCGGAACAGTCTGAGATGAGCCAGTGGAAAGGGGGGGGAGGCTAGTGTGTAAATAAACAATTTAAAGTTCCTTACTCTCCTTGACTTTATACTATCATCTGTGCTGCTGCTGATGTGAAAGAACTGAAAATATAAAATACAGTCAGAGTCTCTACATCAATTGTGTTTGAGCTTTTGGTGGGACAGGATTGGAGGGCAGGAGGGGACTTGTTATTAGGGCTCCTATGTGAATAACTCTACATATATGAAATATTTACTCCACAAATGCCCTTTCAAAGCTACCTTACGGGCCAAATTTTCCTCTGGGCGCAAAGTAACACATGGCTTGGTGGATATTGTTTTAGCTTGATGGGATTTGATAACCAGCTCAGCCTCAATATATTTAGCACGATTCAAATGCTACCCAGCTGGCCCAATTTGGCACATGAAGTCTTGACTACGTAATTTCCTGGTTGTGTACAGGTTTTTATGGTTGTGAAGACAATTTCTTTTGGACCATTTTGTGGTTGTGACAACAGGGAAATAAGTCATTTTGGAAGTTTTTCAGGTTGCTAAAAATATTAGAACATTAAACAGCCCATATACAACCCCACCATGATGTCAGAAAACATGTCATAATGGCGGCATTGTAATCAGTTTGGCCCGCTGGGCACAGTTCATCGCTGTATCATTGAATTCTCACTCTATATCATCTCTCTCTCTTTGCCCTCACCTGGGCTTCCGGCAAAATGTCTAAGGCCATGTCCCTTCCAGTTGCTGCTGCAGACTTGGTGGAACAACACATTTCCCTGCAGAAAAGGCTTTTTACAAATCCCCTAAAATGGATTAACACAGTGACAGCTCTTGTCCCATATCCCCCCTCATTAACGAAAGCCTGGACAAAGGAACAAGCTGCGTGGGTGAGTAAGGGAAAAGTGTAGTTGCTGTGGTGTCGTCGTCGCTCCTCCGTTCCTCCTCCTCCTCCTCCTCGTATTTGTTCGCCACCCGTGTTATAATTTGCATCCTTGTCTCTCACACTCCCACGTGGCTTCCCCGCCCACCGCATCGTGGGGAAAACAAATTAGCATTCATAAACCGATCAATTAATAATGCCATGACAACCACAACACCAGCGTTTTGGCGGACAACAGGCATGCGAGGCCCCCGCACATCTCTTACTCCAGCTTGGTAAAACCACAATGCACAACTGCTGTGTACTCGTTAATATAATTGCTGCACTCATGGATGCATTTGCATGTCTTCATTATGTTGCGTTCCTATATCTCGTAGCAAACAAACAGTGTTAGTGAAACACACTAACACAGTTTCACTTAGACACGCACGCACGCACGCACACACGCGCACACGCGCACACACGCACACACACATCTCCTTCACAGTTTGAAGCAGGCTATATGTCTGAATGATTGTCAGATGATACGACACGTTACCATGCAGCAGCACACTGTGCCTTATCAGTGTCTTCTCTTTCTATAGATTCTACCCCTCCCTCCCCCAACTCTCCACATAACAAGCAGTCTTTCCCTGGCTCACCAGTTTCGAAACACAAGTATTTGTTTGCTGAGCAGAGCCTCGTGACTGACACCATTTTTTACAAACAACTTTCTACAAGCCGAGAGCTTGTCTCCTTTCCCAGAGTGCTTTGTTCCCTGTCTGTCGATTCCCTCCGGGATGGACAAGGCCCCATGCTCGTGAGGGGTGCCAGACGCCATCGTTCCTTCAAATGAGCCTCACATCACAAATCTTACTCCATTGAATGCCGAGTCAGCGAAGGACACACACACACACACACACACACACACACACACACACACACACACACACACACACACACACACACACACACACACACACACACACACACACACACACACACACACACACACACACACACACACACACACACACACACACACCTCTCTCTTAAAAAACCCTCTCTCTCACACACACAGACAAAGCAGACAGACAATTTAATGAATGCGTCGTTAACTAACAACAAGTAGGGAAAACTGTGGCAACACGATTTGAAACTGAAAAATTAAATCAGCGTTTATGAATGGAATATCTCAGGTACCAATTTTGGTTGGTTCCAGCCTCCCCCTTTTTCCTCCAAACATAACAATGGTCATTATGGCCAAACAGTTGTATTTTTGTTTCATCAGACCAGAGGACATTTCTCCAAAAAGTACGATCTTTGTCCCCATGTGCAGTTGCAAACCGTAGTCTGGCTTCTTTATGGCGGTTTTGGAGCAGTGGCTTCTTCCTTGCTGAGCGACCTTTCAGGTTATGTCGATATAGGACTCGTTTTACTGTGAATATAGATACTTTTGTTTCCTCCAGCATCATCACAAGGTCCTTTGCTGTTGTTCTGGGATTGATTTGCACTGTTTGCACCAAAGTACATTCATCTCTAGGAGACGGAACTCGCCTCCTTCCTGAGCGGTATGACAGCTGCATGGTCCCATGGTGTTTATATTAGCGTATTGTTGTTTGTACAGATGAACGTCGTACCTTCAGGCGTTTGGAAATTGCTCCAAAGGATGAACCAGACTTGTGGAGGTCGACAATTTTTTTCTTCTGAGGTCTTGGGTGATTTCTTTTTACTTTCCCATGATGTCAAGCAGAGGCACTGCGTTTGAAGGTAGGACTTGAAATATATCCACAAGTACACCTCCAACTGACTCAAATTATGTCAAATAGCTTATCATAACCTAAAGCCATGACATCGTTTTCTGGAATTTTCCAAGCTTTTAAAGGCACAGTCAACTTAGTGTATGTAAACTTCTGACCCACTGGAATTGTGATACAGTGAATTATAAGTGAAATAATCTGTCTGTAAACAACTGTTAGAAAAATATTATGTGTCATGCACAAAGTAGACATCCTAACAGACTTGCCAAACTTGTAGTTTGTTAATTTAAAAGAAATTTGAGGAGTGGTTGAAAAACGAGTTTTAATGACTCCAACCTAAGTGTATGTAAACTTACGACTTATCTTTATATCCCAAAATATTATGCCAGTTGAATCATGATTTCGATTGGCTGAGAAACGCTGCCTGCCCGTCTGTCTCGTCCCGACACGTTCATTACATTACTATGGGACAGCAGGAGATCAAATTTGAATATTGAAACAATGTTGCAAATGTCGGAGAGACAGACAGCAAGGTTTATACACATCTCCGCTGTTGAAAACGGAATGTTAGTCTAAAATAAATGAGATAATGTCTTAATGCTTTTTATAGTGAAGATGAAGTTCATAAGTTGCTTGGCTGGGCTGATGAGGCAATGGATTGCAGTCAGATGGAACTGAATAAATAGGCATTTGAATGTCATAGATTTAGCCAGCGTCAACTTGCGGAATAAACACCGGCAGGAATGCGGTTTTAACCCATCAGCATTCAGGTTATATCCACCCACTGTATAATACTCAATAGAAGTCTGCGGCGCTGCTCCGTGACAGAACAGCGCTATGTTCAAATGTCAACTGACAAGGTAACTAGTGGCTGCAGGTTAATGAGTGAAAACATGGGCTATTTCTAAATTAAATCCGCTGAATACAAAACTAAATAGGGACTAAATTTAGATTTATTTACAAATCTAGCAGACTGAGTTTCAATATCCACCCTCCGAAGACAATCTGTTCCGGTTTCCATTGGCAATGAAAGCCAATTATCTGGAGGTGAAAATGACAAAGGTATCAAGTTGATTTTGATTGGTCCAACCAGCGGAAATGCTTCCAAAATGGTCCAACCTCACAATCCCAAATATGGAAGAAACACAACCAAGAGCAGTGTAGTCTAAACTAGCAACGGCCACAGCAAATTAACGCTCTTATGTCATCAACACTATCAAGTACAAGTGTAATTAAGGTTATAATAGAGAACAATGCAATTTATAATGACATAGGGCAAAGAAAACTACGTTTGACATTCATTTTGTAGCTCTTTCTTGAATTGCCCTGTTTTTCTCTACATTGTAGAGAGGTGACCACTCCTGGCTAGCGTTTCCATCCCGGAGCAAGCACCAATTAGTCTGAAGCTAGCCCGGCCAGGGCTCCTGTGCTACCACCGAAGCCCACTCCTGGGCTTCAATATCCGGACCCCTTCCACTGCCGGTACGGGGCACGGAACTCCGCCGATCCTCTGCGACTGGAATACCGACATAATCTGCCTGAGGATTCCAACAGGCCCCTCAGGCGCGACGCCGGCTGAAGGCCCATTCTGCTAACTACCTAGAGATACTTGGAACCATACTAATTCCACGACTGGTCTATCGACGTCACCGCACGAAGAGGCAAAAACAGACTTGCCCCCATCGCAACGTCCCCTAAAGGCTAACTTGCTAGCCCCGGTCTGCTAACTGCTAGCTTGCCTTGCTCCGGTCAGCTAACTGCTAGCCCCTGCTTACTGCTTGCTGGCTGACCTGGTCTGCTAACTGCTAGCTTGCCAGCCCCGGTCAGCATTATGAATCCAAGATGGCATAGCAGTCGGACGTCTTGTCGTGTCGTGTCCCTTGTATATATCGTTTATTTTTATTTTTAACTTCGCATATCTTTTAAAACATTTTGCTAAACCTCAACTTCTAAATACTCTCCTGCAACCCGCCTCACCCAATGTAGCTATTTTTTTCTAAAGTATTTATATCTACTTTTGATCCGGAACCCCTCAACTGAAGCTAGCCAGCTAGCTACCAGCTATCAGTCAGCAAACCATTGCTAGCGGTCTTCAGCTAACCGGTCATCAGCTAACCTTTAGCTCGGAAAGCTCTCGCCAGTCCGAACAACGCGACTCTAACCAGAGCATAATGGACCTATTATTTTTTATCCCCGGATTCCCACCACAAACGGAACATTTTCAGCTGGTTTCTTCACAACTAGCTATCTAGCTAACCACAACCCCGGATGATTACTCCTGGCTAGCGTTTCCACCCACTTAGCTTGAAGCTAGCCCGGCCAGAGCTCCTGTGTTACCACCGAAGCATACTCCTGGGCTACAATATCTGGACCCACGACCAGTCTATCGATGTCACCGCATGAAGAGGAATAAACAGACTCACCCCATCGCGACGTCCCCCAAAGGCTAACTTTCTAGCCCTTGCTATCTCCTTGCTTGCTAATTCGGCCTGCTAACTGCTAGCTTGTTTAGCCCCGGTCCGCTAACTGCTACCTTGTTTAGCCCTGACCTACTAACTGTTAGCTTGTTAGCACAGACCTGCTAACCGTCTGAATCGCCGCGTCCCAAACACTCACTGGACTCATATTTACTTTCTCTCTTTTCAATTTTTAATTTGTTTATACCTTCCGGTAACCTGCCTCACCGAATGTGATACGGAATCGCTATTATTTTTAAAACACACTGAAGAACCTCCAGAAGCTAACCAGCTAACTAGCTACAAGCTATTTAGTCATTGTTAGCCACTGCTAGCAGCTTTTACCTTTTGCACAGCCAGACAGTTTTCTTTAACCTGGATAACACTCGCCAGTCCAGCGTCCCTGCCCCATCCACCGCTGCCCCCCTGGACACTGATCACTTGGCTACACAGCTGATGCATGCTGGACTGTCCATTAATCACGGTACTCCAGTCTGCTTGTTTATGTTTTATCTGTCGGCCCCGGCCGCACTCAGGCTCTGTGTGTAGTTAATCCGACCCTCCCTGCCCAGTCAACGCCATTTTACCTGCTGTTGTTGTGCTAGCTGATTAGCTGTTGTTGTCTCACCTACTGTTTTAGCTACTGCTTTAGCTAGCTCTCCCAATTCAACACCTGTGATTACTGTATGCCTCGCTGTATGTCTCTCTCAAATGTCAATATGCCTTGTATACTGTTGTTCAGGTTAGTTATCATTGTTTTAGTTTACAATGGTTAGTTCCACTCTTCATACCCCTGATACCTCCTTTGTCCCACCTCCCACACATGCGGTGACCTCACCCATTACAACTAGCATGTCCAGAGATACAACCTCTCTCATCATCACCCAGTGCCTGGGCTTACCTCCGCTGTACCCGCACCCCACCATACCCCTGTCTGCGCTATATGCCCTGAATATATTCTTCCATGCCCAGAAATCTGCTCCTTTTATTCTCTGTCCCCAACGCTCTAGGCAACCAGTTTTGATAGCCTTTAGCCGCACTCTCATACTACTCCTCCTCTGTTCCGCGGGTGATGTGGAGGTAAACCCAGGCCCTGCATCCCCAGGCACCCTCATTTGTTGACTTCTGTGATCAAAAAAGCCTTCGTTTCATGCATGTCAACATCAGAAGCCTCCTCCCTAAGTTCGTTTTACTCACTGCTTTAGCACACTCTGCTAACTCTGATGACCTTGCCGTGTCTGAATCCTGGCTCAGGAAGGCCACCAAAAATTCTGAGATTTCCATACCAAACTATAACATCTTCCGTCAAGATAGAACTGCCAAAGGGGGAGGAGTTGCAGTCTACTGCAGAGATAGCCTGCAAAGTAATGTCATACTTTCCAGGTCCATACCCAAACAGTTCGAACTGCTGATTTTGAAAAATACTTTCTCCAGAAATAAGTCTCTCACTGTTGCCGCCTGCTACCGACCCCCCTCAGCACCCTGCTGTGCCCTGGACACCATTTGTGAATTGATCGCTCCCCATCTAGCTTCAGAGTTTGTTCTGTTAGGTGACCTAAACTGGGATATGCTTAACACCCCGGCAGCCCTACAATCTAAGCTAGATGCCCTCAATCTCACACAAATCATCAAGGAACCCACCAGGCACAACTCTACATCTGTAAACAAGGGCACCCTCATAGACGTCATTCTGACCAACTGGCCCTCCAAATACACCTCCGCTGTCTTCAACCAGGATCTCAGCGATCACTGCCTCATTGCCTGTATCCGCTACGGAGCCGCAGTCAAACGACCACTCCTCATCACTGTCAAACGCTCCCTAAAACACTTCTGTGAGCAGGCCTTTCTAATAGACCTGGCCCGGGTATCCTGGAAGGACATTGACCTCATCCCGTCAGTTGAGGATGCCTGGTCATTCTTTAAAAGTAACTTCCTCACCATTTTAGATAAGCATGCTCCGTTCAAAAAATGCAGAACTAAGAACAGATACAGCCCTTGGTTCACTCCAGACCTGACTGCCCTCGACCAGCACAAAAACATCCTGTGGCGGACTGCAATAGCATCGAATAGTCCCCGCGATATGCAACTGTTCAGGGAAGTCAGGAACAAATACACACAGTCAGTCAGGAAAGCTAAGGCCAGCGTCTTCAGGCAGAAGTTTGCATCCTGTAGCTTCAACTCCAAAAAGTTCTGGGACACTGTGAAGTCCATGGAGAACAAGAGCACCTCCTCCCAGCTGCCCACTGCACTGAGGCTAGGTAACACGGTCACCACCGATAAATCCATGATTATCGAAAACTTCAACAAGCATTTCTCAACGGCTGGCCATGCCTTCCGCCTGACTACTCCAACCTTGGCCAACAGCTCCGCCCCCCCGCAGCTACTCGCCCAAGCCTCTCCAGGTTCTCCTTTACCCAAATCCAGATAGCAGATGTTCTGAAAGAGCTGCAAAACCTGGACCCATACAAATCAGCTGGGCTTGACAATCTGGACCCTCTATTTCTGAAACTATCCGCCGCCATTGTCGCAACCCCTATTACCAGCCTGTTCAACCTCTTTCATATCGTCTGAGATCCCCAAGGATTGGAAAGCTGCCGCAGTCATCCCCCTCTTCAAAGGTGGAGACACCCTGGACCCAAACTGTTACAGACCTATATCCATCCTGCCCTGCCTATCTAAGGTCTTCGAAAGAACAAGTCAACAAACAGGTCACTGACCATCTCGAATCCCACCGTACCTTCTCCGCTATGCAATCTGGTTTCCGAGCCGGTCACGGGTGCACCTCAGCCAAGCTCAAGGTACTAAACGATATCATAACCGCCATCGATAAAAGACAGTACTGTGCAGCCGTCTTCATCGACCTCGCCAAGGCTTTCGACTCGGTCAATCACCATATTCTTATCGGTAGACTCAGTAGCCTCGGTTTTTCAGATGACTGCCTTGCATGGTTCTCCATTTACTTTGTAGACAGAGTTCAGTGTGTCAAATCGGAGGGCATGCTGTCCGGTCCTCTGGCAGGCTCTATGGGGGTGCCACAGGGCTCAATCCTCGGGCCGACTCTTTTTTCTGTATATATCAATGATGTTGCTCTTGCTGCGGGCGATTCCCTGATCCACCTCTACGCAGACGACACCATTCTATATACTTCCAGCCCGTCCTTGGACACTGTGCTATCTAACCTCCAAACGAGCTTCAATGCCATACAACACTCCTTCCGTGGCCTCCAACTGCTCTTAAACACTAGTAAAACCAAATGCATGCTTTTCAACCGTTTGCTGCCTGCACCCGCACGCCTGACCAGCATCACCACCCTGGATGGTTCCAACCTTGAATATGTGGACATCTATAAGTACCTAGATGTCTGGCTAGACTGTAAACTCTCCTTCCAGACTCATATCAAACATCTCCAATCGAAAATCAAATCAAGAGTCGGCTTTCTATTCTGCAACAAAGCCTCCTTCACTCATGCCGCCAAACTTACCCTAGTAAAACTGACTATCCTACCGATCCTCGACTTCGGCGATATCATCTACAAAATTGCTTCCAACACTCTACTCAGCAAACTGGATGCAATTTATCACAGTGCCATCCGTTGTGTCACTAAAGCACCTTATACCACCCACCACTGCGACTTGTATGCTCTAGTCGGCTGGCCCTCGCTACATATTCGTCGCCAGATCCACTGGCTCCAGGTCATCTACAAGTCCATGCTAGGTAAAGCTCTGCCTTATCTCAGTTCACTGGTCACGATGGCAACACCCATCCGTAGCACGCGCTCCAGCAGGTGTATCTCACTGATCATCCCTAAAGCCAACACCTCATTTGGCCGCTTTTTGTTCCAGTTCTCTGCTGCCTGTGACTGGAACGAATTGCAAATATCGCTGAAGTTGGAGACTTTTATCTCCCTCACCAACTTCAAACATCTGCTATCTGAGCAGCTAACCGATCGCTGCAGCTGTACATAGTCTATCGGTAAATAGCCCACCCATTTTTACCTACCTCATCCCTATACTGTTTTTACTTATTTACTTTTCTGCTCTTTTGCACACCAATATCTTTACCTGAACATGACCATCTGATCATTTATCACTCCAGTGTTAATCTGCAAAATTGTAATTATTCGCCTACCTCATGCCTTTTGCACACAATGTATATAGACTCCCCCCTCTTTTTTTCCCCTACTGTGTTAATTGTTTACTCCATGTGTAACTCTGTGTTGTCTGTTCACACTGCTGTGCTTTATCTTGGCCAGGTCGCAGTTGCAAATGAGAACTTGTTCTCAACTAGCCTACATGGTTAAATAAAGGTGAAATAAAAAATAAATAAAAAATAAAAAAACTGCTAGCTTGTTTAGCATCGGCTTGCTAACTGTCTGAATCGCCGTGTCCCCAGTCAGCCCAACCACTCACTGGACCCATTTGTTCACTTGGCTACGATTGCCTCTCTCTAATATCAATATGCCTCGTCCATTATTGTCCTGGTTAGTGATTAGTGTCTTATTTCACTGTAGCGCCTCTATCCCTGCTTACCATGTTAGCCCTGCTCAGTATGTTGATCCCTGTACGGGGATCGCAGCCATAAGAGGTTTTAACCAACCATGTTGTCCCACCTCCTACATATGCGATGACATCACCTGGTTTAAACGTCTATAGAGACTATATCTCTCTCATCATTACTCAATGCCTAGGTTTACCTCCAATGTACTCACATCCTACCTTACCTTTGTCTGTACACTATGCCCTGAATCTATGCTATCGTGCCCAGAAACCTGCTCCTTTTACTCTCTGTTCCGAACGTGCTAGACGGCCAGTTTGTATAGCATTTAGCCGCACTCTTATCCTACTTCTCCTCTGGTGATGTAGATGTTAATCCAGGTCCTGCAGTGCCTAGCTCCACTCCCACTCCCCAGGTGCTCTCATTTGTTGACTTCTGTAACCGTAAAAGCCTTGGTTTCATGCATGTTAACATTAGAAGCCTACTCCCTACATTTGTTTTACTCACTGCTTTAGCACACTCTGCCAACCCAGATGTCTTAGCCATGTCTGAATCCTGGCTAAGGAAAACCACCAAAAACCCTGAAATCTCCATCGCTAACTATAACATTTTCCGCCAAGATAGAACTGCCAAAGGGGGCGGTGTTACAATCTACTGCAAAGATAGCATGCAGAGTTGTTCTGTATTACTATCCAAGTCTGTACCCAAACAATTCAAACTTGTACTTCTAAAAATGCACGTTTCCAGAAACATGTCTCTCACTGTTGCCGCTTGCTATAGACCTTCCTCTGCCCTCAGCTGTGCCCTCGATACCATATGTGAATTGATTGCCCCCCACCTATCTTCTGAGCTCGTGCTACTAGGTGACATAAACTGGGACATGCGTAACACCCCGGCCATCCTACAATCCAAGCTTGATGCCCTCAATCTCACACAAATTATCAATGAACCTATCAGGTACAACTCTAAATCCGTAAACACAGGCACCCTCTTAGATGTCATCCTAACTAACTCGCCCTCCAAATACACCTCTGCTGTTTTCAATCAGGATCTCAGCGATCACTGCCTCATTGCCTGCATCCCTAATGGGTCTGCGACCAAACGACCACCCCTCATCACTGTCAAACGCTCCCTAAAACACTTGTGCGAGCAGGCATTTCTAATTGACCTGGCCGGGGTATCCTGGAATGACATTGACTTCATTCCGTCAGTAGATGATGGCTGGCTATTCTTTAAGAGTGCCTTCCTCACCATCTTAAATAAGCATGCCCCTCTCAAAAAATGTAGAACTAGGAATAGATATAGTCCTTGGTTCACTCCAGACCTGTCTGCCCTTGAACAGCACAAAAACATCCTGTGGCATTCTGCATTAGCATCTAATAGCCCTCTTGATAAGCAACGTTTCAGGGAAGTTAGGAACAAATATACACAGGCAGTTAGGAAAGCTAAGGCTAGCTATTTCAAACAGAAATGTACATCCTATAGTACTAACTCAAAAAAGTTCTGGGACACTTTAAAGTCCATGGAGCTCCTCCCAGCTGCCCACTGCTCTGATGCTAGGAAACACTGTCACCACCGATAAATCCACTATAATTGAGAATTTCAATAAGCATTTCTCTACGGCTGGCCATGCTTTCCACCTGGCTACCCCTATCCCGGTCACCTGCCCGGCACTCTCCACAGCAAACCGCCAAAGCCCCCACCATTTCTCCGTTACCCAAATCCAGATAGCTGATGTTCTGAAAGAGATGCAAAATCTGGACCCATACAAATCAGCCGGGCTAGACAATCTGGCTAGACAATCTCGACCTGGCCAAGGCTTTCGACTCTGTCAATCACCACATTCTTATTGGCAGACTCGACAGCCTTGGTTTATCAAATGATTGCCTCGCCTGGTTTACCAACTACTTCTTTGATAGAGTTCAGTGTGTCAAATCGGAAGGCCTGTTGTCTGGACCTCTGGCAGTCTCTATGGGGGTGCCACAGGGTTCAATCCTCGAGCCGACTCCCTTGTCTGTATACATCAATGATGTTGCTCTTGCTGCTGGTGAGTCTCTGGTACACCTCTACGCAGAAGAGACTATTATGTATACTTCTGGACCTTCTTTGGACACTGTGTTCACTAACCTCCAGACGAGCTTCAATGCCATACAACTCTCCTTCCGTGGCCTCCAACTGCTCTTAAACGCAAGTAAAACTAAATGCATGCTATTCAACCGATCACTGCCAGCACCTGCTTGCCCGTCCAGCATCACTACTCCGGACGGCTCGGACTTAGAATACGTGGACAACTACAAATACCTCGGTGTCTGGTTAGACTGTAGACTCACATTAAGCATCTCCAATCCAAAATTAAATCTAGAATTGGCTTCCTATATCGCAACAAAGCATACTTCACTCATGCTGCCAAACATACCCTCGTAAAACTGATCATCCTACCGATCCTCGACTTCGGTGATGTCATCTATAAAATAGCCTCCAACACTCAACTCAACAAACTGGATGCAGTCTATCACAGTGCCATCCGTTTTGTCACCAAAGCCCCATACACTGCCCACCATTGCGACCTGTACGCTCTCGCTGGTTGGCCCTCGCTTCATACTCGTCGCCAAACCCACTGGCTATAGGTCATCTACAAGTCTCCATAGCAGCACCTACACGTAGCACGCACTCCAGCAGGAATATGTCACTGGTCACCCCCAAAGCCAATTTCTCATTTAGTCATCTTTCCTTCCAGTTCTCTGCTGCCAATGACTGGAACGAACTGCAAAAATCTCTGAAGCTGGAGACTCATATCTCCCTCACTAGCTTTAAGCACCAGCTGTCAGAGCAGCTCACAGATCACTGCACCTGTTCATAGGCCATCTATAAACAGCCCAGCTATCTACCTACCTCATCCCCAAACTGTATTTATTTATCTTGCTCCTTTGCACCCCAGTATCTCTGCTTGCACATTCATCTTCTGCACATCTGCCATTCCAGTGTTTAATTGCTATATTGTAATTACTTTGCCACCATGGCCTATTTATTGCCTTAACTCCCTTATCTTACCTAATTTGCACTCACTGTGTATAGATTGTTTTCTTTTGTTCTACTGTATTATTGAGGTTTTGTTTATTCCATGTGTAACTGTGTTGTTGTATGTGTCGAATTGCTATGCTTAATCTTGGCCAGGTCACAGTTGCAAATGAGAACTTGTTCTCAACTAGCCTACCTGGTTAAATAAAGGTGAAAAAAAAAAATTGTACAGCATTGAGTGAACGCCTTACAATATTCTTATGGCTGTAATGAATTATACACCACAAAAGTCCTGTACATTTTGTTGTGTTAGGCTTTGAACAACATCCACAATGATCACGTTTCCCACTCAGTTTCAACCTGTTGTTGAACTTCGTTCTTCAAATTGATCAATCACAGTAAGGTGAGTTTTAAAAGCAAAATGTTTTAACGACAAGTGTTTGATGTGATTTTCGATTGCATTGATGTCAGACTTAGAGGGACAA
Organism: Oncorhynchus gorbuscha; assembly: GCF_021184085.1. Taxonomy (NCBI): domain Eukaryota; kingdom Metazoa; phylum Chordata; class Actinopteri; order Salmoniformes; family Salmonidae; genus Oncorhynchus; species Oncorhynchus gorbuscha. The sequence goes on from NC_060184.1 coordinate 50,457,884, forward strand.
TAGAGCCCTGAGTACCAGGCCATTAGCGACCTGATGGTATTTAGCGAGTTGGGTACTACCAATGCATGTGCACAAGAGGACATTTCCGTGGCGGTAATACAGTCACCGCAACAGTGCCGTGCCTGGACACTACAACCATACCCCGTTCAAAGGCTCTTAAATCTTTTGTCTTGCCCATTCACCCTCTGAATGACACAGACACAATCCATGTCTAAATTGTCTCAAGGCCTAAAAATAATTTTTTAACAAGTGACATCAATAAGTGATCATAGACTATCCAGGTGAAAGCTAAGTCATGGAAAGAGCAGGTATTCATAATGTTTTGTACACTCAGTGTATGACGTATTCGCAAAGGTGACCTAAGGCACTGCATCAATCCAGTGTGTTAATTAGGCCACACTGACTCTCCACTTTGCCCTCTCAATGACATCCTCTCGCCCTCTCTCGGTCCCTCTTCCTCTCCGTTTGTCTGGGTCTTTTTGGCCCATGCGAAGGCAAGCTGACTCAAATGGAACGCGGCACAAACTGCTGTTTTTTGCAGGCCCTGCAGACTCAGGGGACAGGGAGTGGTAGCTGGCGTGTGTGTGTGTGTGCGTGGACCAGCTGTCTCCACCCTCTGTCCCACTAGTGATTGCCTGCAGTGGGACCACTGGGACTGGCGCTAGAGGAGGGGAAGGTGAGGGGAGGGGGAGGGCCACCTGCCAATTGCTTTGGGGTGAGGGGCCAGAGAGTGGGAGGAGTTGCCACCTTAACAAAACATGAGGGGTCACAGCATTAACTGGTTTCTCCCTCTCCCCCCTACGCCCTCTCTTTATCCCCCTTTATTTCTCTCCTTAGTCTATAGCTATTCTGGTTTGTATACTGCAGTCTCTCTCTTTGTCTCTAGATAGAGATACTGATCCCTGCTTTTACCAAGATATCAATTGTTTTGATCAACCCTTCCTTCCTTTTCTCAATCTCAATCTTTTCCTAATCACACATCAGCAGCGTTTTCTTTCCCTATCCCTTTTTTCCCTGGGTCCTTTTCCTACGAGGGGGAACTGGCATTAATAATCAAAGAAAAGCGTCAGTCAGAGGCCAGGGGGGCGTGGGGTTTAGGGACTGATTAAAATCTTTAACTCGTAAAATAAATAGAAAAAAAAGGCCAGATCTGACAGAAGGTTGTGTAATGAGAATGTAGACATCGAGAGGGGACGGGTCAGAATTGGCACATGATTTATTCAGTGTATAAGGGGAAGGGAGGTGGATTAAGACTTTAGGTGCCACCTGAACCAATGCCCCTCCCCCCACCAGCCTATCCACACGCCCCACGCCTCTCTGCTGTCCCTTGGGAGCTTGTGGGCCTCTGGCACAGGGACTTGAAGGGACGCTAATTGTCAGCCGAACACAATTTTAAATCACATTGGTGGGGTCTACTGTGCCCTCCGGGGCGTGACTAAACTGAGGCGGGGGGATTTTGGGGTAGGGGGGGGTGACACGTGCCGTCATTAACACCGGGTCCCATATGCGATGGTCAGGTTCTGGGGAGGCCCCTCAGTAGCGCCCCCTCTCCATCACACACACCCTTGCCCACCCTTCAGCTCCCCGTGGAATCAAAGCGTGCCAAGGGATTACACACCGGCGCTCTAATGAATATCTAAGTGGGAACGCCAGCACTAATGGAGACCTCCTCTCCCCCGCATCACTTATTTCACCCCTCCATCCTCCTTTGATCTGTCCCTTAACCCCAAGCCTGTGGCACACTCCGTCCATGCTCAGATTATGGCTGGTCATGCTTTAAACCCCCCCCCGGCAACCCGGCTGCTGGTCCCGTCTGGAGAGAGAACCCCACACATTTAATTTAATACCCTCTCTGCCATCTTTTTCTTATTGTCTCATCGTTCCTAAGGGAAAGGGTGCATGTATGCGTTTGTATGAGTTAGTGAGGGAGGGTGGGTGTGTGTGTGTGTGTGTATGTGGGGGGGAATGAATGAAGAGTTGCCTTGGTAACGGAAGGCACACTGATCTGCCGCAGTGAAGAAATGGGGGGGGGGGGGGGGGCAAGAGTTGAGAGAGTAAGAATAAGCATAAGCGGGGAGCTAGTCTGTGAGAGTGTGGGTGTGTGTATCTGTGTGTGTTAGAGTGGGAGGGAGAGAGAGAGAGTGGCAGGGTGTGGTTAACAAAGTCCCCGCAGTGAAGAGTGAGAGGGAAATGTGGAAATAAAATACAAGTGTGGGTCTGTGTGTGCATATGCGGGCACATGTGGTTTGGTGTGTAGTTTGACAAAGTCATTGAAGAACAACCCTCTCCCGCGGATTAATGTCAAGAGCATTGCAGCAGAGCAATGTTCTTGACAGGGCAGCGGGACACTTCCATTGATATGCAATCAACCCCCACTCCAGTGTGAACTGGTCCCATTAAAGTGACACACACACACACAGCGTAACATCATACGTCACCCCAGTTTTGCATGCCTATTTATTTCCCCAGTGTTAGTGCCTGCAGGTAAGAAGAACAAGGGTTACAGAGCCATAAAACAATCTCAATTATAGTCCTTGCTACAGATCATAGTCTCCGCCTGGCAACAGCCACATGAACGGTGTTGACAGTAGCACCATCAATGGTCAACGCACAAAGGGTCTCAAGGTACAGTATCAACTGGTCAGCCAACTGGGTCGTGTTCCAAAGCCACAAAATGGAAGAGAACGTTCCAGAACAGAGAGAAATGAGGACGTACTTGGCTTGGGCGGTATACCGTCAACACCGTTGAAACTATTTCTTTGATGTTTTTCCGTATACATTTTGATATTTGTAGATACTGATGTAAATATTTGCAGTCAACTAGTGCAATACGTCAGGAGATGAAGCAGATCGCATCTTTCATTTCACCTGTCACATTATGAAGCTCACCATAGTTCCCCAGAACAGTTGAGCCAGTCACGTGTTTGTTTGTAAAAAAGCGGGAGCAGGTGAGTCTAAAAAAAAGCAGGTGAGTCTAACTGTGAATTGACAGGAGTCACGTTTTGTTTTTCTTCAATAGTGATCAGGGACGTACATTATTGCAATATTCGGCTGAAAATAGCTTCATTGTCATCAGATGACAACAGAAGTGCTTGCGTGTGCACTACAGTAGGGTGGCTTTCACACTATCGTGAAAACCCGAACAGTCTTTTGACACATTCTGTATATTTCACTGAAGCAAAAGCGTAAGACTACTGATTCAGTGATTCCGTACTATTCCCTCTTCTCGGATGGCTTCAGTAAAAGTCTAGGGGTGGATTGCTGGCTGGGAACTATTGCTGCAGCGTGAGGGGGACATTCCAGGTCCTCTCCCCTGGAACGAGCCTTTGTTTGGGCCGCTGAACCAGCTCCCCTCCCCTGGGGCCCAACAGAGTGTCTTCCTGCCTCACGCTCCCCAAATGGGACACTCCCACCACTCCCAAGCTCACCTCTGGCTCTGCCCCCTGTTGCACAACACTGCCATCTGCTGGTGGAGGCAGGAAGTGTGACTGCACTGCAGAATGGCAAAGGACGGAGGAGAAAGGTTTGACCCTAGCCACAACAGCAAAGGGCCCTCGGTTGGGGGAGAGAGCAAACACTAGAGCTAAACTGGAGTCATGTTGTTTTGGCGTCCATTTAATGTATTATTGATTTCTAGATAAGTGGGATATTTATTGAGGCGCATCAGCACACATATTTGTTCAAGGGCAAAACAGCAAGAGCTATCTCTTAAGTATACAATTCTGTAAAGAGTACCGTCTGTTGTTCGCTCGTGTGTACCCTCCGTATGCATTTAGAAAGTGAAGCTAAAATGTTACATTTGGCTCTATACTCCAGTATTTTGAATATTTTACCTTTTAGAAATAGATCTAGTCCCCTCATTTGAACATGTCATAATGTTTCACTAATAGGGTTTTAAAGTAGTCAAAAGTGTAGTATTTGGTCCCATACTCCGAGCACACAATGACTACATGAAGCTTGCGACTACACACTTGTTGGATGCATTTGCAATTTGTTTTGGTTGTGTTTTGTGTTGTTTTTTTTGCCCAATAGGAACTGAATGGTGAATAATGACTGCAGTTCTTTTCTTTCAAAGTGTGTAGATAAACTCATCCTGATATTGCATTGCTAAAGACAAATCATGAATTAATTATGAATATTGATGTTTGAAAAAGCTGCAAAAGCTGAACCCCCCTCCCCCCACAAAATGCTAACCTCTCACCATTACCAATAATGTAGAATGATGTAGAATAATAGTGAAGACATCAAAACTATGAAATAACACAGATGGAACCATGTCGTAACCAAAAAAAAGTGTTAAATCAAAATATATTTTCTTTTTGAGATTCTTCAAATAGCCACCCTACGCCTTGATAGCTTTGCACACTCGTGGAATTCTCTCAACCAGCTTCAAATGGAATGCTTTTCCAACAGTCTTGAAGGAGTTTCCACATATGGTGAGCCCTTGTTGGCTGCTTTTCCTTCACTCTGCGGTGCAACTCATCCCAAACCATCTCAATTGGGTTGAGGTTGGGTGACTGTGGAGGCCAGGTCATCTGATGCAGCACTCCATCACTCTCCTTCTTGGTGAAATAGCCTTTACACAGCCTGGAGGTGTGTTGGGTCATTGTACTGTTGAAAAACTAATGATAGTCCTACTAAGCGCAAACCAGATGGGATGGCATATCGCTGTAGAATGCTGTGGTAGCCATGCTGGTTAAGTGTGCCTTGCAAAGCCGCGGAGCCAGATGGATTACCAGGACGTGTACTCAAAGCATGCGCGGACCAACTGTCTTCACTGACATTTTCAACCTCTCCCTGACTGAGTCTGTAATACCTACATGTTTCAAGCAGACCACCATAGTCCCTGTGCCCAAGGATGCGAAGGTAACCTGCCTAAATAATTACTGACCCATAGCACTCATGTCGGTAGCCATTAACTTTTTTTTCACACTCCACACTGCCCATTCCCACCTGGACAAAAGGAACACCTATGTGAGAATGCTGTTCATTGAATAAAGCTCAGCGTTCAACACCATAGTGCCCACGAAGTTCATCACTAAGCAAAGGACCCTGGGACTAAGCACCTCCCTCTGCAACTGGATCCTGGACTTCCTGATGGGCCGGCCCCAGGTGGTAAGGGTAGGCAATAGAGGTCGACCGATTAATTAGGGCCGATTTCAAGTTTTCATAACAATCGGAAATCGGTATTTTTGGGGCGCCGATTTTGTTAAAAAAAAAGAGAAGACGATCACATTCCTATTTTCAAAGACGGCCTAGGAACGGTGGGTTAACTGCCTTGTTCAGGGGCAGAATGACAGATTTTCACCTTGTAAGCTCGGGGGATCCAATCTTGCAACCTTACAGTTAACTAGTCCAAAGCTATAACCACCTGCCTCTCGTTGCACTCCACAAGGAGACTGTGGAGACTGCCTGTTACGTGAATGCAGTAGAAGCCAAGGTAAGTTGCATTAAACGTATAAAAAACAATCAATCAATCATAATCACTAGTTCTAACTACACATGGTTGATGATATTACTAGTTTATCTAGCGTGTCCTGTGTTGCATATAATCGATGCAACGCTGGGGGAATGATTTAACATAAGCGCATTTGTGAAAAAAAAAGCACAATTGTTGGACGACAGTACCTAACCATAAACACCAATGACTTTCTTAAAATCAATAAACAGAAGTATATATTTTTAAACATGCATATTTAGCTAAAAGAAATAAAGGTTAGCAGGCAATATTAACCAGGTGAAATTGTGTCACTTTTCTTGCGTTCATTGCATGCAGAGTCAGGGTATATGCAACAGTTTGGGCATCCTGGCTCATTGCGAACTAATTTGCCAGAATGTTACGTAATTATGACATAACATTGAAGGTTGTGCAATGTAACAAGAACATTTAGACTTAGGGATGCCACCCGTTAGATAACATACCGAACGGTTCCATATTTCACTGAAAGAATAAATGTTTTGTTTTCGAAATGATAGTTTCCGGATTCGACCACATTAATGACCAAAGGCTCGTATTTGTGTGTGTTATAACTAAGTCTATGATTTGATAGAGCAGTCTGACTGAGCGATGGTAGGCAGCAGCAGGCTCGTAAGCATTCATTCAAACGGCACTTTCGTGCGTTTTGCCAGCAGCTCATCGCAAGCACAGCGCTGTTTATGACTTCAAGCCTATCAGCCTAATGGCTGGTGTTTCCGATGTGAAATGGCTAGCTAGTTAGCGGCGTGCGCGCTAATAGGGTTTCAGACTTCACTCGCTCTGAGACTTGGAGTAGTTATGCCCCTTGCCGGGCTTTTGTGGAGCGATGGGTAACGCTGCTTCAAGTGTGGCTGTTGTCGACTCCAGTCACCCAAGTCATGGACTGGTTTCTCTGCTACTGCACGGCAAGCGGTACCGGAGCACCAAGTCTAGGACCAAAAGGCTCCTTAACAGCTTCTACCCCCAAGCCACTGCCGAACAATTCATAAAAATGGCCACCCGACTATTACATTATTACATTGACCCCCCCCCATTTGTTTTGTACACGTACACTGCTTCCACTCGCTATTTATTATCTATGCTCAATCACTTCACTTTACCTCGAACCTGTACCCCCGCACACTGACGCGGTACCCCCTGTATATAGCCTCGTTATTGTTATGTAATTGTGTTACATTCGTTTATTTGGTAAATAATTTCTTAACACTTCTTGAACTGCACTGTTGGTTAGGGGCTTGTAAGTAAGCATTTCATGGTAAGGTCTACACTTGTTGTATTCGGCGCATGTGACAAATAAAGTTTGATTTGAATTCTAAATGAATCACAAACAGTGTCACCAGCAAAGCACCCCCACATCATCACAACCTCTCCTCCATGCTTCACGCTGGGAACTACACATGCAGAGATCATCCGCTCACCTACTCTGTGTCTCACAAAGTTGGAACCCAAAAACTTGAATTTGGACTCATCTGACCAAAGGACATATTTCCACCCGTCTAAAGTCCATTGTTCGTGTTTCTTGGCCCAAACAAGTCTCTTCTTCTTATTTGTGTTCTTTAGTATTGGTTTCTTGGCAGAAATTCGACCATGAAGGCCTGATTCACGCAGTCTCCTCTGAACAGCTGATGTGACTGTTACTTGGATTCATTGAGGCATTTATTTGGGCTGCAATTTCTGAGGCTGTAACTCTAATGACCTTATCCTTTGCAGCTGAGGTAACTCTGGGTCTTCCTTTCCTGTGGAGGTCCTCATGAGAGCCAGTTTCATCATAGCTCTTGATGGTTTTTGCGACTGCACTTGAAGAAACGTTCAAAGTTCTTGAAATGTTCCGCATTGACTGACCTTCATGTCTTAAAGTAATGATGGACTGTCGTTTCTCTTTGCTTATTTGAGCTGTTCTTGCTATAACATAGACTTGGTCTTTTACCAAATAGGGATATCTTCTGTATACCAACCCTACTTTGTCACAACACAACTAATGTCTTTGATGTCTTCACTATTATTCTACAATGTAGAAAATAGTATAAAATAAAGAAAATGAGCAGGTATCCAAACTTTGACTAGTACTGTATGTAAATAAGGTATTTCTGTTTCTTATTTTCAATACATTTGCAAAAATGTCTAAAAACGTGTCTTTGCTTTGTCATTATGGTGTATTGGTGTAGATTGGTGAGGGAAAAATAACTATTTAATCCATTTTAGAATAAGGCTGTAACGTAACAAAATGTGGAAAAAGGGAGAAGGGGTCTGAATACTTTCCGAATGCACTGTATTTGTATTTGTATGTGTGAGTGTGAGAGTATGCAAGCATACGTTTATATTTGCCCAAGTGTGTATGTCTATGAAATTGCATTTTCTTGTAATTTCATTTGTGAAAGACTTACAGTCATGTTTGTGTTCATTACAAGCGCCATACAGTACAGAACCCCTACAGAAAGCATGTTTGTGTTCATTCATACAGTAAGTGCATGTGTGTTTGGGAAGAGTGAATGAGGGTGTGTCTGTGTTCATACGTTTGTGTGCGAGTGTTTACGTGTGTGTGTGTCTGTCAACAGATGTGCTTACCAGAGTGCACCAGCTCCTGCTCCATTACTCCACAGCCCAACACCTCCAGCCAGTCCTCCTGGAAACGCACCTCCATCTCAAAGGAGGGATGGGTAAAGGGGAAGTAACACTCCACCCAGCGGATCTCCAGCTCTGGCACAGAGAAGAGAGGATAATGTGAGAGGGTAGATGGAGGAGAAGAAAGGACAGGTTGAGACAAAAAGGCGAGGGACTGATCCCAAAAGTATTAAAAAAAACGTCCTTTCTAGAGACCACTGGCATTAAAGGACTATGGGAGAATGTTAATTGCATTTCTTCTCTCTTTCTCAAGACCCATCGGAAGGTAAAGATGTCCCTATCAACAAACTTGAACTTGGAATGTTGTTTACCTTCTCCAAACAGGTGTCTGACCATACGGTCGAGGGTCTGTTTCAGATCAAACTCCACAAGCTTAACCGCCTCCAGAGTGTGTGTCTCCTGCTTCTGAGGGGTCCGGTGCCCCCCGCTCTCAAAGAGAGACAGGTCCTCTCCACTCGACACCTTGGCAAACAACTTGGGGGTAAAAAGGTGAGTTACTGTATGTGAATCTAAGATGACTTATCACTGTCTTTACAGCACTCAACACAGCATATTTAAAATCGATAAAACAGAAGATCTTGCCGCTGTGTAACAAGGGCCCACTGTATTCATCATACTTTGTGAGTCCTACTCTTTGACCTTGTTGGGACACTACAGAGAAGGCCTTGACCTTGTGGTTAGGAGCGGAAGCTAATCAATAACACTGGAGCTTCTCATGGCAGTGCTGAGTTTAGTACTTTAACTCCACAACCATTTATACTGACCTCGTGGTTGGAGAAGAGGCGTACCCCCTCCATCTGATGGAACACAGGGTAGTGGCTGGCGTCAATCTCGTCCCTTCGGTACACGTCACCCGCCAGCAGGAAGGCGTCCAGCCCGGAGCACACCAGCTCCCTCTGGTGGGCGGACGTGTGAGCTCGCAGCATGGTGCCCCGGTTGAGGTAGTAGTTGTCACCTCGCTTCCGGCTGGGGTGGTCGGGCGGGATGAGCAGGCTGTCAAAGTTCTGCTCCGTCGTCACCACCGGACTGAGGTTGTCATGGACCGAGAAAAGCGGGTTGCCAGAGCGCATGATGTAGGCACGGTAGAAGTGGGCTTTGATTCGCTCTTTGATGAGCCAGATAGGATGGTGGGCTTGGTTGTGCAAGTTGCAGCCCACCTTGGCCAGGATCTTGCTGGTCACGTTGGTAAAGTCATCACGAGGGTAGGAGTAGCCCATAACTTTGACTGTTGTATCTTGGCCAACCAGGGGCTGAGAGGAGGGGACATCAGTGGTCAGGTGACAGGGGGAGGGGAAGAGTCTGGGGGCTGTGGTTGGCCTGCCATTGGCTGGGAGGCAGCAGAGCGGCCTATGATGTGCTAGGGGCTTGAGGATAGGGAGGAAGAGGGGAAGGATCCTGCAGTGCAGCCTCATGGTACCTGCTCCATGGACCTATAGAAGACAGGGACATGTGTCAGTTCCGGCAGCCTTTCAATTCCATAGCAACAAAGTGACACAGGGACTCCAATTTCTCACTTTAAAATGTATGTCAAACAAAAACAAAATGGTTACTAAATTAAATAACCAAATGGTTACAAAGTAAAAATCCATGCACAATGACTACTTAACAATTTCCACAGAACACTTTACAAAAACATTACATGACAATATAATTGAAACACTTGAGTAAATGAAGGATACAAAGTATATTGAAAGCAGGCCTTTCCATACCGGTGTGGTTCCTGAGTTAATTAAACAATTAACAACCTATCATGCTATAGGGTCGCGTATATAAATGCTGGGATGTACGTACATATCCCAACCAGAAGCCCTGGATTATAGGCAATATCCGCATCGAGCTAAAGGCTAGAGCTGACACTTTCAAGGAATGGGACACTAATCCGGACACTTATAAGAAGTCGCGCTATGCCCTCAAACGAACCATCAAACAGGTAAAGCGTCAATACAGGATTAAGATTGAATCCTACTACACTGGCTGATGCACGTAGGATGTGGCAGGGCTTGCAAACTATTTCGGACTACAAAGGGAAACCCAGCCACGAGCTGCCCAGTGATGTGAGCCTACCAGATGAGCTAAATGCCTTTTATGCTCAATTCAAAGCAAGCAACATTAAAGCATGCATAAGAGCACACCAGCTGTTCCGGGCAACTGTGTGATCACATTCTCCGTAGCCGATGTGAGCAAGACCTATAAAGCCGTGGTGCCAGATGGCATGCATGGACCAAGAGGTAAGTGTCTTCACTGACATTTTCAACCTCTCCCTGACCGTGTCTGTAATATCTACATGTTTCAAACAGACCACCATAGTCCCTGTGCCAAAGAGTGAGAAGGTAAGCTGCCTAAATGATTACTGCCCCGTAGCACTCACGTCGGTAGCCATGAAATGCATTGAAAGGCTGGTCATGGCTCACAACACCATTACGCTGGAAACCCTAGACCCACTCCAATTTCCATACCGCGCCAACAGATCCACAGATGACGCAATCTCAACCGCACTCCAAACTGCCCATTCCCACCAGGACAAAAGCAATACCTATGTGAGAATGCTGTTCATTGACTACACCTCAGCGTTCAACACCATAGTGCCCACAAAGCTCATCACTAGCTAAGGACCCTGGGACTAAACACCTCCCTCTGCAACTGAATCTTGGACTTCCTGACGGGCCGCCCCCAAGTGGTAATACACCTGCCAAGTTGATCCTCAACAATGTTGTTGGGGTGCGTAGTCCACTCCTGTACTCCCTGTTCACCCACGATTGCGTGGCAAAGCACGGCTCCAAAACCATCATTAAGTTTGCAGATGAGATAACAGTGCTAGACCTGATCACCGACAACGATGAGAAAGCCTATAGGGAGGAGGTCAGAGACCTGGCAGTGTGGTGTCAGGACAACACTCTCCCTCAATGTGAGCAAGACAATGGAGCTGATCGTGGACTATAGAAAAACATTAGACGGGCCTGTAGTTGAGCTGTGTCGAGAATCAAGTTCCTTCGTGTCCACATCACCAAACTATCATGGTCCAAACACACCAAGACAGTAGTGAAGAGTCCGCTCCATCATTCATTGAATCAGAAGGCTCATTCATCACAAAACCCACAGATTTTGCCAACTACTTTAATATTTTTTTCATTGGTGTAATGAATTTCCTCCTCTTCTTCCGAAGAGGAGAGGCGAAACGGATCAGAGGACCAATATGCGGTGTGGTAAGTGTCCATGGTTCTTTTTAATACGTTAAGGTACACATGAACAACTGACTACAAAAAAACAAGAAATGTGAAAACTCAAAACAGACCTATCTGGTGCAAACACAGAGACAGGAACAATCACCCACAAACACACAGTGAAACCCAGGCTACCTAAGTATGATTCTCAATCAGAGACAACTAATGACACCTGCCTCTGATTGAGAACCATACTAGGCCGAAACATAGAAATACCCAAAACCTAGAAAAACAAACATAGACTGCCCACCCAACTCACGCCCTGACCATACTAACTAAATACAAAACACAGGAAATAACGGTCAGAACGTGACAATTGGCAAGATTAGCAAACTTCGGCATGACATACCAGCAACAAATGTTGACACTACCCATCCAAGTATATCTCACCAAATTATGAAAAGACAAGCATTGTAATTTTGAATTCCGAAAACTAAGTGTGGAAGAGGTGAACAAATTATTGCTTTCTATCAACAATGACAAGCCACCGGGGTCTGAAAACTTGGATGGAAGATTCCCGAAGATAATAGCAGACGATATTGCCACTCCTATTTGCCAAATCTTCAATTTAAGCCTACTCGAAAGTGTGTGCCCTCAGGCCTGGAGGGAAGCAAAAGTTATTCCCCTACCTAAGGATAGTAAAGCCCCTTTACTGGCTCAAATAGCCGACCAAATCAGCCTGTTACCAACCCTTTGTAAATATTAGGAAAAAATGGTGTTTGTCCAGATACAATGCTATTTTACAGTAAACAAATCAATAAGACTTTCAGCACGCCTATAGGGAAGGACATATACACGTCAGCTACCACAGCAACTGAAATGATTGCAACACTTAACAAAGAGCTGCAGTTAGTTTCAGAATGGGTGGCAAGGAATAAGTTCATCTTTAATATTTAAAAACTAAAAGCATTGTAATTGGGAAAAATATTTCACTAAACCCTAAACCTCAACTAAATACGATGCATTTCAATGTGGAAATTGAGCAAGTTGAGGAGACTAAACTTGTCATGTTTGTCATTTATTATCATGTCTTGTCCCTGTGCTCCCCATTCTGTTCGTTTCCCTCTGCTGGTCTTATTGGGTTCTTTCCCTCTTTCTAAATCGTTCCGTTCCTGCTCCCAGCTGTTCCTATTCCCCTAATCATCATTTAGTCTTCCCACACCTGTTCCCGATCCTTTCCCCTGATTAGAGTCCCTATTTATTCCTTTGTGTTCCGTTCCTGTCCCGTCGGTTCCTTGTTTAGTATTCACCATGCTGTGATTGCGTTTCGCCCTGTCCTGTCGTGTTTTTGCTGTGATTGTGTATCGCCCTGTCCTGTCGTGTTTTTTGCCTTCATCAGATGCTGCGTGTGAGCAGGTGTCTCTGTCAACTACGGCCTGCGCCTACCCGAAGCGACCTGCAGTCTGTGGCCGCTTCTCCAGTTATTTCCCCTCTACAGACTAGAGGATTTCTGTTATTCCCTGTTTGGACTTAAATAAACTCTGTTTCTGTTAAGTCGCTTTTGGGTCCTCTTTCACCTGCATGACAAAACTGCTTGGAGTAGCCCTGGATTGTAAAACTGTCATGGTCAAAACATATTGATACAACAGTAGCTAGGATAGGGGAGAAGTCTGTCCATATTAAAGCGCTTGTCTGCATTCTTAACAGCACTATCAACAAGACAGGTCCTAAAGGCCTTAGTTATGTCACACCTGGACTACTGTTCAGTCATCTGGCACACAGTGGAGGAGAGATTGACTTCATCACTACTTGTATTTGTGAGAGGTAATGACATGTTCAATGCGCCAAGCTGTCCGTTTGAGTTACTAGCACACAGCTCGGACACCAATGCATACCCCACAAGACATGCCACCAGAGGACTCTTCACAGTCCCCAAGTCCAGAACAGACTATGGGAGTAGTACTACATAGAGCCATGACAACATGGAACTCCATTCCACAGCAAGTAACTCATGCCAGCAGTAAAATTAGATTAAAAAAAAACATAAATAAACCTTATGGAACAGGGGGGACTGTGAAGCAACACAAATATAGGCACAGACACATACAAAACGCATGATAGCATAGACACTGTACGCACACACGCGTACACATGGATTGTGTGTTGTAGATATGTGGTAGTAGAGTAGGGGCCTGATGTCACGCACTTAATATGTTGTGAAATCTGTTGTGAATGTAATGTTTTTTTTTATTTTATTTTTTAAATGTATAACTGCCTTAATTTTGCTGGACCCCAGGAAGAGTAGCTGCCGTCTTGGTAGCAGCTAATGGGGATCCATAATAAATACAAATACATCCCGCCAAGAGATCCAGACACTTGTAGAATATATTCCATGGCGCATTGAAGCTGTTCTGGCTCGTGGTGGCCCACTGTCCTTTTAAAGACACTTTATGTTGGTTTTTCCTTTATTATGGCAGCTACCTGTACATTTTAAAGTGAAAAAATCTGGTCCCAGTGTTTGTGGATTTGACCTAGATCACAAATTTGTCTTGAAATTATAGTAGGGCAACGTCTAAAGAACATCTTGAAAATTTGTGCAATCCTTCAGTTGGTCTGATATAAAACCTACGCCCAACCATAATACAACTGAAAATGCCTAGAGGGTTGAGAATTTAGTTTAGAAGGCCAAAGAAGAAGAAGAAAAGACGCTGGACAGAATGTATTCATGTGGGATTGGATTGGTGCTCAAATTAACTTTATGGCCTTCTACATTAAATACTGTCTCTGTGTTTGAGGTTACGTGAGGCAAACAAATTAAAGGCTGAACACCCTGACAAGAGGCTAGAGGTCGACACAATGCGACCTCATCTAAAATATACACGTCACGTAAAATTTACGAGCACCGCTATAATAATGGACTGCAGACAAGCAGTGATTTATATGAGAACAAATTATTTTAAAAATCAACCCTGTGTCGCTCTTCCTTTCTCTTGCTCGTTCTTTCCCCTTGTGAACATTTGCCAGGCAGGTTTGCTTCAGCAGAGAAGACTGAATCGAAGCACCTGGGAGGGTTGAGTTGTATTTATTTCTGGGCTAACAGTGCAGCTCTATTGGCGCCGCTCAAATATTTGCCCCTTCCCAGCTATTTTTCATGAGCTGAGGAGAACTGAGTTTTTTCTTCCACCTCCCTCTCACTGGCACAATATGGTGAAATAGACACGCACGCACATACACTGAGACTAAGGACACACACACACATAATGAGAGACTAAGGACAAAGGATGTTGCATTGCAGGGCATTGCAGCAAAGTGGATTACGGTTCTTAATCCGGAAAGATTTTGCCAGTTTAAGGCTTGTGTTTTACAAGTCTAAATCGTAGGTTATACAAGGTGAGTCCCACAAATGTGCACAATTCACTAGGTGTATGCAAGAACATACAAATAAACTCCAACAAAACACACACACACACACACACACACACAAAGTCTCAAATAGGGGCCCATGAAATAAATAATCTACTCGTCAGTCGGTCTCCCCTTCCTTTTGGTTAATGGTAGGGAGAGAATCGCCTCGTCCACACAACACATGACCTGCTTCTGATTCCAACCCCCACGTAGCACATCTACAAATCTAGTCAGTATTCAGCAGTGTCAGAGGGAGAGAGAGAGAGAGAGGGGGTGAGGAGGGAAGGAGTCAGTGTGTGTGAGAGACAGCGTGTCAATGTGTGTAGGGGGAAGGAGGGATCTGTGAGAAGGAAAAAGTGTGTTCGAGTGAAAGCGAGAGAGAGGAGAGCAGGGTAGCAGAAGAAAGTCCACAAACACTGCATAATTCATGGTTAAGGGCACCACTTGATTCACATCACATCTCCCTACAGAGCTTCGAATAAGACCTAAAATAGCTTAGTCCCAGAACCTCGCAGATCCAGCCTTAAATATACTAACTTTCTCATTGCAAGAATGAATTAAAAGGACTTTGCTGCTGCTTGTACAGTACGGTATATGTTACACACTGACAGGCTGAGTTCTGTGACAGCAATCAAAACAAAGTAAATAATCCCTTTTTCCCCCCCTACATGTTCTCATATATTTGTTTGATCGATGAGCATTTACTAAAAATGCTTGGTTTATGAATGCGTTGGGTAGGTGTACATGCCAATAGGATGTTTTTGTGTGTGTACATACAGTACCTGTCAAAAGTTTAGACACACCTACTCATTCAAGGGTTTATATTTATACTATTTTCTACATTGTAGAATTATAGTGAAGACATCAAAACTAAGAAATAGCACATACTGTATGGAATCATGTAGTAACCAAAAAAAACAAGAAGTATATTTAAGATTCTTCAAAGTAGCCACCCTTTGTCTTGATGACGGCTTTGCACGCGTTTGGCATTCTCTCAACCAGCTTAATGAGGTAATGACCTGGAATGCATTTAAATTCACAGATGTGCCTTGTTAAAAGTTCATTTGTGGAATGTATTTCCTTCTTAACCTCTAGCGACGAGCAATCCCGTATCCGGGAGCGTAATCATAGCCTCAAGCTCATTACCATAACGCAATGTTTCCTATTCATGAAAATCGCAAATGAAATGAAATAAATATATTCAAACACAAGCTTAACCTTTTGTTAACAACACTGTCGTCTCAGATTTTTGTCGTCTCAGATCAAAATATGCTTTTCAACCAAAGCTACACAAGCATTTGTGTAAGAGTATTGATAGCCTAGCATAGCATTAAGCCTAGCATTCAGCAGGCAAAATTTTCACAAAAACAAGAAAAACATTCAAATGACGAGAGACTCTTAGTTAGATAGCAAATGTTCATTTTTTCCAAAAAGATTATTATGGTCAATCTTCCAATGATATGCCTACAAATACGTCACAATGCTGCAGACACCTTGGGGAAAACGTGGAAAACGTAAGCTGACTCCTAGCTCCTTCACAGCCATATAAGGAGTCATTGGCATGAGGCGGTTTCAAAAAATGTGGCACTTCCTGATTGGATTTTTATCTGGGTTTCGCCTGTAACATCAGTTCTGTGGCACTCACAGACAATATCTTTGCAGTTTTGGAAACGTCAGAGTGTTTTCTTTCCAAAGCTGTCAATAATATGCATAGTCATGCATCTTTTCATGACAAAATATCTTGTTTAAAACAGGAACGTTTTTCATCCAAAAATTAAAAGAGCACCCCCTATATCGAAGAAGTTAATGCATTTGAGCCAACCAGTTCTGTTGTGACAAGGTAGGGTTGGTATACGGAAGATAGCCTTAACTGTTAAAAGACCAAGTCCATATTATGGAAAGAACAGCTCAAATAAGCAAAGAGAAACAACAGTCTATTACTACTTTAAGACATTCAGAGTCACCCGGGAAAATGAACAACTTTGAAAGTTTTTTCAAGTGCAGTTACAAAAACCATCAAGCGCTATGATGAAACTGGCTCTCATGAGGACATGAAAGGAAAAGCCAGAATTACCTTTGCTGCAGAGGATAAGTTATTACTTTTCTATTAGACTAGGCTAAGTCAGTTCAGAACAAATCAAATTCTTATTTACAATGATTGCATACCAAAAGGCCTCCTGCAGGGATGGGGGCTGGGATAAAAAAAACTCTGAAATTGAAGCCTAAATAAATGCTTCCCAGATTTCAAGTAACAGACACATCAACATCAACTGTTCAGAGAAGTGAAACAGGCCTTCATGGTCACATTTCTGCATAGAAACCACTACAAAAGGACACCAATAAGAATAAGAGACTTGCTTGGGCCAAGAAACATGAGCAATGGACATTAGACCTGTGGAAATATGTCCTTTGGTCTGATGAGTCCAAATTTGAGATTTTTGCTTCCAACTGCCGTGTCTTTGTGAGACGCAGAATAGGTAAACGGATGATCTCTGCATGTGTAGTTCCCACTGTGAAGCATGGAGGAGGAAGTGTGATGGTGTCAGGGTGCTTTGCCGGTGACACTGTCAGTGATTTATTTAGAATTCAAGGCACAATCAATCAGCATGATTCTCTGGTCTGATGAAACCAAGATTGAATTATTTGGCCTGAATGCCAAGAGTCACATCAGGAGGAAACCTGGCATCATCCAAACGGTGAAGCATTGTGGTGGCAAGCCTCATGCTATGGGGATGTTTTTCAGCGACAGGGACTGGGAGACTAGCCAGTATCGAGATAAAGATGAATGGAGCAAAGTACAGAGAGATATTTGATGAAAACCTGCTCCAGAGCACTCAGGACCTCAGACTGGGGCGAAGGTTCCGCTTCCAACAGGACAATGACACTAAGCCCACAGCCAAGACAACGCAGGAGTGGATTCGGGACAAGTCTCTGAATGTCCTTGATGTATTTTATACCATTCCACTTATTCCGCTCCAGCAATTACCACAAGCTCGTACACATCACTTAAGATGCCACCAACCTCCTGTGAATGGAGACCCTGTACTGTTTTTTATCTTCTAGCCTCCCAAGTTTTAAAATACTTGTGGAGGAACAGGAAAACATGCAGCTGGAGAGAGCATTCTCAAGCCGAAGAGCCTATCGGACACAAAGCGGGCCTCCAGGAAACAGGCCACTGAAGGGGTTATGCAGAGTGTGCCCGCGATCCTTGAAGCCCTGCGCTGAGTAAAGCATCATAACCATACTACACCAAAAGACGACCTCTGAAGTCAATGGCCTTCTCTAAAAAAATGACTACAATTGAGTTTACATTTATATTGGTGTTTTGGAACCGTTTACTAAAGAATACGTACATCCTTTCTAACTATCAATTCAATTGACACCTACATGACTGAGATTATACAGACACACACAGATGAGGCCTAAGACAAGTTGGAGAACACTGCGAAAGAGATGGGCTAACAAAATAAAGCAACAACTGAGTTTGCAGAGAGAGTGCGCAAGAGGAAGAGGTTTCATGACGGGGACGCAGAGGGCGACCCAATTCTGGAAAGCAGAAGGTGCTTTGAAGTTGAGCGTGAAAAACCCAGCAGCGTTGCAGTACTTGTCACACTCAAACCGGTGCGCATGGCACCTACTACATACCATACCCTAGTAAAAGGCTTTTAAATCTTTTGTGTTGCCTATTTACCCTCTGAATACCACACATACACAATCCACGTCTCAATTGTCTCAAGACTTAAAAATCCTTATTGAACCGGTCTTCTACCCTTCATCTACATGGATTGAAGTGGATTTAAAAAGTAACATCAATAAGGGATCATAGCTTTCAACTGAATTCACCTGGGTCAGGTTGTCATGGAAAGAGCAGGTGTGGTTAATGTTTTGTATACTCAGTGTATACTCCTACATACTTGATGTTTTTGTGGGGCAGTTTGAGATTCGATTTTCCGACTTCAGAGAAATGGCACAACTGTTCTCTGTGCTCAACCCAAAGCGCTTTGAGCACCATGATGCAGAAAGGAATATGCTTGAGCTTTCACATTTCCAAGCCAGAGGAAGTTGTGTATGCATTCCTCTCTTTCTGCACAATGTATTCAGAGTTAGCCACGGATCTCAACACTGATGCAGTCCTACCATTTCCTCACTGCTAACGACATGCACCGAGCATATCCAAATTGGACAATTCTCCATAGAAAATCGACCATTCCCGTCAGCAGTGCCAAGCAAAGTTTTAGCCGCCCGAAGCTCATCAAGAGCTATTTGTGTGCATGCATGATGAATGAGGGCAGACTTTCCAACCTCCCTTTTGCTTTGTATTGAGCAGGGAGACATTGACAAAGTGGTTGGCAGGTTTGCCAGCATAAAGGAGGAGGATGACGTTCTAAAATGGGTACTTGATTTGTATATTCGTCACCTTTTGGGACTATTATTTTATTCTATGGAATGCATGATGGAATAAACAAATGGACTAGACTGCATCAAACGACAACATTGCTACATTGGCTGAGCAGAGACAACCTATTGAGTGAAACATTCTTTTTTATTGGTCTTTGGTTAATAAGATGAAAGCAATCAAAATGTTATTACAGAACCTCTTACTTATCACCTATCGGCAGAAATGTAGTATGATTCGTGGGCCGACTGGCAACCTATTCTCTTTTTTGTGTGTCTTTCAAAACATGCATGATACACTATTTGTAAAAATGTCCAAAAACATAATTCCACTTTGACATTATGGGGTATCTCAATTTGACACATTTTAAATTCAGGCTGTCATGCAACAAAATATGGAAAAAGTCCAGGGGTGTGAATATTTTCTGAAGGCACTTCAGTTCTACTGATTTAATCAAAGTGTTGACAATGGTGTAGTCAACTGTTGCTTTAGGTAAAGCAAAGGCCATGTTTAACACCTGGTTCATTCTGCAATTTTTAATTGTACCTTTATTTTACCAGGCAAGTCAGTTAAGAACAAATTCTTATTTTCAATGACGGCCTATGAACAGTGGGTTAACTGCCTGTTCAGGGGCAGAACGACAGATTTGTACCTTGTCAGCTCGGGGATTCGAACTTGCAACCTTTCGGTTACTAGTCCAACACTCTAACCACTAGGCTACCCTGCAGCCCCCAATAATACCTGTATTGCAGATAGCTAAAAAAAATTGATAAAAAAGCCTCTTAAAAGGAAGCTTGATGTCAGCAGTTTCAAATTGAGTTTTTCCTAAAAGTAAAAAAAAAAATCTATCATTGTTTTTTCCTAATAATTGCTGGCTGAAAATACAATCTAGCAGTAGAGTGTATTAACGGCCATCAACAATACAGCTTGTTTGGAGGTGGGGGGGCTGGCAGGCTACATTTTCTATTTGGCTGGCCTATCCATGTGCTTGTGGAAAACACTGACGTGAGTGCACTTGTTTCGAGTGTGTGTGTGAGGGTGCTTGCGTTGTATGTGTGTGTCAGGCTTATAGGCGGAATTGTGCAGAGGTGGCAGAGGCTGATAACTTGCTGACAACAATCTCCCTGAGCCCTGAATGAAGAGGCTCAAATTGATATGGCCTGTCCACACCAGCTAAATGTCTGCTCTAGAATCAACACTTAAATACACTAACCAGCTAGAGTTAGCAACTATCATCAGCAGACAACACTTGTACAGTTGAAGTCGTAAATGTACATACACTTAGGTCAACAATTATAGTTTTGGCAAGTCGGTTAGGACATCTACTTTGTGAATGACAAGTCATTTTTTCTAACAATTGTTTACAGACAGATTATTTCACTTATAATTCACGGTATCACAATTCCAATTGGTCAAAAGTTTACATACACTAAGATGACTGTGCCTTTAAACAGCTTGGAAAATTCCTGAAAATGATGTCACGGCTTTATAAGCTTCTGATAGGCTAATTGACATAATTTGAGGTGTACCTGTGGATGTATTTCAAGGCCCACCTTCAAACTCAGTGCCTCTTTGCTTGACATCATGGGAAATCAAAAGAAATCAGCTAAGACCTTAAAACATTTTTTATAGACCTCCACAAGTCTGGTTCATCCTTGGGAGCAATTTCCAAACGCCTGAAGGAACCACAGTCATCTGTACAAACAATAGTAAGCAAGTATAAACAACATGGGACCACACAGCTGTCATATCGCTCAGGAAGGAGACGCGTTCTGTCTCCTAGAGATGAATGTACATTGGTGCGAAAAGTGCAAATCAATCACAGAACAACAGCAAAGGACCCTGTGAAGATGCTGGAGGAAACCGGTACAAAAGTATCTATAACCACAGTAAAACAAGTCCTATATCGACATAACCTGAAAGGCCGCTCAGCAAGGAAGAAGCCACTGCTCCAAAACCGCCATAAAAAAGCCAGACTACAGTTTGCAACTGTAAATGGGGACAAAGATCATACTTTTTGGAGAAACGTCCTCTGGTCTGATGAATCAACAATAGTTGTTTGGCCATAATAACTGTTTGGTCACAATGACCATAATATCATTTGGATGAGGAGTGATGGAAATGAGTAATCCTTCATCGATACAGTACACTGTACAATCTTTGTTATTATCTGATTTTGACATCGTTATCATTAAGATGACCTATACATTAATTGGTATCATATAATGTATTATGATTACATTCAGAGTATTGCATCTTTAACATGGAATACAGTGGGCAGTCAGTGTGATATTTGAAGTAACAAGGTTCTATAAAAAAAGGTACAAAAAATAAAATAATATGGTTTGGGGAGCTTAAAATCCTTCAGCAAGGAGGTGTCTGTTCAAGCCACAGCTCAGTGTGTGCGAGTTATAAAGTGTAAAGGTCACAAAGCTAAATGGTCCCAAAATTAACTCCCAAAGCCGCAACACCCACTCTTTCCCCCACTGGCTAAAATTCCATCTCTTTTCCCACTGTACCTTGGCGCCTCCACTCTGGACCGTTACTCAGTACTTTGTTGAAGCACATTTGGCAGCGATTACAGCCTCGAGTCTTCTTGGGTATGATGCTACAAGCTTGGCACACCTGTATTTGGGAAATTTTTCACATTTTTCTCTGCATATCCTCTCAAGCTCTGTCAGGTTGGATGGGGAGCGTCGCTGCACAGCTATTTTCAGGTCTTTCCAGAGATGTTCAATCGGGTTCAAATCCTGGCTCTGGATGGGCAACTCAAGGTCATTCAGAGACTTGTCCCGAAGCCACTCCTGTGTTGTCTTGGCTGTGCGCTCCGGTTCGTTTTCATGTTGGGAGGTGAGAACTTCTGAGGTCCTGAGCGCTCTGGAGCAGGTTTTCATCAAAGATCTCTCTGTACTTTGCTCCATTCACATTTCCCTCGATCCTGACTAGTCTCCCAGTCCCTGCCGCTGAAAAGCAACCCTACAGCATGATGCTCCCACCAACATGCTTCACCGTAGGGATGGTGCCAGGTTTCCTCCAGATGTGATACTTGGCATTCAGGCCAAAGAGTTCAACTTTGGTTTCATCAGACCAGACAATGTTGTTTCTCATAGTCAGAGTCCTTTAGGTGCCTTCTGGCATCTTGCCAATATCATAAATGCCTGATTGGTGGAGTGCTGCAGAGATGGTTGTTCTTCTGGAAGGTACTCCCATCTCAACAGAGGAACTCTGTCAGAGTGACCATCGTGTTCTTGGTCACCTCCCTACCCAAGGCTCTTCTCTCCCGATTGCTCAGTTTGGCCAGACGGCCAGCTCTAGAAAGAGCCTTGGTGGATCCAAACTTCTTCCATTTTAGAATGATCGAGGCCTCTGCTTTGACATGCACTGTCAACTGTGGGACCTTGTATAAACAGGTGTGTGCCTTTCCAAATCATGTCCAATCAATTTAATTTACCACAGATGGACTCCAATCAAGTTGTAGAAACATCAAGGAGGATCAATGGAAACAGGATGCACCAGAGGTCAATTTCAAGTCTCATAGCAAAGGGTCTGAATAGTTATGTAAATAATGTATTTGTTTTAAAAAAAATTATAAATTAGGAAAAAATGTATAAAACCCTTTGTTCACTTTGTCATTATGGTGTATTGAGTGTAGATTGATGAGAAGAAAACAAATGTAATCCATTTTGAGGCTGTAATGTAACAAAATGTGGAAAAAGGGAAGGGGTCTGAATGCATTGTATATCTGAGAATTATAAGAAAGTTCAGGAAACATGTTAAATACCTGCAAATAAAATAATAATATCTTATTTTTTGTCACTAAATAGTCTCCATTTATAATTCCATACATTTGTGGAACTGGTACCAGGGGACCTTCAGACAAGTCTTGAGGCCTGTGGGCATCCTAGAGCAAAACAGACCTGTACATATTAACGTGTAGCCCAAAATGTTCAGACGCTAAAGACAGAAGTCAGATCAGCTGTACATGCTTCAGATGAGACCCAAGATGCTTGTGGGGGCAAAACTGAGAAAATCATTGTGTTCGTCAGAGATACCTTTCCATAGAGGGGTCATAAAAGTTTAGACGTTACAGATGATTTTGTGAGATGACCGAGGTTAGGGATGTCTCATGGTCAGACAAACACCACTTTAGCTCTGTCACCTTTCACTGTAGAGGCGGAAGTGTGACATTGGCAGATGTGGTGAATTGAGACGCATCCCATGCAAAAACAGATATCTCTAGCTTAAAAGAACAGATTTAAAAATATATATATATTATGCTAATTTGATTTATGTGGGGGAACAGACATAGACACTGTGGAGATATTATTAAGGCCCACGGTGCGTGGGGAAACACTGGAACTCAAAGCCCTTTTACTCCACTTGGCAGAAGGACACACGGCTGGCAGTCCCTTAATTGATGCCTTGGTTTAGAGAATCGAGCTGCGCTTTCCCACACCATCGCAGAGGGAGGCTCTCGCAATCTCTCGCTCTATACGTCTGCTGAGAAAAATAACTGCGGGCAGACTCATTCAGGTGTGCAGCCACTACCAGTCACCTGACAAATAGGATGGAGATCAAAGGAGGTGGTGTTGATGGTGACTGCAGCGATGAAGGTTATGATAATGATGATGATGATGGTTATGAAGACGACAATGGAATCTACGATGATGAGGAATATCCGATGACAAAGCTGACAATGATTGCGTGAACCCCAGACAGGAAACCAGACAACGTCTGTGGGAGGGGTGTTCTCATCCCTCCCCTCAGCGGGTTGGGGGATTAGGGAGATTCTGCCGACACAGATTCAGTCTAATCATAATGACAATGGTGACTTAACAAAAAAAAACAAAAAGCAGTAGAAATACCAGTAGCAATGTCAACGATGCGGCAGAAGCCATGAAGAGGACAAATAAAGAGGATGTTCAGATGACGGGATGACCTAAGTCACGTCCTCTGAACCTTCCCGTAGGCAACTCTTTACAACCACTCATCATCTCCTTGATGGTAGAGAGACTGACGTAATCAATCATCCTGTCATCAGGCATCAAGTGCTACGAAGGGGAGAATTAGAGGGAAGCAGGGAGGGAGAATGCAAACTGAGAAGGAGATGTAAAGAATAAAAAGGATAAATGAGAACATGACAGGTAGAGAATTGGGTAAGTGAGAGAGATGGTCTGAAAGATGGACGACAGAGCGAACAGAGTAAAACGAAAAAGGAGAGGGGGGTGAGAAAAGCGCATTAGGTGAAATGGAAACGTTTTGATATAGAGAAAGCAGGATACGGGACTAGAAGAGAGAAAGTCAGAGAGAGAGAAAGAGGGAAGAACAAGAGAGAATAATGAAGAGGAGACAGAACGATATAAAGAGGGAGAGAAAATAAAAGAGAAATATATGTATATTTTTTTAATCAATCACAGAGGGAAGGTACAGAGAAAAAGCACCAGAGAGGAGGGAGATAGATGTGGTATTTATTGGCTGGCCGCATGCTCTCGTTTACACCCCGGCGCGCCACGGTAAGGCATGTGGGGGCACGTGGATGTGGCTTGTGACTGCAAGAGTAATTGATGGCGAGAATTACGTCGGCCTTTCCTGTGGATGTCTGCTCAATGAGCGGGAACCCTGCCGCGGACCCAGCGGAGTCATGTTTCACACCAGCTCTCAGGCCCGGACCGCTATGCGGCTGCTGAAGCACCTACTCCATCACTCGGCACTAGCTGGCGAAAACACAACCGCCAGTGAGGAACCAAACTGTATGAAAGTAGTGCCAAAGCATGTCACTATAATTACAACCGGAGAAGATGACTGATAAAATAGATCTTCCTAATCAATACAGAAGAGCAATGAGCACTTAACATTCCCACCCAATTAGTTATTAATGTACTGGTTCGGGATGAGATGTTCTGGTTAGGGATGTGATTGGAAAACTACACAGTACAGACTGATCCACTCCACTCCAATATTAGTCCATCACGGCCCGTATGTCTAAAGGATATTATTATGTCTTAAATAAATCGAAAAGTAATCATATGCTTAACAGTGCTGGGAGTCATTTTTAGCAACATGGTTACTTCATTGCTGGGAAATCAAATCTGCTTCATGCATACAATTGATTACTTTGACCACTGAGGTGCCGGCTGGGTAGTTATTCCTTGGAATACAAGGCTTTGATGCCGCTTCAAATCTTGGAGACATTTGGCCAATGTGTTCAGAATATTTATGTTCAGAATGTCCTAGTGGGAGCGTGGTATCACATCTAGGGCTGGAAGGGTATCAGGGCAGTAGTTTACAAGTTGGTTGTGTTCTTTGATTAAGGTGAAGGTCTTCCAACTGTGCTGTAATTTGTTTACGCTGGTATGGAGTGCTTGAAGCGTCGCTTCTCCAGATCATCTATTTTAGCCTGACAAGGCTGGCATGGTCGCTGCCCCATACGTCTGTTCCCATGGCTGCTTGGCTAACGCACAAGCATTTGGCTTGGCACAGACGTGGCAGAGTAGGCCTGCAGGGAACTAAAAACAGAAAGAGCCAACATGGGTGCAGGAAACACAGATAGGACTTGGTAACACTTTATCTTAAAGCCCAATTCAAGCTGGTATTAACATAATATTAACTACGAAACCGGCCTGTATTAGCACAGGGTGCCAAAAGACCGCTCAAAGACTAACCTAACGTAGCAGGCGTAAAAGAAAACGCCTGAGCGGAGTTCCCACATCAGGTTTTCAATGGAAAAATAAGCTAGGTTGAACATACAGTATCTTATCAGTATTTCATTTCATGATTTGGGGCAATGCTGAGGGGATGGATAAACATCTGAACCACTAGAATTAGAACTACAATCCAGCACACTAGGTCCTGCCACGTACAGCTATCAGATCAAGAATTTATACTGAACAAAAATATTAAGAAACGCAGCATGTAAAAAGTGTTGGTCCCATGTTGAGATGAAATAAAAAAATCTTTAAAAATGTTCAGTACAAAAGATCCACCGGACAGGTGCGGCATATCAAGAAGCTGATTAAACAGCATTATTATTACACGGGTGCACCTTGTTCTGGGGACAATAAAAAGCCACTCTAAAATGTGCAGTCTTGTCACACAACAACAATGCTACAGACGTCTCAAGTCTTGAGGGAGTTGCCAGAGAATTGAATGTTCATTTCTCTCCGACGTCATTTTGGAGAATTTGGAAGTACGTCCAACCGGCCTCACAACCGCAGAGTTTGACAAACTCTATGCAAAGGAGATGTCTCGCACTGCATGAGGAATATGATGGTCACTCCAGATACTGACTGGTTTTCTGATCCACACCCCTACTTTTTTTTTTAAGGTATCTGTGACCAACCAACAGATGCATATGTGTATTCCCAGTCATGTACAATTCATAGATTAGGGCCTAATGAATTGATTTTAACTGACTGATTTCCTTATATGAACTGTAACGCAGTAAAATCTTTTAAAATTGTTGCATGTTGCGTTTATATTTTTGTTCAGTGTAGATCGGAAACAACGGAGGTCAAAATTACATTGCACAAAATATAACGTCGTAAACAAAATCAAGTGCAAAGGCGATCCAATCAATTATGTGGTTCAGAGACTCGCTGGCACCTCGTAGTATTTGGAGGTTGGATTTCACCCTATAAAACTGGTACTCGGGGGACAGTGGCTATAAATCAGCAGCTGCAGTCCGTAGGGGTGGCAAACCATGGCATCATGCCATCCGCCGAGGGCCATGACAGGAATGAATAAGAGACAAAACACCACCCAAGGTCAATGAGGTAATAACTTGTCAATGAGACCATGGCACAGAATGACATGCGTCAAAAACCTGCTGCCCTTCGAAGTCGCTGATGTTGAAAGAGACATTATACATGGAAAGTGTTTGATATTACAAAAGAAGTAGCACATAACTCAATGCTCGCTGCTAAAAATATCAATGTAGTCAATGGTGGCATGGTGAGACACAGTGACAGAGTCTTCACACTAGTATTTAGCTTACCTTACTAAAAAAAATCAGTCTTTTGGTATGGGTTTCATTAGTCCATTGTTGATATAGTCCCAAAATATTTTGCATGTCAGCAATCAAGTTTAAGAGATATAGCTTTCAAAATACTGAAAAAGAAAAGAAAATACCAAAAGATCATATTTGGGTGGAGTGTTCCTTTACCCTCAGCTAAATCCCTTTCTTACCTAGTACTGTTGCCACTACTACACTATTTTGATTTCAAGTAAGAGTCAGAAATAACAGAGAAGCACTGCTTCTTCCCAAGGGTTAGCCTTAAGCGGCTTTGGGAAAGCAAGAGCAAACTGCCCCATGGTTAATGCCTCCTCACTGCACACACAGTGAGGACCGTGGTAGACTGATGAGCTGGCCATTGATACAGGCAACCGAGAGTCGAGGAGCCCTCATAGCGTCCGGGGAGTTCACGCCTGGGCACTAGGCCAGGGCATGCAGCCCTTGGGTCGGGCCAGTAACTGGTGGTACCGACTCCCCCCCCCCCCCCCCCACACGCAGACCTTGTACCACCAGACTGGAAGGGATATCTCCACTCCGATCTCTCACTCACGCACGCATGGATGGCGCTCCACCCATGCCATGGCGAGAACACTGCTTCCTGTGCACAATTGGCCCTGCGTCGTCCGCGTTAGGATTTGGCCATGGTAGGCCATCTTCGTAAATAAGAGAATGGTCCTTAACTGACTTGCCGAGTTAAATAAAGGGAGTTCAATGTCACTGTTTCTACGACCTTATTAACGCAAAGAGAACAAAGCGTGTTTTGACTCATGATATTAGATGAAACCTGCAATACCAGGGATAAAAATGCAATAAAAATGGCCCGTCTTTCCCCTGGAGAAGCGCAGCACACAGCAATTGTCTGAAGCCAGAGTGGGAGTTGTGAGCGACGACAGCACAAACAAGGTGCATTTTTACGGGTGGCTGAGAAATGTGTGGAGGCTGGACTCTTCACTCCCACCACATACATTCAACCCCACACACCATCAAAGCCAGTATCTATCCCACTGGCCCTTGGGGGGCCAAACGTGTTCTATTTGCATTGGCTCTATTTGTCCAGTCTCCATCAACCAGCAGATCTGATTAAATAACCTCTAACATAATGTTAACACAACTGCCACAAAACAATTATCCAGTATGCTTACTACACACTTTCCATATGTGTGGTTCATATATGCAAAGTGCTGTGGAGCCTTTATAAGTGATGAACATTGAATGGTGGTGAGCAAGGTGAGGCCATGTTGCTCTAAGGTGATTGTGTACTGTAGTGGGAATAGAGATTACATTTCCCCGGAGCGTGTCATTGTGGAAGGAAATAGACTAGACTTCTTCCCCAAGACTGCATGTCAGGGTTGACAGAGGCGAACACAACTTGATTCCTCTTGGGACAAAACAAGTGAATTTAAAAAGGGCTGATTCACAAGGTGGCAGGCAGCTCTCCTTTTGAGAAGTCATTTGAGACTCTGCAGGCAGGGTTGGTTTGTAGTCTGCTGCTCAGGGACTATTCCAAGATTCTCAGCTCATTCAACTATGTCACGTACAAGATCAAAGTGTCGGATAGTTGGTATTGAGGGTCCTCTGCAGTTTTTTGTGTGTGATTTCTATATAAAAACACACAAGCATAAGACAGCGCCTAGGCATTTGTTTTTGAATGGAAGTTGTGAATTCAGGCAAAATTCTACTCTTAAGGGATATGGAGTAGGGAGGGCGTTCAATCAAAAACCTATATGTTAACCAATGGGTAAAGTGAATTGTGTAGATAATCCTCTAAGAAAAAAGTTCTTGAAGTTTTGTAGGATGAATAAATGGTAAATAAATAAATAAACTCAATAAATGGCCAGAGAAAAGAAGTGGTACAAAATAAGGAACATTTGCACAGCATCACGTCAGCTATGCGGGATAATGTGCGCTTATAAATGCTACCTGACGGGCTCACTTTCCCGCTGAACTCATCTTTCATCCCCAAAGCGCATTTTCACCCACTCTGAGCAGAGTTGGTGGACACCCTATACTGAGCAATCAATTCAATCGAGCACTAATTTCAGTATTTAAAATGTGGGTACAGTATCTTTTGGGGTACATTTCCAAATCCTTGCCTGGGAAGCTGACTGAGAAAACACACCGGTTGTGCCATCTGTGAAATACACTGAAGGGTTGCATAGACAGAGGGAACACTAAAATAGCAGAAACAGTGAGGGAGCTGAAGACCACCTGTGTTGGTGGATGTACGTGGGGTGTACGAATACTAGCAGGGACCGGGGTTGGAGGTGTGCAATAACCTTTCAGTGTCAGCATCCAGATGCAGGCGTCAGTGAATTGACGTGTCTGCGATGCCCAAGCCTACACGCCCGCACGTTAATTCACTGACACCCGCATCTGCATGCGGTCACTGAAAGGTTGTAGCACAACCGCCAACCCTAGAAATTTGAATGGATTACTGGTGAGAAAACATACTGCTTTCTGTTCAGAAATGAATGCTGCGGGGGATCAAAAAGAGTGGAACAGACCGCCATTGCAAAGACGGTTGGTATTACAAAGTTTAGGGCTTGGGCAAGTTCAGGCACGCCCCACAAGGAGACAGGATATATTGAACTGCCCATTCATCACAGTGCATTGTCTTCAGCTACTGTCATGCAGTAAGATGGTGCGTGTGTGTACAACCCTGCACAAGTTCTAGAGTGAGGCTTTTCATGAGAACCCATCTGTCAATGGTCATGCTTGGGCTTTTTGTTTACTCATTTGGTCCCATTGCAAAAGACAGTTGGAGCCAAATATATTGCACTTTTCTTATAGGGAATTATAATTCTTCTAAAATAAGATGAAATTGAAAGAAATAAACTTTTGGTCTCTGTCCCAAGTACTAGCTCTGGGGTGCCAATAAATTTGTCCATGCCATGTTTTTTTTCTAAATGAAAAATTGTAAACTTAAGTTTACAAAAATGTTAATTGATTCTGCAATGTTGAAAAATCCTATAACAAAGGCGGAGAATAAAAAAACTTTTCAATTTCAACTTATTTCAGAAGAAATAGGGAATTATTTAAGGAAAGTGCGCCAATATATTTGTCCGCAACTGTGTATGGAACATACTAGTGGTGGGAAAAGTACCCAATTGTCATACTTGAGTAAAAGTGAAGATACCTTAATAGACAATGACTCAAGTAAAAGTGAAAGTCACCCAGTAAAATACTACTTGAGTAAAAGTCTAAAAGTATTTGGTTTAAATATACTTAAGTATCAAAAGTAAATGTAATTGCTCAAATAAAATTATGTATCAGAAGTAAATTACAAATAAACATTTCAAATTCCTTATACTAAGCAAAACAGACAGCACCATTTTCTTGTCCTTAAAATGTACGCTCTTTACGCCACTGGAACATACTGACAGCCTGCTTTCTAAAGCAGAAAAATTGTTAACAATTCTCTGCAGGCTCTAACCAGCGACCGCTTAGCCAACATTTCAACAACAACCTTGAGAACCTTTTGTGTGAAAGACCCACTGAACACTACAACGGGAGCCCACACAGCACGGGGATCTGTATTACATCGCCTCTTTTTAATCAAAGTTGGAGCAAAGCTGCAGTTATCCGATGATTCCTTTTAACTCCAAATGCACTTTTCATGACATGAGGATATCTATCGAAAAAGAAAACCTGTCCTTGAAAAACAACCGTGCCCTTAAACTTAAAGTGCTACAGTTCATCCCTTAGTAAGACTCTGATCTTGTATGTGAGCGCTAAAACTTCTCCCTGAAATCAAATGGTGGAAAACCGAGTTTGTCTCCCAGGACTAGAGCCCTGCATGGGCATGGATTTTATGCCCGAGGCCTACCCATGCCCGCGACTTTCAGGGCCTATAGAGCCCCACAGTGGAGGTGTCATAATACCCATAAAACCTAGCGGTCCAACAGAAAAATGGTTCCAATCGTTTTTCTACCATTCATTTGTCCATAGGGGATTTTAGAAACACTTCAAATAATGGCTGTGTTTCGTGTAGGCTTATCCTGGAGTGACATTTTGATAATCATGTAAATGTCTCCCGGACAAGGTGACTTTTATCAATATATGCAGCTCCATTTACGCTCAGATTCGAAAATGCTAATTAGCATCAAAGTAGACATCATGCAAAACTACAAATCCCTGCAAGCTCCTGCATATCATCTCTCGCTGACACCTTTGCGAACAGGTATTGTGTCAATTCGTTTATGTTGCACAAGACAGTTCATAGAATTATCTATTTAAAGAAATTTGGGGAATTTATTAAATACTACATGTAGCTAACATTAGATAGTTCATCCAGAGATTCTGCCTCGATTCGGCAGTCTTGTCCAGATCATCATGGCATTTGTAGTTCTTTATGATTGCCACATTAGCATTTAATTTTGGGGGGGTAAATACAGCCGAATATATTGATAAAAGTCACCCTTGTCTTAGAGAGATTTACACGGTTGTCAAAATGTCGCGCCAGGGTAAGCGTACACGAAACACAACCCTTTTTTAAAGCGTTTCTAAAATTCCCTATGGAAAAAATGAATGGTGGAACAACGATTGGAACCATTTCCCTGTTTGACCACGAGGTTATGGGTATTATGACTCACACTGTGGTACTCTATGACCTGTTTGGAAGCAAGTTGTCAAAAATGTCCTCAAACTTCATCACTCTCAAAGACATTCAGGTCAGTCAAATTAAGTCTCAATCCAAATCAGTCAGGTTTAATCTCAACGTGAATCAGCTAAGACCAGAATTAAGATATCTTAATATTTATAGGAGCTCAACTGTCATTTACCAGTTCCCAAATGACAACAGGTCAGAGTGTGCAATGAGCTAGAATGGATGACTTGGCAAATCACAAAAGCCATTTGCTCACTTAATGGTTAACATGGTCTAATCTAAAAAAAAGGTAGTAAGACTTAAGAGTTGATGGTTTCATGAGAGCTTGAGCAGAAACCGTGACAGACAACATAACATGATCCCTTTAAAGGCTGTAATAGATTGTTGAATCATGTATTTAAGCCTGGATACCATAAACTCTTAATTGTATTACTACCCTTTTCAGATTAGACCATGCTCTCTGGACTGTGCAAGTGTGTGTGTGGCTCTGTTTGCGGGCAAAGGTTTGGTGCTCAGGAAGAGCTTTACTGAGAAAAATGGGGTACACCGACCCGAGACGCCGCCATAGACCAGCGAGAGGAGAGACTTGCTCTTAAGATAATATAGCGACCGTAAATTATTACGAAAGCATGCTTCTGAGGAATTTGTTCCACATCCCAGGTAATATTAGGTGGGGAAGAAAAGTGTTGCTGTGGCCAAAACAGTAATGTCGCACGGCAACAGAACTGCAACAAACTAGTACAAAACAGGGAACAACCCAGTAGTGGTTTGCTAATTAAAATCTAATGTACTGCAGATGTTGTCTACCACAAGCCAGCAAAATAATACTTCAGAAATCCATTGATCCCTCTGAGAGCAAAACATTGGAAACTGTGCATAGTTTTAGGTTAAGTAACAGTTTGTGGTTTAGGTTCAAATTAAAAGCGAAAAGCCGTAGAACCATAACCTCTAGAGAGCTTGGCCGATCAGCGATCAAGACCTTGAAGCCTACTGCGATAGTATGAGAAGAGACAACGGAGTACATTTAGATTAGTTTAGGCCTACTTCACTGACTTAGGTTTTATTTGCTTTAATTCCTTTAATTCCTTTTACCACAACTCCCTGACGACCTTGGCAAAATCAAGGTCCTATTCTCTTACATGTCTTTGCAGAGAATGGGAATTTGCATTTACTCTCGATCATGGTGAGCGTAAACAAATGAGCTTAAAATGACTCAGGGATGTGACGTAGATGCACAGAGTAAACAGCATAGTGGGTCAATTTCCACAACAATCTAAGACCATTGAAGAGCAAAGGGTAGAGGTCTCCGCTGTTATGGTCCCATACCTAACACGCTGTAACGGCGTGAAGCGAACCTGTGCACATGTGCAGATACTGCGTGTGACAGTGATAGCGAAGTCTCGCATCTCGTTCATCGCATTATCTGCAATGCTGCTTGTTTTATTTAGTTGGCTCCATATTCATGTTCTTAAAGGTAGACAACTGTCCTTTCTTGGAGTTGGACTGGGCAATTTGAGACCCCCCCCTTACCGCAGTGCATCTCTGGTAATTTCCAACAATTATCACAATGGCTAATTTATCTCGGTGACAGCCAAGCAAATTCTACAACCCTGCACACAAGGTCATTACCCGGGGATTGCCAGCTAATGTGTTTACTTACGTCTTTCCAAACACTCCCCTCCCCAAAAAGTGATTAAGGTTCTCTGCAACATGGTTACACTCATGGGAATAGCACTCAAAACTGCCTACAGCCCTGTAAAACTGTAATGTACAAAGTATAATTACGTTAGTAGCCCAGGTCTATGGTCCCCATGATGAAAGAGATGTTGCATGGCCTCTGAGGCTTCTGCTACATCGAGGTCCCTTTGGATATGGATTGAGGTGGTAGCCATGGTCATAATAATGCCTTCTAAAAACCAATACCCTTAGGTCATACCTAATTTCTAGGATATATCTCCAAAATGCTAATGCCTCACTATCGATTGCTGACAGGAGAGGGCATGTGTTGGTGCATGGTTGCTGAAGTGTTGTTTTTAGTAAGCAGCCTAATAATGGTTTTTGCCAGGGGCTGATTTGTTTTGTTTTCCATTTTCCCTGGGAATGAAGTGGTTAGTCCCGTTTTAGCTGTTGTTTGAGTTTGTTTGCTTCCTTTCACAATGACCTCCCTTACCTGAAGGCACTGAGGGCAGGATGTATCAATCCTTATTTGGATGGATTGTATTTCTTCATAAGGAAGCCCATCTGGTTGGTTTTGCACTCTCTCTGTTATTTTTCATTTCCTTGCTTTCCCCCCTCTCATCATTGGACTGGGACAATCTGACTAGTGGCTATGATTTCTTAAAGTGAGGTCCTCTATTCCCAGGGAAAGACATGCTCTCCAGTGATCATCATGTGAGTGAAGATTTATTGGAGGGCAAGACGCTGCCTAATGGCCTGCCAAACAAATGTGGCGTAATAAACATTTCACTGGCAATCTCTTCTTCTCCTCCAAACGGGGCTGACATCAAGCTCATCTGACTGATGCACTGCCAAGGGGCAACGGAGTGAAGATGGACTTGTTCAATTTGTGGTAAGAGACTTGGGTGAACTAATAACCGGATCTCTCTCGGACCTCGAAATAGACTCTAGGCCAGGGCTCTCCAACCCTGTGGGTTCTCTCCAACCCTAATCTAGTGCACCTGATTGTAATAATTAGCTGGTTGATAACTGAAATCAGGTTCGTTACAACTGGAGATGGAGTGTCCTGCTCTAGGCACTCCTGCTGTAAGCAGGTGAACTGCTTTAAAAAAGGGAGAGTGCACGCTTTTTGTTCATGCACATTTTCCACTTAAACACCTTAGATAAGCCTTCATTTAATCTAAAACAGGATTTTAAAGATTGTTGGCTAGTTATTTAGTCACGCCCAGCATCTTCTGGCTAGCATTTTTTAAGCATATAGCAATGCAAGTGGTAAGTATAAGAACCACGTAACAGTGCACTCAAAAGCATAAAAAAGGGGATCTATCCCGTTAATGCAGCCGTTTTGGCAAAGCAATGGTATGGCTGTCAAAATACAGTTTGAGGCGTTTAAAAAGATGAGGTAGTAGGGCGACATTTTGACAGCGTAAAAAGCAGTTGTTATTATCAAAGCACAGCAAGTCACTTCAAATACAACAAAAAACTAGTTTCAAATGCACAGAAATAAACAATTACACAACTGAATAATGCAGCTTGTCTGTAATATTGCATTATATGTGTGCATAAATTATAACTGACCAATGTTGATATTTTGAAATAAATCTCACTATATTGTATTGGGAGAATAGAATTCCACCACAACCATTGTTGGCCTAACATTGGATCAACTTTGTATTTGTGTTTACATAAAATGTTGTGCCTCTTCCTATCAATGTCCTTTTTGGGGATACTGGAAGTGGAAGAGCACTGAAGGGTCAAGTGAGTAAACTACACATTAAAAAAGGACAATATTCGTTTGCTATACATATTGATTTTTTAAATAATAAATGCATTCGGAAATTGGTCAGACCCCTCGACTTTTTCCTTATTCAAAACTATTTTTTCCTCATTAATCTACACAGAATACCCATAACACTATTTTTTTATACATATATTATTTTTTATATTTCAAATAAAAAACAGAAATGCCTCATTTACATAAGTATTCAGACCCTTTGCTATGAGACTCAAAATTAAGTTTAGGAGCATCCTGTTTCCACTAATCATCCCTGAGATGTTGCTACAACTTGATTAGAGTCCACCTGGAGTATATTCAATTGATTGGACAGGATTTGGAAAGGCACACACACCGGTCTTTATAAAAGGTCCCACAGTTGACAGTTCATGTCAGAGCAAAAACCAAGCCATGAGGTTGAAGGAATGGTCCGTAGAGACAAGATTGTGTCGATGCACAGATCTCGGGAAAGGTACCAAAACATTTCTGCAGCATTGAAAGTCCCTAAGAACACAGTGGCCTCCATCATTCTTAAAAAGAAGAAGTTTGGAAACACCAGACTCTTCCAAGAGCTGGTCACCTGGCCCAACTGAGCAGTAGGGGAGAGGACCTTGGTCAGGGAAGTGACCAAGAACCCGACGGTCATAGTGACAGAGCTCCAGAGTTCCTCTATGGAACCTTCCAGAAGGACAACCATCTCTGCAGCACTCCATCAACAAGGCCATTATTGGTAGAGTGAACAGACGGAAGCCACTCCTCAGTAAAAGGCACATGACAACCCGTTTGGAGTTTCCAAAAGGAACCTAAAGACTCTCAGACCATGTGAAACAAGATTCTCTGGTCTGATGAAACCAAGATTGAACTCTTTGGCCTGAATGCTAAGCGTCACGTCTGGAGGAAACCTGGCACCATCCCTACGGTGAAGCATGCTGGTGGCAGCATCATGCTGTGGGAGACTAGTCAGGAGGGAAAGATGAACAGAGCTAAGTACACAGAGATCCTTGATAAAAACCTGCTACAGGGCGCTCAGGACCTCAGACTGGGGCGAAGGTTCACCTTCCAAAAGCACAACGACCCTAAGCACGACCCAGCCAAGACAATGCAGGGGTGGCTTTGGGACAGATCTCTAAATGTCCTTGAGTGGCCCAGCCAGAGCCCGGGCTTGAACCCGATCTAACATCTCTGGGGAGACCTGATAATAGCTGTGCAGCGATGCACCCCATCCAACCTGACAGAACTTGAGAGGATCTGCAGAGAAGAATAGAAGAAACTCCCCAAATACAAGTGTGACAAGCTGGTAGCATCATAACCCAAAAGATTAGAGGCTATAATCGCTGCCAAATATGCTTCAACAAAGTACTAATTAAAGGGTCTGGATACTTATGTAAATGTCATACTTTTTGAAAATATTTTTGATATGTCATTTTGGGGTATTGTATGTAGATTGATGAGGGGAAAATATATTTTTAATCCATTTTAGAATAAGACTAACATAACAAAAAGTGGAAAAAGTCACAGGGTCTGAATACTTTCTGAATGCACTGTATACCGATTGATTCTAGGAGAACATAACATATACAACAAACACTTTGAGCTTAATTCAACTGTCTTAACCCATCAGAATCCCAAATAAGCATATTTTACTCCACTGTTTATAAACAATGTCATTGTAAACAAACACAGTATAGCCTAAAAACATGGTTTAAACTCAAATTTAGATCACGTCAATTGGTCAGTCCATCCATAACTCGGTCTATGAATTTGAGAGTGGTTACATTTCTCCAGCCCCATCCCTGAGCTCTTTACCAAAACAGAGGCAGGGTGACCGGCGACCGCTTTGTTTGAACTGCAGATTGCCCCTTTAAGTAATAAAATCATCATCGTGCATCAAGTCACAAGTAAAGTACAAGTAAAGTGCACCAAGTAAAAAAGGAAAACAACAAAACAAAGACATCAATACAATGTTCAACTCAGGCAAAACACCATGTCAGGTACCTACCTCTCCAGGGTGAATGGTACGGAAGACTTTGCACTCACGATCTGTGGGATGAGAGGAGAGAGGAAGAGGGTATAGTTGTGTTTCAGTTCTGGTCACCCTCTGGCCTGAATCCTTCCAGCTGCCTGCACATGAGACAAAAAATAAATAAACCGATGGATCAAAGGCCTTGTTTTGTCAGGCGGAGCAGCGAGCGACCCCTCGGTGCTGGTGGGAGGAGACCATGGATTCACCCCAAAGCCAAGCAACAAGTCCATAATATACTATGCAGGGGAGAGGAGTCAGGCCTAGCATCAGTTTGAGTTTTCAGTTGACTGACTTGACAGTGAGTTCAGCAGGTTAATATAACCATTAAAAGGCAACAAATATATCTTCTATTTTGGAATTAGGAAAACAACATTTCCTACCAATTTCTCTTTTCACTCCTTATTCATTTTACGAGGGAGTGGGATGACCATTTCTCATTGCTTTTTAGAAAAGAAGTCATTTACCCAAACCACCCAGCCACGCAAACTCCGACGGCGCCACATCTCTTGGTCCGAATCCCTCACTAACCACGAGACCCACCATGTCAGAGGGTAAGAAGGGCCCCATAGGAAATCAATAGGAGACTCCACTCCTGAATGACTCGTCTTCTCTGAAGTGGCTGCAGACCAGCCGTTATGGCTCTCCCATGCAGACAGACTCGATAAAGGGTGGCTTGAGTGATCATCGCTCCCGCTCCACACTAACTGGAGCTCAGCTAGTCAGTCAGCGAGCAAGCAAAGGTGCTACCTGATACTGAAGAAGGAGAGAGTGGGAGTTTTGGGTGTGTAGTCACAGCAGGCAATCATCTGCACCGAGTACTCCCATTGACAGGCCTGCTGGCTTTTTTCATATAACTTTTATTTAACTTGTCAAGTCTCTTCTTCTTATTGGTGTCCTTTCGAAGTTGTTTCTTTGCAGCCATTCAACCATGAAGGCCTGATTCACACATTCTCCTTTGAACAGTTGATGTTGAGATGTGTCTGTTACTTGAACTCTGCGAGACATTTATTTGGGCTGAATTTCGGAGGCTTTGTATACACCTGACAGCAATGGGTGTGGTTGAAATAGCTGAAACCACTATTTTAAAAGGGGTGTCCACATACTTTTATATATTTAGTACATGTAAGAAGCACAGAAGCTTTGGATTCATTAGAGAAATTAGGCTACATTTTGTCAGATGTTTGACTGAACCTCAATGGATAACAAAGTCCTTTTGCAGAAGGGAGATGTTGCATGAATGAGATATCAATTTCCCTTTACATATGTGGAGTGGCAAAAAACAAGGTATCCAAATGAAAATAGATATTCTATATGGAAACGTAATATTCAAAACAACCCCTTGTCGTCATACCCAATTGGTAGTTAGTCTTGTCCCATCGCTGCAACTCCTGTACGGACTCGGGAGAGGCGAAGGTCGAGAACCATGCGTTCCCCGAAATACAACCCCACCAAGCTTCTTGACACACAGCTCACTTAGCCAGGAAGCCAGCCGCACCAACATGTTGGAGGGAACACCGTACAGCCACAAGGAGTCACTAGAGCGCGATGGGACAAGGACATCCAAGCTGGCCAAACCCTCCCTGTACGATTCTGGGTCAATTGTGCGCCACCTCATGGGCCCGATATCTAGTAATATCATCAACCATATGTAGTTAACTAGTGATTATGATTGATTGTTTTTATAAGATAAGTTTAATGCTAGCTTGCAGATTACCTTGGCTTACTGCATTTGCGTAACAGGCAGTCTCCTTGTGGAGTGCAACAAGAGAGAGGCAAGTCGTTATTGCGTTGGACTAGTTAACTGTAAGGTTGCAAGATTAGATCCCCCGAGCTGACAAGGTGAAAATCGGTCTTTCTGCCCCTGAACGAGGAAGTTAACCCACCGTTCCTAGGCCGTCATTGAAAATAGGAATGTGTTCTTAACTGACTTGCCTAGTTAAATAAAGATTAAATAAAGGTGTAAATATATATATATATATATATATATATATAAAAACCGGCAAATCGGCGCCCAAAAATAACGAATTCCGATTGTTATGAAAACTTGAAATAAGGCCTAATTAAATCGGCCATTCCGATTAATCGGTCGACCTCTAGTATAAACACTATGGGACCACACAGCCGTCATACAAAGGACCTTGTGAAGATGCTGGAGGAAACAGATACAAAAGTACCTATATCCACACTAAAACGAGTCCTATATCAACATAACATGAAAGGCCACTCAGCAAGGAAGAAGCCACGGCTCCAAAACCGCCATAAAAAGGACAATTATGTAGATATATTGAAGCAACATCAGTCAGAAAGTCAAAGCGTGGTCGCAAATGGGTCTTCCAAATGGACAATGGCCCCAAGCATACTTCCAAAGTTGTGGCAAAATTGCTTAAGGACAACAGAGTCAAAGTGTTGGATTGGCCATCAGAAAGCCCTGACCTCAAACCTATAAAAATGTGTGGGCAGAATGGAAAAAGCGTGTGCGAGCAAGGAGGCCTGCAAACCTGACTCAGTTACACCAGCTCTGTGAGGAGGTATAGTCCAAAATTCACCCAACTTAGTGTGGGAAGCCTGTGGAAGGCTACCTGAAATGTTTGACCAAAGTTAAACAATTTAAAGGCAATGCAACCAAATACTAATTGAGTGTATGTAAACTTCTGACCCACTGTGAATGTGATGAAAAAAATAAAAGTTGAAATAAATCATTATCTCTGCTATTATTCTGACATTTCACATTCTTAAAATAAAGTGGTGATCCTAACTGACCTAAGACAGTGAATTTTCACTAGGATCAAATGTCAGGAATTGTGAAACTGAGTTTAAATGTATTTGGCTATGGTGTATGTAATCTTCCGACTTCAACTGTATGTGTACTGCTTAGATAGCTAATCAAATTGTCATATTCTTATAATTCAAGGGATAGCCTATTCATTAAATAGGCCTAGTTTAAATGACTTAACCTTAGACTGTGACAGTAAACGCACATGAGATATCAACAGCAGATTGCTTGGGGGTTATTTATATTTCTGACGAATGCATGAAATGTATAGGCATGGGTCCTGCGTTATGACTGGTGCCAATACAACATTGTCTTGTTGAATAACCAGTTCATGGGAAGGTCATGTGTGGCAGAGAGGAAGTGTAAGCCCTATATAGTATGCCAAATTCATAATAAACATTTAAATAAAAGCAGCAATCTGCAGATGAAACGATTAACTCTACCCCTGCCACTGTTTCTGTAAAAAGAAAAATCGGTGGGTTGGGGCTGGAGAAATGTAACCACTCACAAACTAAAAGACAGAGGTATGGACTGACCAGCCATGATATTAAAGATTTAACCATGTTTGGAGCCTATACAGCATTTGTTTACATGTACTATGTTTACAAACATTGGAGTAAAACAAGATCATATGTGTTTCTGATGGGATAAAACAGTTGAACTAAGCTCACAAGGCATTGAAAGTTATATTCTTCAAGAATCAATGGGTACATATCATTCATTTATAAGTCCAAAAATAGATGTAGTTAACTGCTGATTGCACCTTTAAAATACAATATCCAAATGTAAATGATTACTATCATGAATTTGTCGTACTATATAGGGCTAAGCAAGTGTGTGGTTATCTATTTCAAGAAAACCAATTCCTACTCTACAATACCAGCGTTACAGGTGATCGCTAGCTACAGTAGGAAGATATGAATGTCTAAAAAGGTTTACAGTTGTCCACTTTACCTGTTCCTGACATGAACAGAAAATGCAATAACATAGACTGGAACTAACTCTAGCAAACTAGTTAGTCTCTTCGTTACAACGGTTTTCGTAAAGCTAACCGCAATGCTAACCATAGAAGCATAGCTATCTGGTTTATGATTGTGAATGGGGTGCCCTGGAAGGTTGAATCATTTGACAATGCCAATGTACTAAAACTCAGACATGGCAGTGTTGGTCATTTACAAAGAAGAAATTTGTGTAGGGAAAAAAACAAGAACATTACAAAAAGCACAGCTGAACGTTAGCTCACCTTTTACCACTGTGGAACGGTGGATTGTTTTGAGAAGACAGAAGATATGCCTGCAAAGAATAAGATATATTTACAGTTGTTTTGAAAAGAATGTGTAGATTACTCGTAAAATATA
Organism: Oncorhynchus gorbuscha; assembly: GCF_021184085.1. Taxonomy (NCBI): domain Eukaryota; kingdom Metazoa; phylum Chordata; class Actinopteri; order Salmoniformes; family Salmonidae; genus Oncorhynchus; species Oncorhynchus gorbuscha. The sequence continues at coordinate 50,499,166 of NC_060184.1, forward strand.
GTTATTTTCGTATCTTTATGATACTCTTTTATGGTAATAAATCTTAGAGGCTTTCTAAAGCCAAACTGAAAAGAGTAATTTTATACTGGCGCTCACTAACCACATTTAATAGAGGTCCTGAGCACGACCGAAGGTCGGAGCGTTTTTTGCAAGATGGCAGCGTCTACAGCACAGGTGCTTTCTCTGTATCGCAAGCTTATGAAAGAAAGCAGTAAATTTCCCTCTTATAATTACAGGTAAAAGCTTTGCTGTTTCCTATTGTCTGTGTTCTAGCTAGCGATATATATTGTTTAAGTAGTCTCATTGCCGGTCAACATTCTAATAGATTGGGTTGTGTAGAAATGAAATTAGACTTCAACAGAACTGGCTTATGTTCATGTGATTCAATTTCAAATCGTCTAGTCGGGGTTGGGCTGTTTAGCACCTCTGGCCATAACCTGCCTGTAGTACTTCAAAAGTTCAGGCTGGTCTCATAGAATAGACGTAAACAGAAACCACGTTTACATAAACGGTGTTTATGCAAGTAAAGTCATCACTTATTTTGTCGTCATATACGTCCTTGGTCATGACTATTCAATGCTAATCCCTAGTCAATAATGGCACCAAATCACCTGTCTGGAATCTTAAATTCAACACGATTTGTCCAATATCTCAAGATAGGGTGGTGTATAATGATATTACATTTTTAGGGTTGATGTCAAACACAGATGATTCAAATAAAAGTACAATGTAAATACTATGCGAATAAGGCAGTACAGAATACATAATTACAGTAATTTAAGACTAACGTAAACTCTTACATCGCCTTGGTCCGAACAATTGCCCTTATTTTAGCGCCCCAAAAACGTAATACTTCCAGATCAACTGTAATGTCAATACCATTGTAAAGCAAAAAAAAAAAAAAAACATCTAAAATTTGGACTCATCAGACCAAAGGACAGATTCCCACCGGTCTAATGTCCATTGCTTGTGTTTCTTGGCCAAAGCAAGTCTCTTGTTATTGGTGTCCTTTAGTAGTGGTTTCTTTGCAACAATTTGACGATGAAGGCCTGATTCACCCAGTGTCCTCTGATCAGTTGTTGAGACGTGTCTGTTGAACTCTGAATCATTTATTTGGGTCACAATATGAGTTGCAGTTAACTCTAAGGAGCTTAGCCTTTGCAGCAGAGGTAACTCTGGGTCTTCCTTTCCTGTGACAGTCCTCGAGAGCCAGTTTCATCATCAATCACATGGTTTTTGCAATTGCACTTCAAGGAACTTATGAAATTCTTGAAGTTTTCCAGGTTGACTGACCTTCATGTCTTAAAATAATGATGGGCTGTCATTTCTCTGCTTATTTGAGCTCTTCTTGCCATAATATGGACTTGGTATTTTACCAAATCTTCTGTATACCACCCCTACCTTGTCACAACACAACTGATTGGCTCAAACACATTAAGAAGGAAAGGAATTAAACCTTCAATAGTGAACATACTAGCAATACTAGCATTTGTCTTGGCTAGCGGTCTGTCGATAGTCTGCAAAAAGAAAGCATTTGTCTTGGCTAGCCTACTGTAGCCATGTCTATATATTTTGGAACATGTCTTAATGGGTGAGTGTCCTATTTTCATGTCTTCTCAATGACATACTTTCTAAATAAAAATGAATGCAGTTAATACAATGCAATTCTAAAGAATATAGTTATGTCTTGGATTTCAAAATTATTTTACACAGCTTTTTTTATAAAGTGCTTTTGGAAGGTAATTCAGACCCCTTGCCTTTTTCAACATTTTGTTACATTACAGCCTTTTTCTAAAAATTATATTTTTTAAATTTAATCCATCTAAACACACTATCCCATAATGACAAAGAGAAAACAGCTTTGTATTCAGACCCTTTGCTATGAGACAAGAAGTTGAGCTCCGGTGCATCCTGTTTCCATTGACCAACCGTGAGATATTCTAATACTTGATTGGAGACCAGCTGTTGTAAATTCAACTAATTGGACATGTTTTGAAAAGGTCTGTCTATATAAGGTCACACAGTTGATAGTACATGTACATTGAAGGTCCCCAAGAATATAGTGGCCTCCATCATTCTTAAATGGAAGACATTTAGGACCAAGGACTAACGAGAGCTGGCTGCCCGGCCAAACTGAGCAATCGGGAGGAGAAGGGCCTTGGTCAGGGACGTAACCAAGAACCCGATGGTCACTGTGACAGAGCTCTAGAGTTCCTCTGGGGAGATGGTTGTTCTTCTGGAAGGTTCTCCCATCTCTGCAGCTCTCCACCAATAAGGCCTTTATGGTAGAATGGCCAGACTGAATCCATTCCTCAGTAAACCGGGATAAGATGGCTAGATAGCTAGGCTAATTGAGGCTGCATGCGCATTCTTGTCCTGCACAGTTACAAACTCCATTCAGAATATAAAGTAGCAGCCTGTCTGTTGGCTCCTAGATGTTGTAGCCTATCCTTCTCCTTTTACTTTAAATTCCGTCTTACGTTGATTAGATATATCCTAACTTTTGCCCCACACAGAGGCTCGATTACTGTGGGCTATTGTCACTTTGATTTACTTATGATTGGTCAACGACAAGCTTACACGAGTCCCTCTCGTGAAGTGCGAAGAGCAGCCTCATCAATGATAGGCCTACATTTCTGTCTCTACTGCAGCAGTCTCGTTCGGCTCTATATAGGTCCTTATGGAAAAGTCAGTTAAAATGACAATTACCTGAGACCCGTGACATTCATATCAGATCTGACCTAGACCTTTGACAATATTTTGGTCCCGGATCGTGTCTTGGGTATTCTGGGAAAGGTGGATCAGCAAGCTCTTACAGGATTCTTTAAAGGCCCAGTGCAGTCAAAATACATTGTTTCCTTTTTGTTTTATTATTATTATTGTACAACATTTGATGATACTAACACAGTAAAAGTGTGTACACATTTGATCTGTGTTATTTCCTGATAGTTGCTGGCTGTAAATGCAATCTAGCATTAGAATGTACCAGAATGTACCACGTACATCTCTTGCCTACAACATATAGATCGGTGTAAGCATTATGAAGGGACATTCCACCTAACTATCAGAGCTTAAAGGAAAACTCCACTCTGAAAATGATATTTTGGGATTTGATTTGATTATTCCACTGTTGATACAGTCCCAATATGCTTTGCATACCAACAAAGTTTTCAAGATATAGTATTTTCAAGGTGCAAAGTGTCATCATCATCATGATGTTTTAAAAATGTAAGTGACACTTTGCTTATGAAAGTCCAATATCTTGAAAACTTGACTACAGACATGAAAATCATTTTGGGATTGTTAACCTTTTCAAGTGTATGTTCCAAATATCTCTAACGGTCACCCCAGCGTGAGTTGTTTTGTGCACGTGATGTCAGAATGCACTCACTGTTCCAAAATGTGATTGTTACTGAACAAGACAGTTAACACACGCTGCCTGACAATTATCTATAGGTTGTTTGAACTTGCCAATTTGAAATGATTTTCTAACAACAGTTGGAATTTAGGTGTGTTCCGCCACCTCATTAATTCACATAGAAGTAGCCCATTTCACAGTTGCGGACAATTTATGTTTGAGACTTTACTGAGGCAGACAAACTTCTCTCTTCAAGGAGAGCCCAAGCTCTTACCCAGTGTTCCTGCAGATCAGGTATGCAGACATTTGCGCAGTCTTGCACGAACTGGCACATGTTCTGACTGGCACTCGCATTGCCTTCATTATTGTTTTCCACAAATAATAACTTGTGTGCATTCCTATCAAAGGAAATGCCTTATTTTCTGTATATTGTGTTGTCGTTTCTACTGTAGCATACAGTATGTATGGAGCATAATGTATTTACAGTTTTATTCATGTTTTCAAGTACTGGTGACAATTCATTCGGATTATTATATTGATTAATGGACACCTTTGATGTGTGTGTATAAAATACTTTTTTGACGCTTGTGTTGATTATGATGAGCTAATGCTAAGCTATTTTCTAGCTATTTTCTAGCTACAGTATTTAGTCAGCCACCAATTGTGCAAGTTCTCCCACTTAAAAAGATGAGAAGTCTGTAATTTTCATCATAGGTACACTTCAACTATGACAGACGAGAAAAAAAATCCAGAAAATCACATTGTAGGATTTTTAATGAAATTATTTGCAAATTATTGGTGGAAAATAAGTATTTGGTCGCATACAAACAAGCAATATTTCTGGTTCTCACAGACCTGTAACTTCGTCTTTGAGGCTCCTCTGTCCTCCACTAGTTACCTGTATTAATGGCACCTGTTTGAACTTGTTATCAGTATAAAAACACCTGTCCACAACCTCAAACAGTCACACTCCAAACTCCACTATGGCCAAGACCAAAGAGCTGTCAAAGGACACCAGAAACAAAGTTGTAGACCTGCACCAGGCTGGGAAGACTGAATCTGCAGTAGGTAAGCAGCTTGGTTTGAAGAAATCAACTGTGGGAGCAATTATTAGGAAATGGAAGACATACAAGACCACTGATAATCTCCCTCGATCTGGGGTACCACGCAAGATCTCACCACGTGGGGTCAAAATGATCACAAGAACGGTGAGCAAAAATCCCAGAACCACACAGGGGGACCTAGTGAATGACCTGCCGAGAGCTGGGACCAAAGTAACAAAGCCTACCATCAGTAACACACTACGCTGCCCGGGACTCAAATCCTGCAGTGCCAGACGTGTCCCCCTGCTTAATCCAGTACATGTTCAGGCCCGTCTGAAGTTTGCTAGAGAGCATTTGGATGAACCAGAAGAAGATTGGGAGAATGTCATATGGTCAGATGAAACCAAAATAGAATTTTTTTGGTAAAAACTCAACTTGTCGTGTTTGGAAGACAAAGAATGCTAAGTTGCATCCAAAGACACCATACCTAATGTGAAGCATGAGGGTGGAAACATCATGCTTTGGGGCTGTTTTTCTGCAAAGGGACCAGGAGGACTAATCCGTGTAAAGGAAGGAATGAATGGGGCCATGTATCGTGAGATTCTGAGTGAAAACCTCCTTCCATCAGCAAGGGCATTGAAGATGAAACGTGGCTGGGTCTTTCAGCATGACAATGATCCCAAACACACCGCCCGGGCAATGAAGGAGTGGCTTCGTAAGAAGCATTTCAAGGGCCTGGAGTGGCCTAGCCAGTCTCCAGATCTCAACCCCATAGAAAATCTTTGGAGGGAGTTGAAAGTCCGTGTTGCCCAGCAACAGCCCCAAAACATCACTGCTCTAGAGGAGATATGCATGGAGGAATGGGCCAAAATACCAGCAACTGTGTGAAAACCTTGTGAAGACTTACAGAAAACATTTGACCTCTGTCATTGCCAACAAAGGGTATATAACAAAGTATTGAGATAAACTTTTGTTATTGACCAAATACTTATTCTCCACCGTAATTTGCAAATAAATTCATTAAAAATCCTACAATGTGATTTTCTGGATTATTTTCTTCTAATTTTGTCTGTCATAGTTGAAGTGTACCTATGATGAAAATTACAGGCCTCGCTCATCTTTTTAAGTGGGAGAACTTGCACAATTGGTGGCTGACTTAATACTTTTTTGCCCCACTGTATGTGTGGCGCCATGTTCACTCATCTTTCGGGTAAACTTTCGGAAGTGAATGAAGGGATGTGAATGATCGTAGACAACACACCCCCTTCAACTCACAAACAGACAACTTATCTTGTCTTATATCTTTGGTTGACGTGAAAAAACAAAACATGGCACGCATAAACTACCCATCGTCGGATTACTTCCGATTTTATTGAAAGTGTATTACTCAATTATTTCAATGAATGGTGAGCTCACCGGTGATGTGATTAATTGCAAATAGTAATTGCTATTAGCTAATCCATATTGTGGTTTCTGTCAGATGAGTTAGCTAAATATGACCGCTTGTGTTACATCAATCTTTCCTCAATTAGGGCTAGGACCAATGTAGCTTACATTTTCTGGTTTGGATGACTGTGTTATGCTGTCATTACTTCTGGGAATGTTTGTCTGAATATAGCATCCAAAAATAAACTGGTCACACTCAGGACATTTCTCATCAGTCAATGGACTAATGAGAAAATGGCCAAAAATAAATATATATATATATAATATATATATATATAAAATAAATGGGGGGGGTTCTTTAAGTGATGCTACCATATTTCATATTTTCAGTCCCTATATGGGAGGGGATGGGGCCAATCTTATTTGAGATATGGCCCTTTCCATTTCAGTAAGAGGGGCTGAGTGCGTTACAGGTAAATAGTCTTTATTGCAGTTGCACTACACTGATTATCTCACAACGGCTAGTCTTGTGCACCTAGATTTGCGTCACAACTGCAATTATGAATTACCTTGCTCGCAACTTTTGCCACTGCTCTGTGATCTAGCTTTACAACTGGTCACCTTTGCAATTGTAGTAAGCCCAATTATAAGCTATTATTCTCCCCAACGTTCAATAAGTTCTTTAGGCCTATTTATGCAAACTTTAAGTAAGTCACTGAAAACATGTATCTTTGACAATGATAAAATAATTGTGAGGTAAGGATAGCCAGTGTTTCCACTCATGTCAGTTAGAATAATGTTGCATTGTGCAACAAAGCATGATGCTGTCTGTGGCACAGAACAGCCCTGATTAATAATTGAAGGCTTAAAGAGACACCTCTTTCTCACTCTGCTTAAAGTGAAACTGAGTGTTTTAGCAACATATCTAAAAATCTGTTCATATACACCCCTTTTTTTTCTTTTTGACATTTTCTGACAAGTGAGCACATGGTGACTTTAACATTTTAATAAATTCATAGAATACATCATTCTCAAACATTCTACGGCATTTGTGAAAATTCAATAGCAATATAGAGTGGGAAAATGTCTGTGTGCTTGGACAATTAATAGACACTGCCATAGATAAAACCTAATAAAAACATCTGTTTTGTCCAGGACCGAAGTCTATGCAGACCGGTGCGTCATAGCCAATCAGCACTACATTAGGCCTATATGCAAATAAACCATTTATATCACACGGGCCTGTCATCATTCACATTGAACTGGACTGTGGACTTTACAGGCAGTAGCAACAGCACTTCAGGTTATTAGATCGCATTCGCCAAAAGTCACAATACATCTGAATGGATTTCTGTAAATATGTAATTACCACAGGAGTTCCCTTACATTTGTGAACTTCAGTCCTATTGATCAAACCATGAAAAAGTAGTCTCTCTGTTGCCTATGCACATCAACAAGACACATCGATGGCTCTGAACGAACTTTATTTAACTCTTTGCAAACTGGAAACCATTTATCCGGAGGCTGCATTCCTTGTAGCTGGGGATTTTAACAAAGCTAATCTGAAAACAAGACTCCCTAAATTTTATCAGCATATCGATTGCGCAACCAGGGGTGGTAAAACCTTGGATCATTGTTACTCTAACTTCTGCGACGCATATAAGGCCCTGCCCCGCCCCCCTTTCGGGAAAGCTGACCACGACTCCATTTTGCTGATCCCTGCCTACAGGCAGAAATTAAAACAAGAGGCTCCCACGCTGAGGTCTGTCCAACGCTGGTCAGAACCTAGCTGACTCTACACTCCAAGACTGCTTCCATCACGTGGACTGGGACATGTTTCGTATTGCGTCAGATGGAAATATTGACGAATACGCTGATTCGGTGTGCGAGTTCATTAGAACGTGCGTCGAAGATGTCATTCCCATATCAACGATAAAAACATTCCCAAACCAGAAACCGTGGATTGATGGCAGCATTCGCGTGAAACTGAAAGCGCGAACCACTGCTTTTAATCAGGGCAAGGTGTCTGGTAACATCTCAGAATATAAACAATGCAGCTATTCCCTCCGCAAGGCTATTAAACAAGCTAAGCGTCAGTACAGAGACAAAGTGGAATCTCAATTCAATGGCTCACACGAGAGGCATGTGGCAGGGTCTACAGTCAATCACGGACTACAGGAAGAAATCCAGCCCAGTCACGGACCAGGATGTCTTGCTCCCAGGCAGACTAAATAACTTTTTTGCCCGCTTTGAGGACAATACAGTGCCCCTGACACGGCCTGCAACGAAAACATGCGGTCTCTCCTTCACTGCAGCCGAGGTGAGTAAGACATTTAAACGTGTTAACCCTCGCAAGGCTGCAGGCCCAGACGGCATCCCCAGCCGCGCCCTCAGGGCATGCGCAGACCAGCTGGCCGGTGTGTTTACGGACATATTCAATCAATCCCTATACCAGTCTGCTGTTCCCACATGCTTCAAGAGGGCCATCATTGTTCCTGTTCCCAAGAAAGCTAAGGTAACTGAGCTAAACGACTACCGCCCCGTAGCACTCACTTCCGTCATCATGAAGTGCTTTGAGAGACTAGTCAAGGACCATATCACCTCCACCCTACCTGACACCCTAGACCCACTCCAATTTGCTTACCGCCCAAATAGGTCCACAGACGATGCAATCTCAACCACACTGCACACTGCCCTAACCCACCTGGACAAAAGGAATACCTATGTGAGAATGCTGTTCATCGACTACAGCTCGGCATTCAACACCATAGTACCCTCCAAGCTCGTCATCAAGCTCGAGACCCTGGGCCTCGACCCCGCCCTGTGCAACTGGGTACTGGACTTCCTGACGGGCCGCCCCCAGGTGGTGAGGGTAGGCAACAACATCTCCTCCCCGCTGATCCTCAACACGGGGGCCCCACAAGGGTGCGTTCTGAGCCCTCTCCTGTACTCCCTGTTCACTCACGACTGCGTGGCCACGCACGCCTCCAACTCAATCATCAAGTTTGCGGACGACACAACAGTGGTAGGCTTGATCACCAACAACGACGAGACGGCCTACAGGGAGGAGGTGAGGGCCCTCGGAGTGTGGTGTCAGGAAAATAACCACTCACACTCAACGTCAACAAAACTAAGGAGATGATTGTGGACTTCAGGAAACAGCAGAGGGAACACCCCCTATCCACATCGATGGAACAGTAGTGGAGAGGGTAGCTAGTTTTAAGTTCCTCGGCATACACATCACAGACAAACTGAATTGGTCCACTCACACTGACAGCGTCGTGAAGAAGGCGCAGCAGCGCCTATTCAACCTCAGGAGGCTGAAGAAATTTGGCTTGTCACCAAAAGCACTCACAAACTTCTACAGATGCACAATCGAGAGCATCCTGGCGGGCTGTATCACCGCCTGGTACGGCAACTGCTCCGCCCTCAACCGTAAGGCTCTCCAGAGGGTAGTGAGGACTGCACAACGCATCACCGGGGGCAAACTACCTGCCCTCCAGGACACCTACACCACCCGTTGTTACAGGAAGGCCATAAAGATCATCAAGGACATCAACCACCCGAACCACTGCCTGTTCACCCCGCTATCATCCAGAAGGCGAGGTCAGTACAGGTGCATCAAAGCTGGGACCGAGAGACTGAAAAACAGCTTCTATCTCAAGGCCATCAGACTGTTAAACAGCCACCACTAACATTGAGTGGCTGCTGCCAACACACTGTCATTGACACTGACCCAACTCCAGCCATTTTAATAATGGGATTGATGGGAAATGATGTAAATATATCACTAGCCACTTTAAACAATGCTACCTTATATAATGTTACTTACCCTACATTATTCATCTCATATGCATATGTATATACTGTACTCTACATCATCGACTGCATCCTTATGTAATACATGTATCACTAGCCACTTTAACTATGCCACTTTGTTTACTTTGTCTTCACACTCATCTCATATGTATATACTGTACTCGATACCATCTACTGTATGCTGCTCTGTACCATCACTCATTCATATATCCTTATGTACATATTCCTTATCCCCTTACACTGTGTATAAGACAGTAGTTTTGGAATTGTTAGTTAGATTACTTGTTGGTTATCACTGCATTGCCGGAACTAGAAGCACAAGCATTTCGCTACACTCGCATTAACATCTGCTAACCATGTGTATGTGACAAATAAAATTTGATTTGATTTTTGATTTTTGAACAACTAATGCTAGCCCAGAGCCAGATGAGCTAAAATATAACGAAGAAACTCTAGCTAGATAAACTCTCTCAAACTTTTCAGCTAGTTGGCTGTCGAAATTGTATTGTTAAACGATGGGGAATGGCAGCCTGCCCGTCCTTCTGCAGCTTGCCTTCCAATGCACGCCTGTCCCAACCTACGTAACTGAATGGGAACTTGTCTCCCTGCCTGCCAAATACATTGCCTGTCTGCCAACAAAAAAAGAGCAAAATAATAGTTGTCCAGCCTTTGCTGCTATGCTTGCAGATTTGTGTAATATGCTACGACCCGAATCAAAAAGTTCTGAACACCAAATGACAAATGTAGTTATAGTTTGTTGTAACGTTTAAACTTTTTGCATTGCATGGATCACCGGTGCAGTTGAATGCTGCATTGCTGTATGGTGCACTCAATATATTTTAGTTGAGTAGTCAGCCTAGGCTACTGCTCAAATGTTGCTGTAATAGGCCTATATGTTTCTCCTTTGCATGGTGTTTTGTTTTTTGGTTAATCATTGTCGAGCTTTAAAAACCAAGGCCAGACTGCAACATTTTAGTAGCTTAGCTACTGTGACCTGTCTATACACTTTCCTTCTGCTGTCCGCTGCAAACAGAACAAACAAGAGCAGCACAATTTTGAAGTTGAATTCACAGATGCAAGTGAATCATGCTGTAATTTCAGAAAGTAGATTACTTTACTGTTTGGTATTTTATTAGGATCCCCTTTAGCTATTGGAAAAGCAGCAAGCTACTCTTCCTGTGGTCCACACAGAACATAACAATACAGAACATTAATTGACAACAGCTCAAGGACAGAACAACATAAGTTTGAAAAAAAGGCACATGTAGCGTACGTATCAATGCATAAACACAAACTATCTAGGTCAAATAGGGGAGAGGCATTGTGCAGTGAGGGGTTGCTTTATCTGTTCTTTTGAAACCATGTTTGTTGTTTGTTTGAGGTATATGAGATGGATCGGAGTTCCATGCAATAATGGCTCTATACAATACTGTACGCTTTCTTGAATTTGTTCTGGATTTGGTGGACTGTGAAAAGACCCCAGGTGGCATGGCTGATGGGGTTAGTATGTCTCAGAGCAAATCAAATCAATCAATCCCAGAAGAACAGCAAAGGACATGGTGAAGATACTGGAGGAAATGGGTACAAAAAGTGTGTGTGTGTGTGGTATGTGTGTGTTGTTTATATATATTACACACACAGTAAACCGAGTCCTATATCGACATAACCTGAAAGGCCGCTCAGCAAGGAAGAAGCCACTGCTCCAAAACCGCCATTAAAAAAGCCAGACTATGGTTTGCAACTGCACATGGGAACAAATATCATACTTTTTGGAGAAATGTCCTCTGGTCTGATGAAACAAAAATAGAACTGTTTGGCCCTAATGACCATCGTTATGTTTGGAGGAAAACGGGGGAGGCTTGCAAGCCGAAGAACACCATCCCAACCATGAAGCACGGGGGTGGCAGCATCATGTTGTGGGGGTGCTTTGCTGCAGGACGCACTTCACAAAATAGATGACATGAGGATGGAAAATTAAGCTGTAGCATTAGCAATGTCTTTCAGAAGGAGAACTCACAAATGCGGAAATTCTGGAACATTTTTCAAATCTGAAAGTAAGGAATCAGATTCTGACAGTGACAGTGAGGAGCTGCCATTGAGAACCCTGAATATGAGGACCCCTTGTCCACTGAGAAAGTCCCAGTTCCCTTTGAAGGTGATGGAGGCAGACCGATAGTGGGTGAAGTACAGGAGTTCTGTGGTAGCTGGAAGGCTGCCAGCCATTTCACCCCTCCTGGCCCTGCTGTTTGCTTTGATGAGTCCCAGTCTGGAGTGCAACACCCCTTGTAATTTCCATCTGAGGCAGAGTGCTTCAAGTTGTTTCTGACAAAGGAGCTGGTGGAAGACAGAGCAATCACTATGCCTTGGAGCTACAAGAGAAGAGAGAGCCAGGAGTGAGGGGGAAACTCGCTGAATATGTGACGACCACAATTAGTGAAATTTATACCTTCCTGGCGACCGTCCTTCTCATGGGGATAGTAAAGAACTCCCTAAGAGAATATTGGAGCACAGATCCTATGTTTGCAACTTCCTTCTTTTCCCAAGACTGCTTCTTAGTTCTGCTGCGATGACTGCATTTCATCAACAATGCTACTGCTATCCTAAATGACCCGTTATACAAACTAAGAAATGGCAACAGCTGGCAGTAAAGTGGCATGACAAACGAGACATCATGTCCTATCCACTGTCCATACAGCAACCATGTCGGCCACAGGGAAGGTTGACCACCTGGTGGAAAGAGAGAAATCAAACCAGACTGTGTGCTTGACTATAACCTCAAATTGGGAGCAGAGGATAAGGCGGACATGATAAACAGCTTTCTGGAATGTACACAGAAAATGACCAAGTGGAATAATAGATTATTAACTATGACTGCAATGCAGGCAACAGACGGAAAATGTGAACGTGTGTGCAGGACGGGAGATGAGCAAATGTCTGCAGACTTGAACTGCACGAACAATTGGGAAGTGTTTGGGGAATTTTGTCTGGGTCAGAAATGTTTTTTAAAATATTGATTGGTCCACAAAAGTAAAAATTTCAACTTTTTATGTGGATGAATGAGGAACACACCTCAATTCAAACTTTTTTTTAGAAAATAAAAAACTTATTAGAAAATTATTTGAAATTGACAAGTTGAAAACCGCCTATAAATAAAAATAGGCTGCGTGCCTTGGTTTGAGGGCAGCACTGATTAAATGTACTGTTGCGTAACAATCGCATTCTGGAAAGGAGAGAACGTTCTAACATCACGTGCATAAAAAAACTCACTGGGGCAACCGTTAGAGATATTTGGAACTCACGCATGAAAGGGTTTCAGTGACTTCATTAGCTGTGGTTTCTGATGCTTATATGGTTGACTCATCAGCGTTCATGGACATGCATGCTTTGTTTAATGCCACTGGCAGGTCATTAGTAAAACATTGAAAAGAGTAGAGTGCCTAGAGAGCTGCCCTGCTGTACACCACACTTTACATGTTTGACATGAGAGAAACGTCCATTAAAGAAAACCCATAGAGTTCTATTAGATTGCCATATCGTTGATTCAGAGCTGAGATTGAAAAGCCATAATACATGTTCTTTTTCAACAACAGGTTATGGTAAATAATATTAAAGGTTGCACTGAAATCTAACTTTACAGCTCCCACAATTTTCTTCTTATCAATTTCTTTCAACCAATCATCAGTCATTTGTGTCAGTTGACTCGCTTGTGCATCCTATTCGGCCCGCGGCCCTTGTGCTTGACACATACGCTAGCCTATTAGTCACATTATGACTGACTTGTGATCATTGACTTTGCTAGTTTGAATTTGACATTCCCAGCCTTAGTTAGTCATCCATTTTTGTTCAAAATATTTAGTAATTGAAACAAACAGTGCATCCCGAATGTGTAGAGACAGCAAACAATGTATCAGGCCAGCTGTGATTTACAACCTTATAGCAATGTTTTGCTATACTGTATTGGTGAATTCTATTAATTATGCATTAAACTGCATCCATCTATTCTGCCAACAATGCCTTACTGTATGTCATGGAATTGAGTCAAATAGAACCCATTTTTAAAACCTATCTTTTTTTGGTTTTGTAGCTTAAACTAGGAATTTTATAGATTTTACTTATGATTGTCCGTTTGTTTCATCTGCAAAGCAGTGAAGACGCTGTCGGTACTACTTTAAAGTGTGTTACGCCTGGTTAGGGATCGTGTAATAGACCTAAAGGTGCTGTTTTAACTTCATGGTCAAAAAACTTAAGCAACGTATGTCCCCAGACAGTGCTTCAAATTGGCTGCAGCAATATCACTGCGTTCACAGGCAAACGTGGAAAATTAACCAGAGGACGCATGAGAGGATGCTTTTTGATTCTCTTCACCGCTCATGCATTACCAATGGTGGAAACTCACTCCGGCTGAAGCATAAGCCATTTCAACGCTTTCAAATCCATGATGGGGAGTGTTGAAGTGCACAATTCAGGAGAAGGGTAATGTAGAGAGCCTTGTGAGAGCCATAGGGGAAGACTGTGTGAGGTGGGGAGAGAAGGATCGAGTGGGAGAGGGAATAACATGAATGAATAGCAGATGTGCTGAAGTAAGAGAAAATATGAGAGAAAGGGGGTGGGGGGGAGCGGGAAACTCCAAGAGAGTCTCGGAGAGAAAGACTGAGAGGGAAGATAAGACTGAGATGGGGAGAGATGAGACATTATGTGAGGGAGAGATGTAGGCTTTATTGCAGACACACTGCAGAATATGAACCTTATCAAAGCAAGGGCAGACTGGCATAAGTAGGTCTTGCGTTATTTTTAACTTTTCCCCTGTGGCTTCCAGTGCTAACACTGTGCTAGTGTGGTGTCGGTGACGATTCATGTGCAGCTGTGCGATGGCTCTTATTCATCAAGCAGAGAGTCAAGAATTAAAACCTTGAAAATACGTGGCTAAATAAGTGATCATGGAAAGCCACCCTTGTGCCACATAGAGTGTTAATTCTCTGTGAAATCTCTACACATCTGTCTGAGTGTTTCCCTGCAGACATGTTTGAGGGATTTGAGTGCACCCATATTCAGTCATGTTTACAGCGAGAAGGTAGAACCCATGTTTACTCTTCAAACAGTACAGAATGATGTATGCCTTGTTTGGCTTTGAGAACACCTTTGTCAATTGTTATTGGTTCATATTTAGTACGTCATTTCAAAGCAAATGTTTTTTCTCCTTGTTTTCTTTCTCATTCCTCATTAGGAGAGATGTATTTGGAGAACACTAATCACTGCTTCATACTGTAATGTGGAGCCTCCCCCAATAGTGATTTTGGTTCCCAAATGGCCATTTCTGTCAACTCTAACATCAAGAATACTGCCCATCGGTCTGAAAAAACTACAACAATGTTAATAATAAACCCTGCCGTTTAGGTACCTACAGGACATTTGGAAAGTATTGACCCCTTCACATTTTGGTACATTCCAGCCTTATTCTAAAATGGATTAAATCAAACATTTTCCTCATTAATCTACACAATATCCCATAATAACAAAGCAAAAACAGTTTTTTAGAAATGTTTGCAAATGTAACATATTCAGACCCTTTCCCATGAGACTAAATTTAGCTCATGTGCATCCTATCCCATTGATCATCCTTGATGTTTCTACAACTTGATGGGAGTCCACCTGTGGTAAATTAAATTGATTGGACATGATTTGGATAGGCACACACCTGTCTTTATAAGGTCCCACAGTTGACAGTGCATGTCAACGCAAAAACCAAGCCATGAGGTTGAAGGAATTGTCTGTAGAGCTCAGAGACAGGATTGTTTCGCGGCACAGATCTGGGGAAGGGTACCAAAACATTTCTGATGCATTGAAGGTCCCCAAGAACGCAGAGGCCTCGATCATTCTGAAATGGAAGAAGTTTGGATCCACCAAGGCTCTTTCTAGAGCTGGCCGTATGGCCAAACTGAGCAATCGGGAGAGAAGAGCCTTGGGCAGGGAGGTGACCAAGAACCCGATGTTAAACTGACAGAGTTCCAGAGATTCTCTGTGGAGATGGGAGAATGTTCCAGAAGGACAACCATCTCTGCAGCACTCCACCACTAAAATGCACATGTCAGCCCGCTTGGAGTTTGTCAAAAGGTACTTAAAAGAACTCTCAGACGATGACAAAAACAAGATTCTCTGGTCTGATGAAACCAAGATTGAGCTCTTTGGCCTGCATGCCAAGCATTACGTCTGGAGGAAACCTGGCACCATCCCTACGGTGAAGCATGACTGTGGCAGACTCATGCTGTGGGAATGTTTTTCAGTGGCAGGGACTGGGATACTAGTCTAGATAGAGGGAAAAATGAACATAGCAATGTACAGAGATCCTTGATGAAAACCTGCTCCAGTAAGCTTGAGACTGGAGCGAAGGTTCACCTTCCAATAGGACAACGACCCTAAGCACACATCCATGACAGCGCAGGAGTGGCTTCGGAACAAGTCTCTGAATGCCCTTGAGTGGCCCAGCCAGAGCCCGGACTTGAACCCGATCGAACATCTCTGGAGAGACCTGAAAATAGCTGTGCAGCAACGCTCCCCATCCAACCTGACAGAGATTGAGAGGATCTGCAGAGAAGAATGTCAAACTCCCCAAATACTGGCGTGTCAAACTTTCCCTCTATCCTGACTAGTCTCCCAGTCCCTGCCACTGAAAAACATCCCCACAGCATGATGCTGCCACAATGCTTCACCATAGGGATGGCCAGAGAATCTCGTTTCTCATGGTATGAGAGTCCTTAGGTCCCTTTTGGCAAACTCTAAGAAGGCTGTCATGTGCCTTTTTACTGAGTGGCTTCTGTCTGGCTACTCTACCATAAAGGCCTGATTGGTGGAGTGCTGCAGAGATGGTTGTCCTTCTGGAATGTTCTCCACAGAGGAACTCTAGAGCTCTGTCAGTCACCATTAGGTTCTTGGTCACCTCCCTGACCAAGGCCCTTCTCCCCTGATTGCTCAGTGTAACTGGGCGCCCAGCTGTAGGAAGTGTCTTTGTGGTCCCAAAATTCTTCAATTTAAATCAGGCACTGTGTTCTTGGGGAACTTCAATGCTGCAGACATTATTTGGTACACTTCCCCAGATATGTGCCTTGACGCAATCCTTTCTCTTAGCTCTGTGGACAATTCCGTTAAACTCATGGCATGGTTTTTGCTCAGACATGCACTTTTCAACTGTGGAACTTTTATATAGACAGTGTACATGATTTGGAAAGGCACAATCAATTGAATTTACCACAGGTTGACTCCAAGTTGTAGAAACATCTCAAGGATGATCAATGGAAACAGGATGGACCGGAGTTCAGGGGTCTGAATACTCATGTAAATACTCATGTAAATTGTTTAATCAAACCTTTTTCTGATATCAGGACATAAAAACTACTATAATTAGCCTAGTGTGCATGTGCGGCCCGAGCTCATTTTCCCCGTCTAAACTCGCTGGCTAGCTGAACTATGCTAGTTTTCGTACTCAAATATTGCGCCCACAACTTTAAAACTCGTTATGCAACCATGTAACTAAGAAATTTGCCAGAAAGAAATATTTTTGTTGTTGTTGAATAGTAATGACTGGTTCGAGATCTGTCGTAAGACTACGGTGGCAAAGTATATCTTTGCTACTTAATGCGGATCCATGTTCAGTTTTCAGATCCACTGGGGTCATTGGTGTAGATCAGCTGCACTTTGACAGCAGGCAGCCTCTCCTCACTTGGCTTGACAGGATATGTAGTGGTTTTGCCAACACAGTCAGATATTTATACACTTTGTACCCTTATCCATTTTTTAACTGACAGTGTTTGTTGATTAAATGAGACTTTATTACTATAATGAGTAATCCAGGAAAGTTTATTGACACGAGCAAATTTCAACTCTACAGAGAGCAATGACTACAATGAATGGCTAAATTACTTCTGGACACGAAGGGTCCGTGGTGCTCCACCTCACCCCTCTGCCCTGAGTGTACAGAAGATGAAGACCACCTTCCTAATATTGAGTTGCACCCACCCTTTTCCCCCCCAATTCATCAGGGAATGGACTCTACAAGGTGGTGAAAGCGTTCCAAAAGGATGCTGGCCCATGTTGACTCCAATGCTTCCCAAAGTTGTATCAAGTTGGCTGGATGTCCTTTGGGTGGTGGAGCATTCTTAATACACATGGGAAATTGTTAAGCGTGGAAAAACCCAGCATCATTGTAGTTCTTGCCACAAACTGGTATGCCTGGCACCTGCTATTATACCCTGTTCATAGGCACTTAAATCTGGTCCTGCCCATTCACCCTCTTAATGGCACACATACACACAATCTATCTCAATTCTCAAGTCTTAAAAACCCTCCATTTAAACTGCCTAGTCCCCTTCATCTACACTGATTTTAAGTGGATTTATCAAGTGACATCAATAAGGGATCATAGCTTTCACCTGGTGAGTCTGTCACGGATAGAGCAGCTGTCCTTAATAATGTTTTGTTCGCTCAGTGTATAAACTGTCAGCTTAGCCTGGGGGGTGTGTTCCAGTGAGCTTTCCTGCCAAAAGCTGACACTGGCTGAATTTCACGCAGTCATTTGAATATGTTAAAGCTTTAAGGCCACATTCATGACCATGATAACTTTTTTTAACGTAAGAATTGGGGCATTTTATTCAGTCAAAACTGGTATTCAGACATGTCTGTGGTCTGGGCCTAAAACTAAAGTATCCCTTTGGTGCAGGAAATTGCGTTTGCTTTAGGTTCTCAGCTAATCTGATGATTCACTTTTGATTGTGTGATCCAAGATTACTCACTTGGTAAAGGCATGAAGATGCATTTTCTTCTCTCTAGAACACACGTCATTCTTCCTTCCATAATCTATCTTGAGCTCCCCGCTCTCCTGTCACAACTGAACGGCAGATGGGGTGATTGCTTCTCCGGCTGTCGTAAAAGGCCCCATCCTCGTATTCTCTTGATGACTCAATTATTCCCACACCATGGACGAAGTGCACACTGTGTAGACTAATTGACCAGCAGTCTTAAGCAGACCTCGCAGTGTGCCTCAAGCTGGTCTCTATGGCATATCAACAAGGCTTGGTAGGTTACTTTCTAAATGTAATCCGTTACATATTACCAGTCAACTTGCAATCAGTAACATCATTTTTGGTTTACGCAAACTAAGTAACTTAATCGTGAGCGTTTCAATCACTGCTTATAGCCATTGACGAGAGAGGCTATTGATTTCGTTGGGCCTAGCGATTTTGCAAAAATATGCCTATATGAGGATGTTATAAGAATTACGTTAAAGTACCATTTTATTATGAATCATGTCATTGATGTACTCCAGAGAAAAAGGTTTTGCTTTTGTCCTGTTGTGTTAAGTTGGTGGTTCGCCATTAGAAGGCTTTGGGCTATTTTTTCCGAAGTATGTCTTGGTGACCTGAAAATAGAATAGCTTGATTGGTCATGTTTAAAAATTCAGCTGCTGTATTTTTTTATTTTTAAAGCAGATCCAATTGTACTAACTCAGCAACTAATAATTAGATCATGCAAATGCACCTTAGACTCAACAAATTGATATGTTATTTGTTTGCTTCAAATCCTCCTCTGGCTCCCAATTGGCGTAGTGGTCTAAGACATTGCATCTCAGTGGAAGAGGCATCACTGCAGTACCTGGTTTGAATCCAGGCTGCATCACATCCTGCCGTGATTGGGAGTCCCATAGGGTGGAGCACAATTTGTCCTAGTCTGGGTTTGGCCGGGGTAGGCCGTCATTATAAATAAGAATTTGTTCTTAACTGACTTGCCTAGTTAAATAAAGGTTACATTTTTTTATATATATATAAATATTCCCATCAGTCTAGGAGAACAACCGCTCTGCTACTTTTTCTTCAGTGGGTAACCAACGTTTTCTTCTTTTGTCTGAACCGTACTGTTAATTTTTTTTTTCAACCAGTTTTTGAAGAACCTCCCTCCCTATACACTCACTCTTTCGCACTCGCTTGTTCGCTTCCTACTCATCCTCCGCCTTGTGTTTTGGGGAAAAAAAGATGGGTCCTGGCTGTCAATAAGGAGCTGCTTGTCAGTTCATCTCTCAGCACAGGATCCTCCCTGGGTGCCAAGGATGCCAATTTGATCTTCGCATAACACTTCCTGCCCACTTCACACAGGGCTTCGGCTGCCAGATAAAAGCTAACAGCCACTCGTTTCCAGCCTCTCGCTTTCCAGCGAATGGAGAACCCCATTATCCACAACCCCTTAACTAGAAGGCTGATTCACACGGCACAGCCCTTCGGCTAACAGTGGTTTCTCTAATCCAATTGAAGGGTGGGGGGTATTTCCCTCCATCGGTATAAATGAGTCTTGTAAATGGGGTTCCTCATGCTTTGACACATTTTGCGATGCATCGTTAACGTGTGGCGTTAAATTAGGATTTTCCTCACTTTGACAAGTGCCACGTTAATCGATTGCTTCATTTGTTATTGATGTGTATACTGAATGCCGTATATGTATTCCTCCAGAGTTTTATGGGTATGTTGATAAGTGTAGAATTTGTGTTTTCATTCAGGACGTACGCCTTGCGCCGGGTGCAAGATGCCTTCAGGGCAAACCGGAGTGTAGAAGACCCTAAGATGGTGGAGCAGCTCTTAAACCAGGGCAGGGACAACCTAGACATGATCCGGAGACAGGTAGGCCTACCACAAATACACGCACACACACACACACACACACACACACACACACACACACACACACACACACACACACACACACACACACACACACACACACACACACACACACACACACACACACACACACACACACACACACACTGGTTCATGTAAGAACAAAGTTATTCCAGCAAGGACTTAAGTATTTTGATGCTCACAGCAAAATCATTTCTCCAAATAAATGTTTTCCATTAATCGTCCAACTTAACCAAAATATCACCTGGCCCGGGATACCTCGGAGTCTGTACTATAGTTTCCAAGGACAGTGGGTGGCTATTTTTCCCCCATTCTCTAACTTGCTCATTCCCCCAGATACATGTTAGTTGAGCACCTGCTTAGTGTCCACCTGTCGACTCGCACGGCGCCAGAGTGCTAATCACCACTGATGCCCTGCTGTTGGCCGCTTTGTTCCCATAATGCACCTCCAACCGCCCATCCCATCTCAGGGGACCATGGGGAAGGCTCCAGCCCTCGCTCTCTCTTGGTCTCTTTATTCAGCTATGTCTGTCTTTATCTCTCAATCTCAAGTTTCTCTCTGTTTCTGAGTGTATGATTTCCACGTCATTCTCTTGGGCACCGTCCTCTAACACCTATCCTCGGTTCCCCAGGGCTCTATGTGTTGTGCTGATAACCAGCAGAAATGTATGACTTGGTCAGTGACCTATAAAGAAGGCAATTGGCAAAAAACACTAATGTTTGCATTGAGATGCATGCAGCTCGTCTCATGATAGACACAAATATTCCGATGTATATATTGTTTATATGGGCTCATCCTACAGGCCTATTCAATGAGAATATAGAATAAAAACAAATACAATTATGCAACATTGCTCTACATCTCACGAGCGTCTCTTCTTCGACGTCTAGAGGTAATGTCAAGAGAGACGAGTACCACTAAGATAGTTAGTGTGTTTATGTGAAGCTGTGTGGGTGGCACTGCTCTGCAACTGAGCCGGTGCTAAGCAGCAGAATAGAGCAGCTGCGCGTGTGTGTTTGCATATCCCAGCAGATGCGAAACAGCCTTATGTAGAGGATAAGACCCACGTCTCCCACACACACACACACACACCACCACATGCATATTGATGCTCGAATATACACCCGTATTATATACACACCAAGCGTGTCTTGACAACTTCAACCTTGTGTGCCCAAGCAAGTATAGCACTTTTGGCACAGAGAATATTCTTGGCTCTCTGCCTCTCTCTCCAGCGGACACCACAATGTGAGTGCCAACACAGGCGGGCATGAGTGGAACAAGGAGGCGGGTAATGTGGGGGTGGCACTGCACTGTCACACTATGCCCACCCACCCCCCCCACACACACACACACACACACACACACGCGCAAGCCCTCCTGCATACACATGACGCCTTACTGAACCTGTGGATTATGTTGTGTGTTTGAAAATGACAGATGGGTGTCTTTACCACTTGCAGTATGTATACGTGGTGCGTTGCTGATGGTACAAGGATGACTAAACCATTCACTTGCTCACCACGTACTCTGTAGTCCCTGTATACGCAGCCCTCTCCAGCTTCAAAAGAAGAAGCTAGCTCTTTATTCATCCATTT
The DNA here is from genome assembly GCF_021184085.1 of Oncorhynchus gorbuscha. Lineage (NCBI taxonomy): Eukaryota > Metazoa > Chordata > Actinopteri > Salmoniformes > Salmonidae > Oncorhynchus > Oncorhynchus gorbuscha. The sequence goes on from NC_060184.1 coordinate 50,521,050, forward strand.
GCACCAAAACGTGTTATTTGCTGTCAGACACTATCCAACATGGCACACGCACACAGAACAGATAGATAGGAGCATTAAGTGCCTTGCTGAAGGGTGCAATCACACCGTGTTTATCTTGCTTTGACATTTTAGCTTTTTTTTTCAATAGCAGCTGTGGGTTGCGTGTTTAAAAAAAAATATATATATATATTATATATTTATTATCGTTCTGTTGTCTGCTCCACCAGGATCCCTACTCCTACACACGGTTTCGAAAAAAGCCTGGTGGAGCATGAATGTTAATCCAGAGCCCAACCCTTGCGTACGAAGTTCAGGCCCTACCCTATCCAGGCTCAATGGCTTCTGCCAAATTTAAGACCCAACCTGAAATCAGAAATATATTCCTCCGCTAATAAATCCACCCTGAATGCTGCTCGCTCTGCATGTGATTTGATAATGGTGGCTCTGAATAGTGTTGTCAGGATTTGATGCCAGATTTTCCTTGGCAAAAATGAACAGAAGCAGATGGAACTCTATGGTCTTTTTTGAAACCTACTTTTGGAAAATATTGTGTGCTATATCTTGAAAAAATATAAAAATGTGACTGGTTGACAACATAATGCATTTTTTTTTCAACATTAAAACTGCTTTCCTCAAGAAATTTAATCCAGTTCATGTTTTGCTTTCTTACTTCCTAGTAACGCGTTACTGTTATCGTGACAACACTAGCTCTGAGTATCCATAGCAACGGCTCCACTTGGGTTGCTATGCTCAATGACTAGACATGACAGAGCAGTTAGCTACTTTTTGTAACTCTAAACTCCAACAAAATTCAAGAACATAATTATATATAAATCTCTCCTGTTTTATATAAGCACTTCTGACACCATGTTATGATCTTAGTCATATGACTGCACTGTGCAGCATAGCAGCAGCAAATGGGTCAGCTTCAAAATGTTTGTCAAATTAGTGATGCCCTGCCCCTACCCTAGTTATTGATAAAAACCAGGCACTGCCCGGCTCTAAACAATGTATAATGTCAGGGCTCAGGTCGGGTTGCAGAGCTCTAGGATATATAGATTATTAATATGCCCCCTCTCTCAAAATACTTCAGTTAGGGGGTTGTAAGAAGCATCAAATCATTTGCTTCAGGTTCAGTAATAGCTCTCACAGCACTAGAAGCCCATTCCTATAACGGCGTGCTTGGCAGTGTCCCCGCCCCGGATTTGAATGTGGAATGTGAGGTATGCAGCCTAATGAATGTCAGATAATTTTGGCTCACACTAACATTTTTTTACCTACTCCTCCCTTTCTCCCATTTTAGAAACAATGTCATTGAAGAGCATCTCGCCTAAAAACAGTATATACCCAGCCACAAGCAACAAAGACATGTTTATTGTATATCCAGGGCTCCAAGCGCAACCATTTCGTCGCATTTTGCTGCCATTTGTGCGAGAACATCAGTGCGAGCTGCAAATTCTAAACTCTGTAACAAAAGTAACCGTCCTTTTTTTCAGGACCCTGTCTTTCAAAGATGATTCGTAAAAATCCAAATCGTCAAATATCCTTAAACACGGTTTCCCATGCTTGTTCAATGAACCATAAACAATTAATGAACATGCACCTGTGGAACGGTCGTTAAGACACTACCAGCTTACAGATGGTAGGCCATTAAGGTCACAGTTATGAAAACTTAGGACACTAAAGAGGCCTTTCTACTGACTCTGAAAAACACCAAAAGAAAGAGTCTTAGGGTCCCTGTTCATCTGCGTGAACGTGCCTTAGGCATGCTGCAAAGAGGCATGAGGACTGCAGATGTAGTCGGGGCAATAAATTGCAATGTCCGTACTGTGAGATGCCTAAGACAGCACTACAGGACGGACAGCTGATCGTCCTCGCAGTGGCAGACCACGTGTAACAACATCTGCACAAGATCGGTACAACCGAACATCACACCTACGGGACAGGTAAAGGATGGCAACAACAACTGCCCGAGTTACACCAGGAACGCACAATCCCTCCATCAGTGTTCAGACTGTCCGCAATAGGCTGAGAGAGGCTGAACTGAGGGCTTGTAGGCCTGTTGTAAGGCAGGTTCTCACCAGATATCACCGGAAACAATGTTGCCTATGGGCAAAAACACACTGTCGCTGGACCAGACAGGACTGGAAAAAGTGCTCTCACTGACGAGTTGCGGTTTTGTCTCACCAGGGTTGATGGTCGTATTCGCTTTTATCTTCGAAGGAATGAGCTTTACAGCGAGGCCTGTGCTCTTGAGCGGGATCGATTTGTAGGTGGAGGGTCCGACATGATCTGGGGCGGTGCGTCACAGCATCATCGGACTGAGCTTGTCATTGCAGGCAATCTCAACACTGTGCCTTACAGGGAAGACATCCTTCCCCCTCATGTGCTGAGGGCTAGGGCCATTCCCTCCCCAGAAATGTCCGGGAACTGGCAGGTGCCTTGGTGGAAGAGTAGGATAACATATCACAGCAAGAACTGGCAAATCTGGTGCAGTCCATGAGGAGGAGATGCACTGCAGTACTTAATGCTGCTGGTGGCCACACCAGATACTGGCTGTTACTTTTGATTTTGACCCCCCTTGTGTTCAGGACCACATTACATTTCTGTTAGTCACATGTCTGTCGAAGTTGTTCAGTTTGTCTGTTGAATCGTATGTACAAATATTTACACATGTTAAGTTTGCTGAAAATAAACGCAGTTGACAGTGAGGGAACGTTTCTTTTTTTGCTGAGTTTAGTTGGTCACCTCACTCAACAAAAAAAAATATTTTGGGGTGTGGCTAAAACAATGATTTGGTCAGACATTTTTTTAAATTTGTATTTGTAGCACGGAACATTTATACGAAATGGATGAGCGTGCACAATTTTCAGTGACTCGCTTTGGCTAGTGAGCACTACTTTCAAAATTTCTGGATGAAATTATTCATAACATGCATTGATTTGATTCCTGCCATGAAAGTATCTGCCCTGACCCTGACAGTGCCTATTTTAGCTAGTGGCTGTGATGAGCGAGCCTTTTTCTCTCCCTCTTCCCAAGGTGCGCTCTGTGTATAGGGAGAGAAAATGCATTCTGATTGTACAACATTTCAAAATGCAATTGCGGGGGAAAATATTTCACCAATTTATAACCTATGTTTCTGGCATGACTTTGAGATACGGAGCCGAGGTTGGCCATTTGTGGTGAGTGCATTCTATCAAACCCCCTGGAAAGATTTGCTCAGCTGTATTTCCAAAAGCTGAATGAGTTTCTCTCAGGGCTACACCCATCTGTAAATCTGCACTATCACTAATCTGCGATATAATTTCCCATGATAATCCAGATAGAGCCATAGTGTATAGGGGAAAGACGGGCTCTATATCAGCCGGGCATTTCAGGTCAATGCCCTCGGGAAGACCCATTTCACCTCTCAGTGGAGCTCAGACCTGTGTTCAAAAACTATTTCATATCTTTAAAATACTTTGAGTGTTTTATTTTTTTCTAGCCTTCCTGGATTGCTAGATGGGTGGGGTTTGCAGTTTTGGGACTATTCTGTTGATCCATTTAAGCCTGGCAAGCTCAATCAAGCACAGACAAAGTACTTGAAATGACTTCAAACCGCATTGGAACCCTGTATGGTGTTACTCACAGATAGGAGTGTAGGAGTTGACGATCTAATGTTAGCATATTCTAATATTGCCATTATTGCTATAATGTAGTCTTTTTCCATAGCAATTTACACTTTTCAAATGCTGTGTCCCTATGTTCCCATCAATTTAGCCATTTGAGCCCCTGCTTTACCAGTCATGGTGAGCTAATCTTTCCTATGGGGCTGGGCTATCGGGGTTTGAAATGTCCCTTCCCTCATGCGAGTCATGTCAGTTACTAGTCTTTCTGCTAGACACCCCTGTTCTAAATGTCCTTTCTTCCATTATTTCTCATCTCTGCCCTTTCTTGGTCCTTTGCTGCAGTAAGATGTCAGTCTTTTATAAGTCGGCTTGTATGTAACTATGATGGATTGCACCTGCAGGATGGTATTCATGTAGGGAACCGCATGATCTTGCCAAAACGAATGTGGCCTTTCTGTTAATGGGAGATCAAATGAAAAAGATCCCTTTGTACAAATGCCATTGGTTCTGCGTGAGCGTGTGTGCTTTTTGTTTGCTCTTTTCTATTTCTCTCTCTGTGTGTGTTTGCCTCCATGTGCCCGCGTCCTTGCCAGACATAGTCTGTCAGCCCGTATCGGATTCTTGAGAAATTATATTGCCAGCGAGTGACAATTCTATGATCATGACTTCTATTGCATTCTTGTTTGGTATGAACTATGGATGTGATTTACCTATCCAATGTGCCCACTAATATTATACCCTGCAGGGCAATCCAGCACAAATGGCTGCTACTAATGGCACTTGATGTCAAAGTATTTCAACCATTCTGGGGCAATGAAGATGAAAGGTCAGTTTAGTGAATTATATCTGACATGTACTGTGCAGCGACACAAGGCTATGTAGCAGGGCCCAACTAGCCCGCAGGAGGTTTGATTTGTTATGTGTGAAAAAAATACTTCAGTTCTCTCTTGAACATCTAAAACTAGATCGAAAGTAACTCGTCACACTGCACTTATATTTCAACAGAGCTACAAACATGGCTCAGTGGACGTCAGAAGGCAGAGTGCAGCAGAGATTGAGGGATACATAAGTCTGCCATGTACAGAACCAACTGTTTTTTTTTCTTTATCAGGTTTCTCTTGGGTCACTGGTGGAGAAATATTACAGCATCCATCTTTGGAGACCTTGAATATATTACAGTATAACGTGTCCTCATCCAACCTTCTCATAGATTGCCAAGCTCTAGATGAAAGATATGTATTTTGGAAGACAACTTGCATCTCGTTATCTTCATAATGAGCACACAACGTTTTTGTGTGTGTGTGTGTGTGTGTGTGTGTGTGTGTGTGTGTGTGTGTGTGTGTGTGTGTGTGTGTGTGTGTGTGTGTGTGTGTGTGTGTGTGTGTGTGTGTGTGTGTGTGTGTGTGTGTGTGCCTTGAACAGAGTGACTGGCATAACCCAGTAAACACATTAACACATCCGTAGGAGGTGAAAGCATAAGTCTCCATCACTCCTGATTCAGGGCTAAACGAGCTTTAAATGGCTGTACTTTCACTCTCACTGAGTGGGAAAACAGGGGAGGTGGGGGTTCGGGAGGCAGGCATGTATTCAGAGGATACCAGGATGTCCGCTTTGAGTCATTACCCTTGCCGCCAGGTTGCTCTGGTCGCCGCCCCGGGTCAGATAACCACCCACATTGTCACATTCACACACAACAGTACTGTGTCCTGTGACTGCAATTGAAGATGCTATAAAGTTAAAAGAGGGGAGCGAGAGAGAGTGTGCATTAGTGGTGCTTATATAAAGGTGGGGGGGTGGATGATTGCTGAAGCGAACGAGAGACTGGTGCTGTAGTGGGAGAAAAAGGAACTGAATGTAAAAGTGCTTGGACAAATGGCAGATAACACGTTTGAAGGGATCAGTTGTTTTAGCAAGCAAGGTGCAAATTCAAATGTTGGTCACTGTTATTTGCAGTGTGATTTGTAGATCAGTGATTCTGCACACTAATTGCAATGCAGTTGATCTCAAACATGCACAATATAATGTGTCTCGAAACGAATGGTCAGATGTGGGGTTGTCTTGACCTGATATGCTATTGGTCGCTATGTTCCTTCCCTAACTCCACTACCGAGTCCTGGACTTAGCTACATTGCATAAAAGGTTCGGTGAAGTAATAAAATGTGGCTCACAACAACCACTTTTCCATCCAGGTACTTCGAGGAACCCAATGAAAGTTGATCACATTGATCCACCCGTGTTTCTCTTTTGTTTTTTTTTAAGTAGAGTTTTAACAGCTGGATCTGGACTGCTATCCTCTTAGCCAAGAATGCCTCTGAGCACCTGTGAGGCTATAAAATGCTCAATAAAAGTTTAATTGTTTGCGGAGAGCCTGGCAGGGGCTGCCAAATACCACTGTGCCAAATATACTGCTAAGCAGGATGGGGGGAGGTAGATGTATTCCCCTCCAAGTCTCCAACCACTACCTTGTATCCTTTTCCCTCTCGCTCTCATCCAACACTTCCCACACTGCCCTTACTCGGATGGTATCGCGCCGTCCCAACCTTCGCTCTCTCTCCCCCGCTACTCTCTCCTCTTCCATCCTATCATCTCTTCCCTCTGCTCAAACCTTCTCCAACCTATCTCCTGATTCTGCCTCCTCAACGCTCCTCTCCTCCCTTTCTGCATCCTTTGACTCTCTATGTCCCCTATCTTCCAGGCCGGCTCGGTCCTCCCCTCCCGCTCCGTGGCTTGACGACTCATTGCGAGCTCACAGAACAGGGCTCCGGGCAGCCGAGCGGAAATGGAGGAAAACTCGCCTCCCTGCGGACCTGGCATCCTTTCGCTCCCTCCTCTCTACATTTTCCTCCTCTGTCTCTGCTGCTAAAACCACTTTCTACCACTCTAAATTTCAAGCATCTGCCTCTAACCCTAGGAAGCTCTTTGCCACCTTCTCCTCCCTCCTGAATCCTCCTCCCCCTCCCCCTCCTCCCGCTCTGCAGATGACTTCGTCAACCATTTTGAAAAGAAGGTCGACGACATCCGATCCTCGTTTGCTAAGTCAAACGACACTGCTGGTTCTGCTCACACTGCCCTACCCTGTGCTCTGACCTCTTTCTCCCCTCTCTCTCCAGATGAAATCTCGCGTCTTGTGACGGCCGGCCGCCCAACAACCTGCCCGCTCGACCCTATCCCCTCCTCTCTTCTCCAGACCATTTCCGGAGACCTTCTCCCTTACCTCACCTCGCTCATCAACTTATCCCTGACCGCTGGCTACGTCCCTTCCGTCTTCAAGAGAGCGAGAGTTGCACCCCTTCTGAAAAACCTACACTCGATCCCTCCGATGTTAACAACTACAGACCAGTATCCCTTCTTTCTTTTCTCTCCAAAACTCTTGAACGTGCCGTCCTTGGTCAGCTCTCCCGCTATCTCTCTCAGAATGACCTTCTTGATCCAAATCAGTCAGGTTTCAAGACTAGTCATTCAACTGAGACTGCTCTTCTCTGTATCACGGAGGCGCTCCGCACCGCTAAAGCTAACTCTCTCTCCTCTGCTCTCATCCTTCTAGACCTATCGGCTGCCTTCGATACTGTGAACCATCAGATCCTCCTCTCCACCCTCTCCGAGTTGGGCATCTCTGGCGCGGCCCACGCTTGGATTGCGTCCTACCTGACAGGTCGCTCCTACCAGGTGGCGTGGCGAGAATCTGTCTCCTCACCACGCGCTCTCACCACTGGTGTCCCCCAGGGCTCTGTTCTAGGCCCTCTCCTATTCTCGCTATACACCAAGTCACTTGGCTCTGTCATAACCTCACATGGTCTCTCCTATCATTGCTATGCAGACGACACACAATTCATCTTCTCCTTTCCCCCTTCTGATGACCAGGTGGCGAATCGCATCTCTGCATGTCTGGCAGACATATCAGTGTGGATGACGGATCACCACCTCAAGCTGAACTTCGGCAAGACGGAGCTGCTCTTCCTCCCGGGGAAGGACTGCCCGTTCCATGATCTCGCCATCACGGTTGACAACTCCATTGTGTCCTCCTCCCAGAGCGCTAAGAACCTTGGCGTGATCCTGGACAACACCCTGTCGTTCTCAACTAACATCAAGACGGTGGCACGTTCCTGTAGGTTCATGCTCTACAACATCCGCAGAGTACGACCCTGCCTCACACAGGAAGCGGCGCAGGTCCTAATCCAGGCACTTGTCATCTCCCGTCTGGATTACTGCAACTCGCTGTTGGCTGGGCTCCCTGCCTGTGCCATTAAACCCCTACAACTCATCCAGAACGCCGCAGCCCGTCTAGTGTTCAACCTTCCCAAGTTCTCTCACGTCACCCCGCTCCTCCGCTCTCTCCACTGGCTTCCAGTTGAAGCTCGCATCCGCTACAAGACCATGGTGCTTGCCTACGGAGCTGTGAGGGGAACGGCACCTCAGTACCTCCAGGCTCTGATCAGGCCCTACACCCAAATAAGGGCACTGCGTTCATCCACCTCTGGCCTGCTCGTCTCCCTACCACTGAGGAAGTACAGTTCCCGCTCAGCCCAGTCAAAACTGTTCGCTGCTCTGGCTCCCCAATGGTGGAACAAACTCCCTCACGACGCCAGGACAGCGGAGTCAATCACCACCTTCCGGAGACACCTGAAACCCCACCTCTTTAAGGAATACTTAGGATAGGATAAAGTAATCCTTCTCACCCCCCCCCCTTAAAATATTTAGATGCACTATTGTAAAGTGGCTGTTCCACTGGATGTCATAAGGTGAATGCACCAATTTGTAAGTCGCTCTGGATAAGAGCGTCTGCTAAATGACTTAAATGTAAATGTAAATGTATTCCTCCTGAGCTTCCATCACTGAACATTGCATTCTATTCACCTCCATCTTCTCACCTATATTCCTCCTCTGGCTTCTTTGTCCTCATAATGCTTCTCTCTCCCTTTCTCTTCATCCAGACACAGAGCTGGATTTTGAATCGTACGTCATCTCTTACCATGAATCTGCGTATTAAACTTAATATTTTCTAAAAGATTCTCTTGTTGCTCTTGCAGGCCCACCTTCTCACTAAAATACCGGTCTTCCTGACCGAGGCTACTCCTACTGGTTAGGAGGAGTAGTGAAGGTATTTTTTTTGTTCTCAAATGAATGTTCTCTTAGGAAGGTTGTGTGTGTGAGAGAGGAAGTTTGTGTTGCTACCATAGGAGTACGAATTATTTTATCTTTGAGACAGCACAGGCCTTAACATTAAACAAAGGAAAAATCAACCAATTCAAAAAGCTGTAGTATCACTTTTCCAGCTAGGTATAACCTATAAAAACCCAACCAATAAGATATTACTGCTAAACCCAACCTTGTAGATTAGAATATCACCTTCTACAACTTCACCTATTATGACGTCACGTCTCTGAAATCGCGTCAGGGTAGCCTAGTGGTTAGAGCGTTGGACTAGTGACCGGAAGGTTGCAAGTTCAAACCCCCGAGCTGACAAAGTACAAATCTGTCGTTCTGCCCCTGAACAGGCAGTTAACCCACAGTCCCTAGGCCGTCATTGAAAATAAGAATTTGTTCTTAACTGACTTGCCTGGTTAAATAAAGGTAAAATAAAAAAAATAAAAAATCAGGCTTTGTAGCATAAAACTCAGTACAGAGTTAGCTGCGATAGTCTGGTGGCCTGTTATTACACAGTAGCGGTACCCCGGGCGGTAAATCATTGGAAATTAATATTCCCCTGTCATTTATATCGATGGTGTCACATGGCCAAGTGCCAATGCCTTTTAGCAAACTCCAGGCATTTACATTTGTTGGATGACATGAAAATGGAGCTCTTTGGCCATGCAGTGGTGGGTTTTGCATCAAAAGAAACATGCATGAGCAGAAAACAGGAGGATTATTTAAGATGCTGTTTGAAGGGGTCGGTTTTCAGATATTTTCAGAGGATGGGCAGGGACTCTGCTGTCCTAGCTTCAGGGGAAAGCTGGTTCCACCATTGTGATGCCCTGGAAAGGGAAGAGCTTGGACTGGGTTGAGCAGGAGCTGCCCTCCAGTAAAGGTGGGAGGGCCAAGAGACCTGAGGTGATAGAACTTGTGCTCGGCTTGGGGTGTAGGGTTGGAGCATAGCCTAAAGGTAAGGAGGGGCAGTTCCTTTTGCTGTTACGTAGGTAAGCACTAGGGTATTGTAGTGGATGTGAGCTTCGACTGTAAGCCAGTGCAGTGTGCGGTGGAGCGGGGTGACGAGAGAACTTGGGAAGGTTGAAAACCAGGCGGGCTGCAGCATTCTGAATAAGTTACAGGGGTTTGATTGTGCAAGCGGGGAGCCCAGCTAACAGCGTTTTGTAGTAGTCCAGACAGGAGAAACAAGTGTCTGGATTAGGACTTGCACCGCTTCCTGTGTGATGTAGAGTCATACTCTACGGATATTGTCGAGCATGAACCTGCAGGAGTGTGTCACTGCTTTGATGTTTGCAAAGAACGACAGGGTGTTGTCCATGGTCACATCAAGGTTATTTGTACCCTGGGTGTGTGACACTGTCGAGGAAGAGCAGCTTGGTCTTGTCGACATTGAGCTTGAGGTGGTGGGATGACATATGTTGAGATATCTGCCAGGCATGCAGAGATGCATGTCGCCACCTGGGTCTCAGAAGGGGGAAGGAGAAAAGTAGTGGAATGTCAACGACAAACCAATGATGGGAGAAACCATGTGAGGATATGACAAGGCCGAGTGACTTTATGCATAGAGAGAAGAAGAGAGACCCTAGAACCGAGCCCTGGGGGATGCCAGTAGTGAGTGTGGTGCAGACACAGATCCTGTCCACATCACCTGGTAGGAGCAGCCCACACGGGTAGGATGCAATCCAAGAGTGTGTAGAGCCTGAGAGGGTGGAGAGGAGGAGCTGACTGATCTAGGAGGATGGGAAAAGAGGAGAGAGAATCAGCTCTGACAGTGCGGAGAGCCTCCATGACATAGAAGAGCAGCCTCGGTTTAATGGCCTATCTTGAAGCCTGACTGGTTAGGGTTAAGAATATGTTTCTGAGAGGGATAACGAGGAAGTTGATCAGAGGCCGCACGCTCAAGTGTTTTGGAAAGAAGGATACAGGTCTGTAGTTTATGACATCAGATAAGTTGAGTGTTGGTTTCTTGAGTAGGGGAGCGACTCGGGCCATTTTGAAGTCAGAGGGGACGCAGCCTGTGGTCAGGGATGAGGTAAGTGAGGAATGGGAGAAGGTCTCCAGAGATGGCCAAGAGGAGGGGATGGGGTCGAGCTGGCAGGTTGTTGGGCGACCAAACCTCACTAGTTGCTGGATGTCATCTGGAGAAAGGGGACAAAGAGGTCAAGGCATAGGGTAGTTCTGTGTGCGTGAGACTCAATAGGCTGAGTGAATGAGTACTGGATGTCATCAACTTTCTTTTCAAAGTGGTTGATAAGTCATCTGCAGAGAGGGAGGCGGTGGAGGAGAAGGTGGAAAAGAGTTTCCTAGGGTTAGAGGCAGAAGATTTAAATTTAGTGGTAGAAAGTGGATTTAGCAGCAGATACAGAGGAATAGAACGTAGAGTGAAAGGATGATAGGTCCTCCGGAAGTTTAGTTTTACTCCATTTCCACTCAGTTGCCTGTGTGCCAAGCCGGGCGGGAAGAAAAGGGACCGTGCGAGTCATAGGATGCGGAACGGGAGGAGAGTAGGGTTGAAGAGGCAGAATGAGGAGCCGGGAGGGAGAAATATTTAGCAGAAGGGAGAGAATGTGGGATAGAAGCGGAGAGCGTGGTGGGAGAGAGCAAAGATTGCGATGGCACATAATCATGTGGTTAGGATTGGAGGAAAGGTTGTGATCAGAGACCTGGAGGGGGGTTCCAGTGAGGTCAGTAGGTGAGCAGCCTCTAGTAAAGATGAGGTCAAGCTTATTGCCTGCCCTGTGAGTTGGAGGGGATTGGGAATGGGAGACGTCAAAAGAGGCAAGGAGGGGAAAGGCAGAAGTCGGGAGGAACAAAGAGCGGTGAACCATCATCGGGAAATGAGCTTATCAAGTTGTCAAGTTCATTGAGGAACTCTCCAAGGGCACCTGGTGGGTGATATGACAAGGTTGAGCTTGAGTGGACAAGTAACAGTGACAGCATGGAATTCAAATGAGGAGATAGACAGGTGAGAAAAGAGAATCTCCACTTAGGAGAAATTAGTACATCTGTGCCATCACCATGCTGACCAGATACTACCTCTTGGATGAGCTCTTGCATGAGGCAGAAATAATGCGTTGCGACTCGAGGTTTCCGCATCAGCTGGAAGACTGTACTTTTCGGTCACTGTCAGTGGAGGAAAGGGAGAGTGGAGGGATTTGCTGCTCTCCCTCCGCTGAGACTGACCACCAGATGCATGCGCCATCAGCCAAGTAAAATAAAAAGCAAAATATTTAAATGTATACTCACTCAGCTATGCTTCACAAGTAATAAAACAACGGATCTATTACCGGTGTGATCATATGGCCTAGATCCTTTTTATTTATTTTTATATATACACTGCTCAAAAAAATAAAGGGAACACTAAAATAACACATCCTAGATCTGAATGAATGAAATGTTCTTATTAAATACTTTTTTCTTTACAGAGTTGAATGTGCTGACAACAATCACACAAAAATGATCAATGGAAATCAAATGTATCAACCCATGGAGGTCTGGATTTGGAGGCACACTCAAAATTTAAAGTGGAAAACCACACTACAGGCTGATCCAACTTTGATGTAATGTCTTTAAAACAAGTCAAAATGAGGCTCAGTAGTGTGTGTGGCCTCCATGTGCCTGTATGACCTCCCTACAACGCCTGGGCATGCTCCTGATGAGGTGGCGGATGGTCTCCTGAGTGATCTTCTCCCAGACCTGGACTAAAGCATCCGCCAACTCCTGGACAGTCTGTGGTGCAATGTGGCGTTGGTGGATGGAGCGAGACATGATGTCCCAGATGTGCTCAATTCGATTCAGGTCTGGGGAACGGGCGGGCCAGTCCATAGCATCAATGCCTTCCTCTTGCAGGAACTGCTGACAAACTTCAGCCACATGAGGTCTAGCATTGTCTAGCATTAGGAGGAACCCAGGGCCAACCGCACCAGCATATGGTCTCACAAGGGGTCTGATGATCTCATCTCGGTACCTAATGGCAGTCAGGCTACCACATGGAGGGCTGTGCGACCCCCCCCCCCCAAAGAAATGCCACACCACACCATGACTGACCCACTGCCAAACCGGTCATGCTGGAGGATGTTGCAGGCAGCAGAACGTTCTCCACGGCGTCTCCAGTCTCTGTCACATGTGCTCAGTGTGAACTTGCTTTCATCTGTGAAGAGCACAGGGTGCCAGTGGCGAATTTGCCAATCTTGGTGTTCTCTGGCAAATGCCAAACGTCCTGCACGGTGTTGGGCTGTAACCACAACCCCCACCTGTGGATGTCGGGCCCTCATACCACCCTGATGGAGTCTCTGACCGTTTGAGCAGACACATGCACATTTGTGGCCTGCTGGAGGTCATTTTGCAGGGCTCTGGCAGTGCTCCGCCTGCTCCTCCTTGCACAAAGGCAGAGGTAGCGGTCCTGCTGCTGGGTTGTTGCCCTCCGACGGCCTCCTCCACGTCTCCTAATGTACTGGTCTGTCTCCTGGTAGCGCCTCCATGCTCTGGACACTACGCTGACAGACACAGCAAACCTTCTTGCCACATCTCGCATTGATGTGTAGATGTAGATGCACTTGTTTTGAGATCAAATCAAGAGCCCAGTGTAGCCACGTGTGCACATTTTGTTCATTGATTTTGCAAGTTAGTGAATTATTATCCCAGTTATAGATCATTTGTAGTCAGCAATAGGGGAGGGATTGCTTGTGACGTGGTGTTTTTTTGTGTGTTTTTTTCTTCATACATTTGCAAGCATTAAATGCACATAATTACAATGACACACTGATGCGTTTCAGGCGGCGTTCATTTTGTGGGCCTACTAGACATGTTTTGAATCACAATAATTATGCTATCGTTGTTAGCGTAGCTTCCCAGTAATAACTCTGCAATGGGCCTTACAACGTCCTTAGCTCTGTGTGATTGGACTGTGTAATGAGTGAGTGATATCGGCATTAGCAGTGTGTCTAGGACCTGAGGGTCTTGGTAAGAAAACCAATAGTGATTCCCTGCTGAACATTTTTAAAACGGCAGCAACATGTATGACCTAACCTCGATACACACTTCATCACCCTATACGGTTACCAAGACCTTCCTTTATCTGGGCCCAAATAGAATGTGTTACAAGAATATTTAGTGTATTGGACAGCTATTAGTTCCCTTATGGAAAGCTATTTAGGCTGGGCTACTGTTGATAATGAGTGTGTGCCTGGCTGCCTGTACCGTGTACCCGGGTGTGTTTGTTCCTGAGCTTGTGTGACTTGTTTGCTGTGTGCAATGCATGTTTACCCATGTTTTGTGTGTATGTGTGTAAGATGGTGAGTTGGGAATAGGCCAGTGAATGAGCTAGGCCAAGCAGTAGTTAATGCCGTATATTATACAGCCTAATACGCCATAAAAGTGAATGATTGTGCTTCTCGGAATTCCATCTACATGAATACAAATGGACCCATCTGAGTGGAGTGAAATTCCAATGGAATTGACTTCCATGAAATGCACTACGGTATATCCATCACTCTAGACAGGGGTGGCTAAATTGGTTGATACATTTCTTGGTCATGGTTTCAATCCCGTTGGACTGGCTCTTGTCCACATTTATTTTTTGGTCTCCTTTCCTCTTTTCCAATAAAACACAGTTTTAATGTTTCTCATCCATTGACCCAGAGCCTGTTGTTCCCCACACTGATACAAGATTGCAAGTGGAGAAGCACGGAGCAGTTTGGGAAGATATTTTTTTTGACTAGTGTTCTTCTCAAAAGCCTAAAATGTACATTTGGTCACAGGGTGGCAGAATTATGATTTGGAACGAAACCCACGGTGTTTGTTGTCGACCAAGGATAACAATTTGGCTTGAGCATATTGGACGGCTAGTGCTCTGTTTTACTGCGGCCGGTTGAACACTGCCAGCGTGTGTTGCCGTGGGCCGGCACGTCGCATATGGACCCCCGCAGTGACATGGCACCAGAGGAGAAACTGAGTCACGCATTTCTTCCTCCCTCGCAGCTTGCAACACCTTATCCATGAGTCACCATTTATTTACTCTCTACCTGTCTATCTGTTCTACACTCCGATATGCCAATCAGTTTTATCTGCTCTGTCTATCTATTCTAATAATGCGTACATTTTATGCCCAGATATGTCAACCTACTCTAATATCACATTGCATACCGACTTCTCAAACTTCTGTACCAAGTATTGTAACACTTTTTAGCGATATTTTAAACCCAGATCTAGGCTAGAGTTACCCCAAATATTATCATGCTTCTTATTAATTGAAATGTGCATTTGTGCTGATAAGGTGTAGGGACACCCCCCCCCCCCCCCCCCCCCCAAAGTGAATTTTCTTATCAACTGTATGCAAGATTTGCCATGTTTTGTCTTAAGAATTCAGCATTCTCTGTGTTGGTCTTGCCAACCCGCATTGTCACATCTCTGAGAAGCAGAGGTTACATCATATAGGTTTGATATCTGATTGGAGGTTAACTTTACAGTAATACCATTGGTCAACAACTCAGATTTTGAATACCAACAGCTCGATGCTTATAAAGGGGTCTTAGATTTATTGTTCTTTCTCTTTATTTGTTCCCGATCTGCTGTGGTATGATTTTCTCTCTCCACCCCATGGACTTTTGGGGCATGGCCTTTCACGCTATGGTTTATCTCAATTCAATTTAAGGGCTTTATTGGCCTGAGAAACATGTTTACATTGCCAAAGCAAGTGAAATGGATAATAAACAAAAGCGAAATAAACAATCTTAACAGTAAACATTACTCATAAAAGTTCCAAAATAATAAATACGTGTCACATGTCATTAAGTCTATATACAGTGTTGTAATGATGTGCAAATAGTTAAAGTACAAAAGGGAAAAATAAACTACAATGGTGTTTTTCTTCACTGGTTGCCCTTTTCTTGTAGCAACAGGTCAACAATCTTGCTGCTGTGATAGCACACTATGGTATTTCATCCAATAGATATGGGAGTTATCAAAATTAGATTTTTTTGTGGTTGAAAAACACATTTTTATGACTCCAACCTAAGTGTATGTACATTTCTGACTTCAAGGTTGTGCGTGCGTGCATGCATCCACGTACGTACATACATACATATTCCTGTGTGTCATTTGTTTCCTTCTGGATGGTCATGATGCCTCTGATACTGAGTGAAGCAGTCGGTGGCAGAAGTCAGCTGGTTACTTGACATCCATCAGTTTGTCCGGTAGTGGACAGGGGCTTCATTTATAACCATTGTGTAAATTTCACACTGCTTGCTCCATTTCTGAAAATAATATGTATGTCTAATAATAATGAGATTTATAAACTTGGCACACGCCATACATACGCACGTTTTGTGTTATAAATCAGACCTGCCCTAAAATTGTGCGTGCATGAACGAGCATTATAACTCCATTCACCTTTTTATGTTGACAATTACACCCTTTTATTTGCTGTATAATGTGGGCCACAGCAGTTTATAAAAGACAGAACATCTGCATTTTACCCAACCCCTCTGAATAAGAGGTGCGGAGGGGGGCTGAGTTAATGGACATTCACGTCATTCATTCATGTTGGGGATCTTGCTCACTGCACATTTTTCAACCTTGTCAGCTCAGGGATTCGAACCAGCGACATTTCCTACATTTCATATATATATATATATATATATATATATATATATATATATATATATATATATATATATATATAAATTTTTTAGACATTTTTTAAATTTTTTACCCCCTTTCCTCCCAGTTTCATGGTATCCAATTGTTTAGTAGCTACTATCTTGTCTCATCGCTACAACTCCCGTACGGGCTCGGGAGAGACGAAGGGTGAAAGTCATGCGATACACAACCCAACCAAGCCGCACTGCTTCTTAACACAGCGCGCATCCAACCCGGAAGCCAGCCGCACCAATGTGTCGGAGGAAACACTGTGCACCTGGCAACCTTGGCTAGCGAGCACTGCGCCCAGCCCGCCACAGGAGTCGCTGGTGCGCGATGAGACAAGGATATCCCTACCGGCCAAGCCCTCCCTAACCCGGACGACGCTAGGCCAATTGTGCGTCGCCCCACTGACCTCCCGGTCGCGGCCGGTTGCGACAGAGCCTGGGCGCGAACCCAGAGTCTCTGGTGGCACAGCTGCAGTACAGCACCCTTAACCACTGCACCACCCGGGAGGCCTAACCAGCAACATTTCTGTTACTGGCCCAATGCTCTTAACCGCTAGGCTACCTGCCGCCCATAGATTCTACAAATGTCTGGAACACTATTGGAGGGATGCAACACCATTCTTCCATGAGAAATTTTGAGAAGGTCTTTGTCTTTTGTAGTTTTGTGATACCAGAATTTTTACTTTGATACCAGGTTTAGTAAAACTATACTCGATATGGCCACTATACTCGATACCAGAATGCTACCACGGCAAGAAAAAAGGCATATTACCTTAAGTCACAGAATGGCATTTGAGCCAGACAAACTCAGTTACTGTTCTGTTCTATCATTGGGCATCTTTAGCATTACATTTGACATTTGATGTATGCATTAATTAATAAATTGTAGAATCATACAATTATTTTCCTCATTCAATTTGTTTTACCAGTCTAACTACATAACGTAATAGTAAAAATGTATTAGAATGGCAAATCCCTATTGGTAAACTGGGTAAATCAAGATGAATATAGCTAAATGCATGTTCAATAGGAGAGTTATTGAGCTTGTTTTTGCTGATTCCACCTGGCTACAGATGGCAATATATTTTCCTTCATGTTTCCCTTCCATATAGCTCGTGCTATAAGGAGACATTGGCTGTGCTGATAGACAATTCCTCACCTCGCTTTCGCTCGCTCTCTCTTCCTTGTTCCACCTCCCTTCTCCTCTCTCCCACTTATCTTGCTCTCTTCTCAAGAGCTGATGTGAGATCAGATGGCCATTTGTCTCTGGAGAGAACTAGTTGCCTACGTCTAGCCTGGCCTTCCTGTATAGGCCTTGTCTGCCAGTGGCCCCTAAGTACTTATTGATTACGGCCACTTACTTGGAGCACCATCCCTTTAAGTGCTTGGTCCCCTGGAATTCAATCCCAGCTGAGAGTCCAGACCTCTCACTGCAGCAAAACTCCCACATAAGTTTTGTTAAGTCAAACATAAGGCAAGAGACTAAGAAAGACAGTGGGAGAAAAATGGGAGCGTAGCTGGGCTAGCTATTTTTACCCAGCACCTTTTGCTATGCTGTGCTGTGTGGTGGACAGAAGTGAAAGATCAGAGCTAGTCTGTGAAAAGTGGTTCCCGGGGGAACTCCACACACGGCACTACTGGGTTGTCGTCATCTCTTCAACATCCCCAATTAGAGTGTGTTGTCATTGAGGTATGAGGCAGAGACCACTCGGTTCTCCACATACACAAAGTGTACAAAACATTAGAAACACGTGAAAGCTATGAACCCTTATTGCTGTCACCTGTTAAATCCACAAGTTATAGGCTGTAATCGCTGCCGAAGGTTCTTCAACAAAGTACTGAGTAAAGGGTCTGAATACTTATGTAAATAAGGTATTTCTGTTTTTTATTTTTAGTACATTTGCAAAAATGTCTAAACTGTTTTCGCTTTGTCCTATTTGTTCACTTTGGGTTACTGTGTGTAGATTGAGTATTTAAAAAAATGTAATCTATTTTAGAATAAGGCTGTAACGTAACAAAATGTGGAAAAAGTCAAGGAGTCTGAATACTTCCCGAATGCGCAGTATACCTCATCATTATCTGGGTGTGATCATACCGGGCAAGAGCTAATCGGATAAGGTGACTTTATTCTAATTATTCATAATAGTATCTCATTAGTTCCCGCCGTTTGAGCAGGCAAAGCTAATTGGGCCACAGCTTTTGTGTGTGTGTGTGGCCTGTTGAGGTTGCCTGTTGAGGCTCACATCGCCCAATTAGACGACACTCAGACCAGCTAGCTTGTTTAGCTTAGCATCCCTAACTTTTCATGTACAATTTTTTGGGTTGTGATGCCAAATCATTCGGGAGGGAAAAACACAAAACATGGCCACTAACTGAAAGGTGATCGTCCTTTTTTTCCATGGGGCTGTGGATTGGGTCATTAATACAATCTGCTTTATCACTGCGGCTCTGTGAGCGACGTTGCGGGGGAATTTTACAGATTCATGTGGCGTACTGCACATCTCGTTAAAAGTTGCTTCAACGAGGGACAGTTTTACATGCAAAAACACAAAAACAACTCCCTCCATTTTGCCAAACCCCATTGCACTGACAGGCTTTTCGTTTCAGGGGAGAGCTTCCCTCCATATATGTGTAGTTTGGCCACGGAACCACCGCCAGCCAGATCTACGTCCCAAATAGCACTCTATTCCCTTTACAGTGCACTACTTTGGAGCAGGGCCCATAGGACACTATAGATGGAATGGGTTGCCATTAAGGACGCAGCCCAGGTCTTGTAGCTCGAGGCTTTCCAGAGAAAAGCCTTGATTCAGTTTATAAGCCGTGATGCAATAATACCAAACATTGGGAACCAGGTAGCACAGGACGACCCAGGTATTGAATTACACAGGAGGCTGCTGTGATGTGGGCACCGCCATAACAAATCAGGACAAGCCCTCTCTATTGCTTTCTCAATCTCCTTCTGCCTTTCTCAGACAAAACAAATATTGTTCGCCATTAGAAAACCAAGTCACAATGACCGCTGAATCCCTAACACACTCACTGAACAGGGCCACCACGTTTTTGGGGTGTCATAACTCGTCCAACTGAAGGTCGGGATGGAGTGGGCGCTCCGGGGGGGGGGGGGGTCAGACCCGAGGACCTGACCTCATGTTGACCCCACAGTCTCACTGAAACTGCCATTGACTTGGACGAAGAGGAAGAAATTGTCATCATTCTTTCATATGCATTGGAATGATCATAATGTATACATAGTGTATGTTTATGACCAGATAATGTATAGCGTAACCCTGCTCTGACTTCCTAGCATAATTTTAAAAGTTGACATTTTCGGCTCAAAATCCAACCGGAATCACCCTACGTTTCACTATTTATTGTCACTAGGATCCAGAGGCTAGAGGTTTTACGCATAACATCAGTACAAATTGTCCCAAATTGTTCAAATTAGTGTGAAAATTGTCTAAGCTTAAATGAGTTAAGTGATTTTCTTTCAGCATTCAAGTAAACCATAAGGCTTATACATCCTAGATTTCTATTAAGTGAAATTAGGCCTACCAGTCATGCTTTTTTGTAGTGTGTTATAAGCTTGGACGATATACCGGTGTATTTGCAAATGGCCACAAGATGTTTTATTTTGACGTTTTTATTTCTACATTTGAATATTTACCTGCAATCAACTTGTGCAATATTTGAGGTGATAAAGAAGATCGGGTTCTTCATTTCACCTGTCACAATTTTACATTATGAACCTTACCGGTAGTCCCCAGTCATGTGGTGTTTGTTTACAAGCACACAACAACGAGTGACCGGAGCCTTGTGAGTCACTCACTGTTGTGCAGACAGGTGATCTAGTTACAGTATGGAATAAGATATCTTAGATCTATTAACTTAACTGTCTAAAATGTTCTGAGTGCTCTGCAGTTGTACATTTGGTTTACTAATTTAGTAGCTAGCTAAGTGGTTAGCATCTTCCAAAATCAGGTTTTGCTTGGTAACAGCAGAGAATCCCCCTCCTGGGTCAAGAGGCTTGCTGTCTAATACTTGTTTTGTGCATGCAGCAAACTGTGAGTAGCATTTTTCAATTACTTGTATAACTTTATAAGCTGGGGTGTCTGTCCTGCAAATACTTTAGGTCAGCGACTGGGTGAAATGTATGCAACGCGGTCATTAGCATTTAGTTAGCATTCTCTATGGGATTTGACATGTACTTGTTAGCACTGCTAACCTTCAAATTAGAAGATCAGTGGGGTTTGAAAATAGCATCCCTTGTGTTCAGTGCTGGTATTACTGAATATCCCAGTATGACAGTCTGGAAGCCTAGTGTGTAAGTCACTTGTATACTGAATTCAAGAGAGCAGCACAGACTCTAGCTATTTCATCTGCAAATGTCAGAGGGTGATTGGTGGATCAATGGGAGGCTTTTCCCTCTGCCTCATAAGCATCGGGTGTGTGTGTGTGTGTGTGTGTGTGTGTGTGTGTGTGTGTGTGTGTGTGTGTGTGTGTGTGTGTGTGTGTGTGTGTGTGTGTGTGTGTGTGTGTGTGTGTGTGTGTGTGTGTGTGTGTGTGTGTGTGACAAACCGGCCATAATCGCTGGTGAGGCCAATTCTGATCAGGTAGCCAGCCTAGAACACAGGAGTGATGGGTCTGTCCTTTAGAAAACCACTGCACACTCCACTTGTTACTGTATGTTTGAAAGCAGATAATCTGTAATTGCACACTGCTCAAGCGTAGAACAGAACGCATTGACAAGAAAGGCAATGCACGCTTGGTAATGTTTACCTCCTCCCAAAAATGTTTAATCAAGCTTAGTGATGTTTAAATTTCGACAGCATTCGTCTTTGTACGTGTACTAACCTAGAAATGATGTGAAAAATGTGAGATTATTCAAAGTAGACACCATTTGCCTTGATGACAGCTTTGCGCATTCTTAGCATTCTCTCAACCAGCTTCATGAGGTAATCCCCTGAAATGCATTTCAATTAACAGATGTGCCTTGTTAAAAGTTAATTTGTGGAATTTCTTCCCTTAATGCGTTTGAGCCAATCAGTTGTTGTGACAAGGTAGGGTTGGTATACATTAAGATAGCCCTATTTGGTAAAAGACCAATACCAAAAAAAGCTCAAACTTCATTAGTTACCAGCCTCAGAAATTGCAGTGCAAATAAATGCTTCAGAGTTCAAGTAACAGACACATCTCAACATCAACTGTTCAGAGGAGACTGTGTGAATCAGGCCTTCATGGTCGTATTCACTACTGAAGGACAACAATAAGAAGAAGAAGAAACACAAGCAATGGTCATTAGACTGGTGGAAATCTGTCCTTTGGTCTGATGTGTCCAAATTTGAAATCTTTGGTTCCAACTGCCTTGTCTTTGAGACTCAGTGGTGAATGGATGATCTCCGCGTGTGGTCCCCGCCGTGAAGCATGGAGGTGGTGTGATGGTTTAGGGGTGCTTTGCTGGTGACACCGTCTGTGATATATATTTAGAAAATCAAGGCACACTTACCCAGCTTGGCTACCACAGCATTCTGCAACAATATGCCATCCCATCTGGTTTGCGCTTAATGGGACTATCATTTGTTTTTCAGCAGGACAATAACCCAACACAACTACAGGTTGTGTAAGGGCTATTTGACCAAGAAGAAGAGTGATTGA
Organism: Oncorhynchus gorbuscha; assembly: GCF_021184085.1. Classification (NCBI taxonomy): domain Eukaryota; kingdom Metazoa; phylum Chordata; class Actinopteri; order Salmoniformes; family Salmonidae; genus Oncorhynchus; species Oncorhynchus gorbuscha. Next base: position 50,543,101 of record NC_060184.1, read on the forward strand.
GTGCTGCATCAGATGACCTGGCCTCAACAATCACCCGACTTCAACCCAATTATGTGGTTTGGAATTAGTTGGACCACAGAGTGAAAGAAAAGTAGCCAACAAGTGCTCTGCATATGTGGGAACGCCTTCAGGAATGTTGTAAAAGCATTCCAGGTGAAGCTGGTTGAGAGAATGTCAAGAGTGTGAAAAGCTGTCATCAAACCAAAGGGTGGCTACTTTGAAGAACCTCAAATATAAAATATTTTGATTTGTTTAACACTTTTTTTGTTACATCATGATTCCATATGTGTTATTTCATATTTTGATGTGTTCACTATTATTGTACAATGTAGAAAATATTCTAAATAAAGAAAAACCCTTGACTGAGTAGGTGTGTCTAAACTTGACTGGTACTGTACATGTACTGAAATCATCCATCACTACATCCTCTGCTTCCCCTACATTTCAGAACTTTTTGTCAAGAAGATACAGTAACTAATGTTGGGGAGTGGATGGCAGCCATTTTGTGTGTAGTAGAGCCGCAGTGCGCTAGTGGAAACCTATGAGGGGCAGTGTTACCCGGGGGTCAATGAAGGCATCTCTCTCCCCCAGTTTCAAGGGCATGCCTCCACAGTCAATAGTGCCTACAGTAACTGTAGATGAGGGCTGTAATCAAAGATCCCAAAAGCCCACTACTGGGACGCAGGAGTTAGATAAAAGAAGTGCTGCGTGTGGTGATGATGATCCACCCCTCTCCTCTTTTGTGGCTCCTGTCCCCCGGTGCTCCAACAAGGAACTCTGGTAGGATCTTGTTGCACTGGCTACTGTAAAGGAGTTGTGAAAATACTTTGTGGCGTGTGTGTGCACCACAAAGCGTGTGAGAGAGTGTGTTTTTGAGATATATATAAATGGTAAAGATCGGGACTAAGTTACCAGCCTCAGCCAGTATTCTTTTTTTTTTTACTTACAAAAATAAACACACTCTGGGTGTGGTGTTGCACGGTATACCTCAACTGGCAGCTTCATTAAATACTACCCACAAAACACCAGTCTCAACGTCAACAGTGAAGGGGCGACTCCAGGATCCTGGCCTTCTAGGCAGAGTTGCAAAGAAAAATCCATATCTCAGACTGGCCAATAAAAAGAAAAGATTAAGATGGGCAAAAGAACACACACTGTACAGAGGAACTCTGCCTAGAAGGCCAGCATCCTCAAGTGGCCTCTTCAATGTTGACGTTGAGGCTGGTGTTTTGCGGGTACTATTTAATGAAGCTGCCAGTTGTGAGGTGTCTGTTTCTCCAACTAGACACTCTAGTGTACTTGTCCTCTTGCTCAATTGTGCACCGGGGCCTCCCAGTGTCAGTTTGCCGTGTTCTGTGAAGGGAGTAGTACACAGCGTTGTACGACGTCTTCAGTTTGTTGGCAATTTCTTGCATGGAATAGCCTTCATTTCTCAGAACCAGAATAGACTGACGCGTTTCAGAAAAAAAGGTTATTTGTTTCTGGACATTTTGAGCCTCTAATTCGAACCCACAAATACTGATATTCCAGATACTCAACTAGTCTAAAGAAGGCCAGTTTTACTGCTTCTTTAATCAGAACAACAGTTTTCAGCTGGGGGCTAACGTAATTGCAAAAGGGTTTTCTAATGATCAGTTAGCCTTTAAAATGATCAACTTGGATTAGCTAACACAACGTGCTATTGGAACACAGGAGTGATGGTTGCTGATAATGGGCCTCTGTACATGTATGTAGATATTCCGTTTGAAAAAATCATCCGTATCCAGCTACAATAGTCATTTACAACATTAACCATGTCTACACTGTATTTCTGATCAATTTGATATTTTAATGGACAAAATGTGCTTTTCTTTAAAAAACAAGGACTTTTCTAAGTGACACCAAACTTTCGTGTGTGTGTGTGTGTGTGTGTGTGTGTGTGTGTGTGTGTGTGTGTGTGTGTGTGTGTGTGTGTGTGTGTGTGTGTGTGTGTGTGTGTGTGTGTGTGTGTGTGTGTGTGTGTGTGTGTGTGTGTGTGTGTGTGTGTGTGTGTGTGTGTGTGTGTGTGTGTGTGTGTGCGCGCGCGCGTAGGAGAGTCAGACACGCACACATGCAACAACATCACTCCCACTTATTTCTGTATTGGAGTTGTTGGTTCTGTGGGTCGGGCTGATTGAGCATCAGCATCCTCTTCCTGAATACTTGTCACGATGGCTGCAGAAGCTGGGGTCCTTGGAATATTTAGCCTCCTCTGGATTTGAGGTCTTATGAATGCCTTTCCCAGCTTGTTGAGAGACAACCGTATCTGGAGCTTCCCTCTGTTCCAATCTGGGTTCAACGCCATCCAGATTACATTTTGTATGCCAAGATGTTGAAGAATATCTAGCGTAGGGTTCTAATTTTGCAGCCATAGCTAGTCACCAGCTTGTCTAAATTGTCCACCCCTCCTTTTGTGGCATTGTAATCCATTAGGATTTCAGTTTTTTTAATGTTCCTAGCCACAGATTCTCCTATCCCTATACGGCATACTCATGAGTACCACATTTTTGCCTGCCGTTGACACGTAGGACACTAGAAACTTGTTGGCCGTGAACACAAACGTAGAGGAATTGTAAGGCCTGTGCCATGTATACAATAGCTGAGGTGGAAGCTCTGGCTTTTTTGTTTTTTTCAATCCTATCGTCAGTTTCCTCTTGAGAAGCTCCTCTAAGTAAAAAAAGGTTAGTGCATGTGGTGTTGTGGCCACAGTGTCACTGTGTCACATCCAGAGCAACCCGCATCCCTTAGTTCTTCTCAGGGGCTCCTCTATCTGGCTTCCCCGTATACACTTGCAAGTTCCACGCATATGATGAAGCAGCATCACAGGCAGCCCAGATCTTGATTCTATATTTTGCGGGTTTAAACGGTATGTACTGCCTGAAGGGGCAGCGTCCCCTAAATGGCATAAGGCGGTCCACCCACTTGTCCCACACTAACCTGATTGCTGGTAGCCTCGTGGTTAAGGGCGAGAGGTAGCCTAGTGGTTAGAGCGTTGGGCCAGTAAACTAAAGGTTTCTGGATTGAATCCCTGATCTGACAAGGTAAAAAGCTGTTGTTACACACTTGAGCAAGGCAGTTAACCCACTGTTCCTGTTCAAAATAAGGCTGTCCTTCCTGCACATGAGTAACCGCCATCTGCGTCAGCCCTGGTTGCATCCTTATCACATTAGGAGCAATGCGGGGTGGCTCATTCCTTTGGCAAGAAGACCATTCAATTTCAATTTGACATCCATATTTCTCCTCCTGAAGGCTGCTGATGAGCTGTTTGCTGACGGGCTGGTCCTGGGACTGGCTGCTGACTGGCTGGTCCAGGGGCTGGCTGAGGGTCACTCATCCTCTTCTTCCAACTCACTGTCAGACTCCGAATTGACAGACATTTTCTGAAAATTAGTCTTCCAAAGTGGAAGGCGCTCCTTCCACACTAGCTCTCTGAAAAAAAAAATATTTTTAAGGCCCTATGAGCAGAGATGATTTTTGCCATACTGATTGATTGTGGTAAGGAGTCACACATGCAAAGCTACTTATTTGTTGTGTCCCTCCCCCAATTTGCAACTAGCTGGGGTAGAGCGTGGGGAAATGCTGATTTACATTTTTTTATATAAAGTATTGTAATAACATTGTGCAGGTTCTTGCAAGACATTGTATAGTTTCACACACTACAAAGGGTAAAGAGTGCAAGAAAAGTGGGAGACTGGCAGGAAGACAGACAGGTTCTTGATGCTGTGTTGAAACAGCAGGCCCAGGGAGGAGGAAGGCACACAGCAAACCTTTTGTAGTTTCCTTTTTACTTGTTTTCTCTTGGAACACTTTCCCACACTTTTTTATTACCCTTGGGTCCAGTGGACCTGAACACCACAAATGTAATATAAATGTGTAGGGGGGTTGCACAGTGTGCACTCAATGAAAATGTGTTATTTTACATGTTCTTCAAAGAAAATGAGCCAAGGCCAACGAGTCTCAGGTTGAACAAATAATTAATTGTATTATTTTTCTTTTAGTAAACATTGAAAATGGGTCCCACAGACCCGAACACCTCAGAAGGGTTAAAAAATAGCTTTACCTTGAGACATGATTCCACTATGAATTCTGCATGTAAGGTTTTTAAATGACTGCTCTCCCATGGTCCCTAGTTACATTTAACATTTTAGTCATTTAGCAGGCGCACTTATCCAGAGCAACTTACAGTAATGACTGCATCCCTTGCTATACTTTTTTTTCTACCTGTCCCCGTGGGAATCGAACCCACAACCATGGCTTTGCAAGTGCCATGTTTTACTATCTGAGCCACACGGGACCCATACTTGAAACCATAATGCCTTCTTTATGACAAACATTCATACCACAGCTCTATATTAAAATCCCTCTGGTAAAAGTACAATGTATGCTCTTGTCTTCTAGGTTTTTGTGTATCGTTACTGTAAGATGGAACAAAACCATTCACATACCAATACCATTCAGATAGATGGACACTGTTCCCTCTATGTATTTGGACAGTGAAGATCTGTACTATATCAATTTGGATTTAAGATCAGATGATCAAATGAACCTGTGGCAACTGTACAGAATGGCACCTTTTTTATTTGAGGTCAGGCGTTGAGGAGGGAGTGTCTATTATAGAGGGTGATGAGTCATTCCTAGTCGATCATAGCTGACCACATTACCTTTTGGAGCTTCCTGTCAAAAGGGGGAATCCCTCTTCAGGAGAAAGTCCTCAGTGCTCCCCTCCCTCATACCTCCGTCTGACATCTGCCTCCCCCCTTCAAATCCCACCCTCACACATACCCCCCCACATCCATGCCTGACATCCAAGACTTGTATCTCGCAATATCTATCAGTATCTTCTCCTCTCATAATAGGATGTGTCTCTGTTCTATTTGCTGAGACCACACAGTCTTGTTTTAAAGTTACACTGAAGAATGCTGCAAATAAGAACTTTTCTTTGTGGAGTTTGTGCATGTCCATAGGGTGAGATGATCTCAGGGCTCGGTACAGAAGAGTTGTGTGAAAGACCGGGAAGCCCGCGTTAACCTTTGCAGTTTAAGTTACGTTTGTCTTTCTGTTTCCCCCATTTATTCCTACAGAGACTTGAGGGAACACTTTTTCAATTTGTCGCTGTGTGTTAGGTGTGGTGTGTGCGCACAGAGAGAAAGGAGTGCGTCTGTGTGTACTCAAAGGTTCTGTGTCTTCGGTGTACCTATCTCACACACGGTTTATTTCATGATCATACGTGATCATGGCATGTGTGTTGTGCAATCACATCACAGGGATGTCTTTAAAAGGTATTGTATGTGTGTGTTCAGTTTGCTTAGCTCAGCACACTGTGTGTGTGCATGTTTTGGGAATCTGCAGTGCGATATCCTTGCTACGAGCCGCCTGCTTGCTACATCCGCAACAATTAACATGAAAGTTAATTGTTGCGGCTACATTCCCTGCCCGTCCCCTCCACCACCACATTCCACACAGCCCTGTCGGTGAAATAAGTGTGTGTGTGTGTGTGTATTGGAGGCGCGGGATGCATCTCACGTACTGGTTTACACCTACAAAACGAAAGATGTGTCGGAGAATGAGACGGGCAGAAAGAATGTGAACGACAGAATGAAATGGTAAAAGACCGACACAGACTGGGTCAGATTAAGTGGGTAGCGGCTTCCCTCTTGTGGTACTGCTGAAAAATGACAACTTCGATCGCACTTATTGAGGGGTCTACAATTCCAGACCTATTTTTAAAACTAAAAAAACAATGACCAGACTAACCCTCTTTTATATGAATCAAATAATAACTTATTTACAGTTGAAGTCGGAAGTTTACAAACAGTTAGGTTGGAGTCATTAAAACTTGTTTTTCAACCACTCCACAAATGTCTCGTTAACAAACTATAGTTTTGGCAAGTCGGTTAGGACATCTACTTTGTGCATATGACAAGTCATTTTTCCAACAATTGTTTACAGACAGATTATTTCATTTATAATTCACTGTATCACAATTCCAGTGGGTCAGAGGTTTACATACACTAAGTTGACTGCCTTTAAACGGCTTGGAAAATTCCAGAAAATGGTGCCATGGCTTTAGAAGCGTCTGATAGGCTAATTAATATAATTTGAGTCAATTGGTGGTGTACCTGTGGATGTATTTCAAGGCCTACCTTCAAACTCAGTGCCTCTTTACTTGACATCATGGGAAAATCAAAAGAAATCAGCCAAGACCACAGAAAGAAAATTGTAGACCTCCACAGGTCTGGTTCATTCTTGGGCGCAATTTCCAAATGTCTGAAGGTAGCACGTTCATCTGTACAAACAATAGCATGAAAGTATAAACACCATGGGACCATGCAGCCATCATACCGCTCAGGAAGGAGATACGTTTTGTCTCCTAAAGATAAACGTACTTTGATGCGAAAAGTGCAAATCAATCCCAGAACAACGGACCTTGTGAAGATGCTGGAGGAAACAGGTACAAAAGTATCTTTATCCACAGTAAAACGAGTTCTGCTCAGCAATGAAGAAGCCACTGCTCCAAAACCGCCATAAAAAAAGTCAAGACTACGGTTTGCAACAGCACATGGAGACAAAAAAATTACTTTTTGGAGAAATGTCCTCTGGTCTGATGAAACAAAAATAGAACTCTTTGGCCCTAATGACCAACATTGTGTTTGGAGGAAAAAAGGGGGAGGCTTGCAAGCCGAAGAACACCATCCCAATCGTGAAGCACGGGGGTGGCAGCATCATGTTGTGGGGGTGCTTTGCTGCAGGAGGGACTGGTGCACATCACAAAATAGATGAGTAAGGGAAGTTATGTGGATATATTGAAGAATCATCTCAAGACATCAGTCAGGAAGCTAAAGCGTGGTCGCGAATGAGTCTTCCAAATGGACAATGACCCCAAGCATACTTCCAAAGTGGTGGCAAAATGGCTTAAGGACAACAAAGTTAAGGTATTGGAGTGGCCATCACAAAGCAGAACTGAAAAAGCGTGTGCGAGCAAGGAGGCCTACAAACCTGACTGTTACACCAGGAGGAATGGGCCAAAAAACCTATTGTGGAAGGCTATCCAAAACGTTTGACCCAAGTTAAACAATTTATAGGCAATGCTACCAAATACTAATTGAGTGTATGTAAACATCTGACCCACTGGGAATGTGATTAAAGAAAGAAAGCTGAAATAAATAATTCTCTCTACTATTATTCTGACATTTCACATTCTTAAAATAAAGTGATGATCCTAACTGACCTAAGACAGGAATTGTGAAAAACGGAGTTTAAGGTGTATGTAAACTTCCGACTTGAACTGTATGTGTATATTTGATTTAATCAAGTCCCATTGAGAGATTGATCTCTTTTTCAATGGGTCCACTGTATACGTCAAATACGCATGTTTAAAAAGGCACGGACAACAAGACGCTTGTGTGGGATGTCGGAGTCTCGCAAGTCTCTTGGCATGACTGTCTTACATGTCTTGCCAATTCCATTCTTCAGCACAATGACTTATAATACACTTTAGCTGTTAGTTGTCGGCGTGCCAGATACTGAGCCTTGACACATTTTGTAGATTTTTGATTACTACTTCTTCACATAGGCTTCCTCTTGGAATGGTGGTGCTTTGCTACTGGAGGAAAAAAAGATATCCAATGGGTCGAAGAAGAAAACGATGAAGATGACATTATTGTCTATAGTCACAGGACACAGAGATGTCGTTTTGCTTTAGCCCACAGAGAGGTTGAAGAACTGGGTCAGTGCAGAGCCCGCCTGAGCCGTTTTAAGGGTGAGGTGCCTTGCTCCCAGGCACAACAGCATGATATCATGTCATTGTAGAATGCTTTGCCACCAGATGTTAGTCATGCAAGAAACAAATTTTAAAAAAAACATTATCACAGCGACTCACCTCTTTCTAAAGATCTAATTTAACTGTACTGTATACTGTGCATTCAGAAAGTATTCAGACCCTTAATTTTTCAATTTTTTTTTATGTTACTGCCTGCCTTATTCTAAAATGTATTTTTTAAAATTATAATCCTCATCAATCTACACCTTACCTCAATGACCGTGAAAACAGGATTTTTAGAAATGTTTACTAATTTATTAAAAATAAACTAACCCTTTGTAAATAAGTATTCAGACCCTTTGCTATGAGACGATTAATTGAGCTCAGGTGCTGTTTCCATTGATCATCCTTGAGCTGATTCTACAACATGAATTGGAGTCCACTTGTGATAAATTAAATTGATTGGACATTATTTGGGAAGGCACAGACCTGTATATAAGGTCCTACAGTTGACAGTGCATGTCAGATCAAAAACCAAGCCATGAGTTTGAAGGAATTGTCCGTAGAGCTCTGAGACAAGATTGCGTTGAGGCACAGATCTGGGGAAGGGTACCAAAGCATTTATGCAGCATTGAAGGTCCCTGAAGAACACAGTGACCTCCATTCTTAAATGGAAGAAGTTTGGAACCACCAAGACTCTTCCTAGAGTTGGCCGTCCGGCCAAACTGCGCAATCAGGGGAGAAGGGGCTTGGTCAGGGAAGTGAACAAGAACCCGATGGTCACTCTGACAGCTCCAGAGTTCCTCTGTGGAGATGGAAGAACTTTCCAGAAGGACAACCATCTCTGCAGCACTCCACCAATCAGGCCTCTATGGTAGTGTGGCCAGACGGAAGCCACTCCTCAGTTCAAGGCACATGCTAATCCGGTTGGAGTTTGTCAAAAGGCACCTAAAGGATTCTCAGACCATGAAACAAGATTCTCTGGTTTGATGAAACCAAGATTGAACTCTTTGATCTGAATGTCAAACAGTCACGTCTGGAGGAAACCAGGCACCGTTCATCACCTGCCCAATAACAATCCCTACGGTGAAGCATGGTGGTGGCAGCATTATGCTTTGGGGTTTGATTTTCAACTGCAAGGACTGGGAGACTAGTCAAGTTCAAGGAAAAGATGAAGGATGCAAAGTATAGAGAGATCCTTGATGAAAACCAGTTCCAGAGCACTCAGGACCTCAGATTGGGGCAAAGGTTCACTTTCCTACAGGACATCGACCCTGAGCACACGGCCAAGACAACACAGCAGCCAGTGGCTTTGGTACAGATCTCTGAATGTCCTTGAGTGGCCCAGCCAGAGCCCGGACTTGAACCTGATCGAACATGTCTAGAGAGACTTGAAAATAGCTGTGCAGCGACGCTCCCCATCCAACCTGACAGAGCTTGAGAGGATCTGCATAGAAGAATGGGAGAAACTCCCCAAATACAGGTGTGCCAAGCTTGTAGCATCATACCCAAGAAGATTACTGGCTGTCATTGCTGCCAAAGGTGCTTCAACAACAACAGTACTGAGTAAAGGGTCTGAGTACATTTATGTATTTATTAAGAAGGAAAGAAAGAAATTTCACAAATGAACTTAAGGCACATGAAATGCATTCCAGGTGACTACCTCATGAAGCTGGTTGAGAGAATGCCTAGTGTACATGTATGCAAAGTTGTTATCAAGGCAAAGGGTGGCTACTTTGAAGAATCTCAAATATATTTTGATTCGACACCTTTTGTTGTTGAGTTACTCCATATTTCATAGTTTTGATGTCTTCACTATTATTCTGCAATGTAGAAAATATTTGTATTTTTTTATAAAACCTGGAATGAGTAGGTGTCCAAACGTGTGTGTGTATATCTACCATTTTTATTTAGAATTTAATGTAAAATCTTATTTTCTTGTCTATTACTATTCTGTTTCTATTTTCCATAGCAAAATAGACTAAATTCACAAAGTAGACTAAATTCTTCGCTACTTTAGAACCCGCTTTATTTTTTTGAAATTTTTATTTAACTTTTTATTTCATCACGGAATCATACAAAAAGGAGGGGGAGACTATAGCTTGAAAAATTATTTTCCTACATTCGGACTGTTTTCCTCAAGAAATTAAGTCGGATTCCTTTCCAGCTGAGTATCGCGATACTGCTATTGCGACAACTTCCCAACCCATATGGTCTACCATGTAGTCGCTCTGGATAAGAGCGTCTGCTAAATGACTTAAATGTAAATGTAAATGTAGGGAACCATGGAGAACAGGAACACCAAAGTGTTTATTCCACTAATTGAGGTGTGTATTAAAGGCACTGGACTATTAGAGGCAGAGTGTCAGAATCTATTTACCACTGTTTGAGGCAACCCTGGACAGGTTGGGAGGAGGAGACAAATACAATGTCAGCAAGGCACAGAAGTCTGAGAGCCCCATTCCAAAACAACCAAGGAAATCCCTTCCTTCCTTCCTTCCTTTAGGAGAGCAATACTGTACAAATCTTCTCAACTTAACCAACTTTGTTAGATGAAGGAATTGGTATTGTAGTGGGGGAGGGAACAATGTATTTTTAAGGTTTTTTGAATGGGGCTGAAGGTTTTTTGTTGTTGTTATTTTCCAACGTTGGGTGATTGCGCTTTTGAGAACCCCCCCCCCCCACAGTTTTCCCTATCTGATACATGGCCAGGTGTTTGCATGTCTTTGAAATTTGCTGGAAACATCTGGCTTCTCACCAGCTGTGAGGAGAATAAATATAGAAGAAGCACTAGGAGGTTGGGAAACAGGTGAATTTAACAAGATAACGAGTCCCCACGCCTCATCCTAGCCTTAAACACTCCTGTTCTTCAACTCCATGGGGTGGGTAGCAGCATCTGGTACCCCCTATATATTTGCTGAAGGACAAGGGCATGCCCATCACAGGTGTTCCCCTAGGGTGTCAGCCACCCAATGCTTTGCTGATGTCAGGGAAAAATAAATCTGCAGTACCACTCCACATTGGCCCCAGGTGCAAGCAGAACTGGCACACTTAGAGGGCATGGGGTTGGTAGACTGTATGGATGGCACAGAGCAATGGTAGGAGCATAGAGCAGGGCTGGTGTTATGGTTGGGCCTTAGGGGGCCTGGACCACCATACTGTACCTTGCCCGTCCAACTAAAATACATTGATAATTCATTTGGCCAAGGCTCGCGCCAACAGGAAAAGCCTAATCAATCTCAGTTAAAGCATCCGAACGAGTGAAACCGCACACCTCTGTCTCAGTATGTGTAGACCATGCGTTGTTTCTGATGCTGTCTGGACCAAAATAGTATGGCATGTAAGTATTTTTACTTAAGTACTTCACCACTGATGTAGGCCTACGTATTTTACAGGGATTGCGCTATAATGATCAATGTCATGACTAGGGCGGTCATGACATTTTGTCAGCCGGTGATCACGGTAACTGACCGTTAATTAACATAAACACATTTAGCATCTCCTGGCTTCCACGCATAGCCTACAAGCCACTGATGCAGACCTTTTGGAACATCTACATTTAAAAAAGTCTAAATCCATCACAATAAATGGTATGAAGAAAATGTATTCTATTTCAGAAGAACAGAATAGCATACTCAGTTGTCCTTATGTTAAGCCCTGGTCTGACTATGCCATATGGCTGTGGGCTACACTTGTTCATTTAGCAGCCAAGATTTGGTTAGAATACTGTGGCATTATTTTATAGTATGAAGAATACAATTGAACATAGCTGAATAAAATATAAATTATATTTTCTCCATGGGATTTGAGGGAGTCCGGACATGCAGTTATTCTGTGTTGAGCGGTTAACAAAGAAACGTACTCCTATACGTTTAATTTAGAGTTATTTATGTAAAGTTAGTTACAAATGTTGGGCTATATGTTTTGGCAGGCTGAATGATGCGACAAATGATGATTTGAAAAAAAGTTGAATGACCTTTTGTTTTTTTTTGCGCAGGCTGTATACACTTCATCAGTCTCTCATTCAATTTTACAAGAACTTGATAATGCATCAAATTTCTTGACTGTATCCGCTTTGTGTGGCCATAACGCACCCTAAAAGAATCCATTCCTTTTGCGGCTAGTGGCCATCGTGCCCTTGGGTTGAATATAATAATTATAATTCACTCCTGGCTGCGTGCTGAAGCACCTCACTCACATGACTCTCCATCACGTGATCTACCGTAGAAAAATGCTTGTTGAAATTTGTGATTATTGTAGATTTATGTGGTGACAGTGTTTCCTAGCCTCAGTGCAGTGGGCAGCTGGGAGGAGGTGCTCTTATTCTCCATGGACTTTAGTGTCCCAGAACTTTTTTGAGTTTGTGCTACAGGATGCAAATTTCTGTTTGAAAAAGCTATCCTTTGTGTTCCTAATTGCCTGTGTATATTGGTTCCTAAACCTCTTTGAAAAGTTGCATATCGCGGGGGCTATGTGATGCTAGTGCAGTACGCCACAGGATGTTTTTGTGCTGGTCAAGGGCAGTCAAGTCTTGAGTGTACCAAGGCTATATCTGTTCATAATTCATTTTTTTGAATGGGGCATGCTTAAGATGGTGAGGAAAGCACTTTTAAAGAATAACCAGGCATCCTCTACTGATGGAATGAGGTCAATATCCTTCCAGGATACCTGGGCCAGGTTGATTAGAAAGGCCTGCTCGCTGAAGTGTTTTAGGGAGCGTTTGACAGTGATGATAGGTGGTTGTTTGACCATGGACCCATTACGGATGCAGATAATGAGACAGTGATCACAGAGATCCTGGTTGAAAACAGCATGGTGTATTTAGAGGGCAGGTTGTCCAGGATGATATCTATGAGTGTGCCCGTGTTTACGGATTTAGGGTTGAACCTGGTAGGTTCCTTGATAATTTGTGTGAGATTGAGGGTGTCTATCTTAAATTGTAAGACGGCTGGGGTGTTAATCATATCCCAGTTTAGGTCACCAAACCAGTAAAAACTCTGAAGACAAATGGGGGGGGGGGGGGGGGGGGGGCAATTCATTCACATATGGTGTCCAGGCCACAGCTGGGAGCTGTGTGAAAATCAATATTTCAAGAATAGTCTGGGACAGTTGTGGGATGCGATAGATTATTGCAACCACTAGCATCAAAAAACCTGTTTTAAGCAATGAGCCTGATGCAACGTATGAGAGCATTTGAACTTAAAATGTTTATACTGTTAGGCTATTTCTTCACATTCACATATAAGCTTGGCAATGTGCACACGGCAGTAGGCTATTAGCGCAAATGTTCCAATAGCAGGAAAACACAATTCTCAAAAGTGACCACAAATGCGATTTATGCATTATGCTAAAGGTGCATTTTTATGGTGAAAATTATCTTACTCAAACTTGAAACTGACACACTGCGTATGTACAGTGCCTTCGGAACGTATTCAGGTCCACATTTTGTTACATCACAGCCTTATTCTAAAATGGATATTTTAAAAAATATCAATCTACACACAATACCCTATAATAACAAAGCAAAAACCAAATGTATTAAAAATGGAACACATACCTTATTTACATAAGTAATCTGACTCTTTGCTATGAGACTCGAAATTGAGCTCTGGTGCATCCTGTTTACTTTGATCATCCTTGATGTTTCTACAACTTGGAGTCCACTTGTGGTAAATTCAATTGATTGGACATGATTTGGAGAGGCAGAAACGTGTCTATATAAGGTCCCACAGTTGACAGTCCATGTCGGAGCTAAAACCAAGCCTTTCAGGGGAAAGGTACCAACAAATATCTGCAGCATTGAAGGTCCACAAGAACACAGTGACCTCCATTCTTAAATGGAAGAAGTTTGGACCCACAAAGACTCTTCCTGGAGCTGGCCGCCCGGCCAAACTGAACAATCAGGGGAGAGGGGGCGTGACTAAATGGTCACGCTGAATTTAACTGTCTAATGACTCTTGACCGCCGGTGTGGTGTTAATACGGTCACAGTAACAGCCCAAGTCATGACACGGGCACAATGAAAGAGCCATAAGCTATAATATAATCATGTTATTATACCAGAATCCAATTGGTAGCATATTACATGGAAAATTAATGATTAATCTATCATTTACAATGTAATGTGTTTACTGGTGATTTCACAATTTTAATTTAGTCAACACATTCACAAATTGTGGCTGTGATCAGTTTTTAGGTTTGGGTTGATTTGAGTTTTATAGCTAGTAAGCAGCCCAAGCAAACATCATTGTGCATATCTTTCTTCACCCACCATCAACATCAACCATCTCTGTAATCCTCCTCCATGCCATTCACCTTCTGATTTTTGTCTCCGTATTCTCGCGAAGCGACATCATATGGAGTTGGAAAACCAGACCCAGCAATGATTGACTTTCCTCCATATGTTTTGGTTTTGCTTGACCGGAACTAATGACCGGTGGAACTATGTTTCATGAACGGAAGATTTTCAAGCAAACATCTGCTCCTCACCGAATTAGGTAATGGCAGCGGAAGCCACGTGCAATTTCCATCAAGTTCTACCACTCCGCTGGCAGGGTTCTTGCCGCGCACCTTCCCACAATCCACTGCGCTTTGCTCCACGTTCCCCCATTGAAAATGAATGGGGGCGGAATGTCGTCTGACACATTCAGAAGTGGTGAAAACCCTACACAGCCTACTACAAAATAGCCTATAGAATGGCGCACAGAATACAATCCAAACCAGTATCCTGTTGAAAAGGCTTGGTCTTTGTACAGCTGGACAGGCAACAGTGTTGGAAGTCTTTCCCCAATACTTTAATGTCCGGGCAGAAAGCAAGACCCCCCAAAATAACACCAAGGCCTTTGGCATCACCTTTATTTGTTATAAGCCAGGTAAAGGGAAAGGAGTACACTGCAATATTCCGTGCTTTTTAAAATCCAGCAATATTAACTGGTACAAACTGTAACACAGTAACGAAGAAGATGGCAAAAAAAAAACAGGTGCCTGTTGCGACGCTCTGATAGGTTTATAAACCTGCTACGGTAATGTAGCTCTGCACCTTTTAAACCAGCCATAAGCAGGTGCAAACGTTAACACAGGCCTTTAACAGGCCTTGTTGGTTTATATATCCACGTCCAGTAGATGGCTGTGCTCCCTGTTCTGGCTGTGGCAGCCGTAGGGGGTTCTGAAGGATGGCTTGTGTCAACAGAACACAGGCATATTTACACAGGGGCGGGGGCTCTGCGAAATGGATCTTAATGCTCCTCTTTGCTGAGCCATCCCTTTGAGAAATGAACAGTCGCAGCCTTAGCCGACCTTGCATATGTTCGCTCATTTCTCTGTCACTACTGCCTTTCCCTTGAAGGCAGCAAGTTGCCCGCACTTTACCAGCCGGGCTTTTAACAGATGGCTTCCTTGACTCACTTTGAGGCATCTTTTAATGTCGAAACCATATATTGGATTTAGCCCCAGTGTCAGTCAGTGTTTGGGGAAGGGGATACCTAGTAATTTTCACAACTGAATGCGTTCAACCGAAATGTGTCTCTAACGCATTTAATCACGTCCATGTCATCGGCGCCTTGCTTAAAGGCAGATCTTTCCTCTGCAGGCTTGGGGAATTGAACCAGCGACCTTTGGGTTACTGGCCCAACGCTCTTAACCTCTAGGCTACTTGCATGAGAAGAGGGAGGAATGAGCTGCTTTGGTTCTGTTGATACAGCAGGTTAGGGTGTGTTTGTGTGTGCGTGTATGTATGTGAACTCAGCAAAAAAAGAGACGTACCTTTTTCAGGACCCTGTCTTTCAAAGATCATTTGTAAATAACCAAATAACTTCACAGATCTTCATTGTAAAGGGATTAAGGTCACAGTTATTAAAACTTAGGACACTATAAAAGAGGCCTTTCTACTGACTCTGAAAAACACCAAAAGAAAGATGCCCAGGGTCCCTGCTCATCTTTTGTGATCGTGCCTTAGGCATGCTGCAAGGATGCATGAGGACTGCAGATGTGGCCAGGGCAATAAATTGCAATGTCCGTACTGTGAGACGCCTAAGACGGGGAGACCGGACAGACAGCTGATCCTGCAAGACAGGAATGTGTTCTGCCATGGCCAGCTAAGAGCCCGGATGTCAATCCCATTGTGCACGTCTGGGACCTGTTGTATCGGAGGGTGAGGGCTAGGGCCATTCCCCCCAGAAATGTTCGGGAACTTGCAGGTGATTTGGTGGAAGAGCAAGAACTGGCAAATATTGTGCAGCCCATGAGGAGGAGATGCACTGCAATACTTAATGCAGCTTGTGGCCACACCAGATACTGACTGTTACTTTAGATTTTTACCCCCCCGCCCTTTGTTCAGGGACACATTCTTCCATTTCGGTCAGTCACATGTCTGTGGAACTTGTTCAGTTCATGTCTCAGTTGTCGAATCTTATGTTTCTACAAATATTTACACATGTTAAGTTTTCTGAAAATAAACGCAGTTGACCGTGAGAGGACGTTTCTTTTTTAGCTGAGTTTGTGCTTGTATATACCGTATGTGTATTGAGTGCTGATAAGATAAAAGCTGTGAATAACTTGAGACATGGGAATTGTGAGTCATCGCTTGATTTTTGAAGTAGCAGGTGACTGTCAAGAATATGTGCAAATATACAAAGATACCCATAGCAAGGGGAAAAGTATGCATTTTAATCTGAGCTGTTGAACTGGTACCACTGTTAAACAGATTGTTCACTCATCAGAAGTCCTGACTCTCTCGATTCCAATTTCACTGCGGACTATCAGAATAGGTCACCAGACTTTGATACTGTAGGTCAATGTTGTAACTTGCTGTATCGATGAACTGAGCTTTGCTCCCACAGTTCAGTATGGATTTGACAGACATCTGCCTACAGTATTTATCTGAACCACTAAAATGGTGTAGGGAAATGAAGCCCAGGTTGTCTGACAATCTCAACAACTAAGTGTTATTTTCACACAAATGCTCCCTATATAGTGATGTTTATTTACAAAATCAAATCAGTTTTGCAACACATTCGTTGTGATTGCCAACACAACTTAACCTAACAATGTTTATGGACGACATATCAAATAATGGAATTCCGGTGAACTTCCCTTTTAAGTAATTTATTTTCTCCTTTCTCCACAGGTTGCCATAGGCAAGATGTACCCGACCCAGAAGACTATTGTTGAGGGGTAGGGTTCGAAGAGAAACCACCAATGGGCATTGATGGAGTGTCTCAGAACGAGAGGAAACGATGCCCAAGAGACCATGGGAGACGGAGCACTGAACCTCAACCTCACTTTCCCTTTCACACAGAAGCTTTATTTTCCGACGCCCTCATTGGATGGATAGGGGGAAAGCCTATGGGTTGGGCCTCCTTTGTCCGACATCAAATTGTTCTTTATCTCTAGACCCGTGTTCACAACCCTCCACATTTTTGTTCCAGCCCTGCACTGATACACATTATTCAACTAGACAGGGGCTTGCTGATGTTAATGTGTCGGTGCAGCCCTAAAACAAAAATGTGGACTATCTAGCGTTCCCCACGAGAGGGTTGGGAAACACTGCCCTAAAAATTTTGTGATGGACTGTCGTAGATCTGAAAGCATCAGATAGGCATTAAGAATAATTGTAATAATGCCACCTAGCCTTTTGGTAGGCAATAGAGATTCTACCATATTGCTCACACCTTTACATATATATATATATATGGTGGGAAGAGACAAGGGGATGGTTGATTTCCGACTTGGCAACTGTGCAACGTTGACGGCGTAACAATTGTCCTTGGTCCCTATATACTGTACCCTCTTCACCATACTAAAATAATGAGCTTCTTTTGTGAGCTGTAAGAGTTGTAGCAGTGCCACGGTGTACACACGGTCTTGATTCCCTGTTATATTTTTCTAATGTGTGTTGTATATATGATTTGTCGTCATGTAAGATGGTGTATAAACAGATTAAAGATATGCGGATCTGAATCGCATTATTGTCTCCATACTCTTTAGTCATGACCAGGTTGGTAGAGCATGGCACTTGCAATGCCAGGGGTCATGGGTTAGATTCCTGCTGATGCCCCCCATACATCAAATGTATGCATGCATGACTAAGTTTCTTTAGGAGCATTCCACATTTAAAACATTTTGTCCATTTCATTGGTTCATATACAGTTAAAGGCGGAGGTTTAACATACACCTTAGCCAAATACATTTAAACTCAGTTTTTCACAATTCCTGACATTAATCCATGTAAAAATTCCCTGTCTTAGGCTAGTTAGATCACCACTTTCAAGAATGTGAAATGTCAGAATAATAGTAGAGAGAACTATTTATTTAAGCTTTTATTTCTTTCATCACATTCCCAGTGGGTCAGAAGTTTAAATACACTCAATTAGTATTTGGTAGCATTGCCTATAAATTGTTTAACTTGGGTCAAATGTTTCGGCTAGCCTTCCACAAGCTTCCCACAATAGGCTTGGTGAATTTTGGCCCATTCCTCTTGACAGAGCTGGTATAACTGAGTCAGGTTTGTAGGCCTCCTTGCTCGCACACGCTTTTTCAGTTCTACCCACAAATTGTCTATGGGATTCAGGGCTTTGTGATGGCCACTCCAATACCTCGACTTGGTTGGCCTTAAGCCATTTTGCAACAACTTTGGAAGTATTCTTGGGGTCATTGTTAATTTGGAAGACCCATTTGCAACCAAGCTTTAACTTCCTGACTGATGTCTTGAGATGTTGCTTCAATATATCCACATAATTTTCCATCCTCACGATGCCATCTATTTTGTGAAGTGCACCGGTCCCTCCTGCAGCAAAGCACCCCCACAACATGATGCTGCCACCCCTGTGCTTCACGGTTGGGATGGTGTTCTTCGGCTTGCAAGCTTCCCCCGTTTTCCTCCAAACATAACGATGGTCATTATGGCCAAACAATTATATTTTTGTTTCATCAGACCAGAGGACATTTCTCCAAAAAGTACAATCTTTGTCCCCATGTGCAGTTGCAAACCGTAGTCTTTTTTTATGGCTGTTTTGGAGCAGTGGCTTCTTCCTTGCTGAGCGGTCTTTCAGGTTATGTCGATATAGGACTTGTTTTGCTGTGGATAAAGATACTTTTGTACCTGTTTCCTCCAGCATCTTCACAAGGGCCTTTGCTGCTGTCCTGGGATTGATTTGCACTTTTCACACCAAAATACGTTCATCTCTAGGAGACAGAATGCGTCTCCTTCCTGAGCGGTATGATGGCTGCGTGGTCCCATGGTGTTTATACGTGCTTACTATTGTTTGTACAGATGACTGTGGTTCCTTCAGGCGTTTTGAAAATTGGTCCCAAGGATGAACCAGACTTGTGGTCTACATTTTTTTTCTAAGGTCTTGGCTGATTTCTTTTGATTTTCCCATGATGTCAAGCAAAGAGGCACTGCGTTTGAAGGTAGGCCTTGAAATACATCCACAGGTTCACCTCCAATTGACTCATTATGTCAATTAGCCTATCAGAAGCTTCTAAAACCATGACATTTTCTGGAATTTTCCAAGCTGTTTAAAGGCACAGTCAACTTAGTGTATGTAAACTTCTGACACACTGGAATTGTGATACAGTGAATTATAAGTGAAATAATCTGTAGACAATTGTTGGAAAAATTACTTATGCCATGCACAAAGTAGATGTCCTAAACGACTTCACAAAACTATAGTTTGTTTACAAGAAATGTGTGGAGTGGTTGAAAAATGAGTTTTAATGACTCCAACAAGTGTATGTAAATGTCCGACTTCAACTGTATTCAATAGCCCAATTGATGTCATAGTGCATGAATCGCAGGATTAAAACAACATAGCGTGTTGCACTGTTACATCAACATACAGTACATGTACCATTTACGAATGAGACAAACTTTGCAAATTCACATTGTCTAGTCTGTACATTCAGTTCAGTAGGCCATGGTCTAAGACTGGACAGTTACATGAACATGCTGTGCGGACTTCAGACCTGAGTTCAAATACTATTTGAAATGTTTTCATTTCATATTTGAACACTGGTCTATGTGGTTGTTGTCCAGAGAGATTCTTATCACTGCAGAGCTTCAGCCTGGAAACCAGCCATTCTCTGTTGACAGAGTAAACTCCACATGATTTGCTGATTTGCCTCTTGAACTTTGGTCAGGGGACAGGTACGGTATGGGACAACCACCAAGTACTACTGCACTAAAGGGTACATGACAGGCCAAACAAGGGAAGTGACATCACTGGCAAGAGTAGTGTGCTGCTCACATACCCACCCCCGGTATTCCAAACACACTGGGAAAGTTCTGACTAGAGAAAGTAGTGGAGTTTTGATAAGGTGATGTCATCAAAGAGATTCTATGTAATTATATGGATGTCAAATAAGTTTTCCATTAAATGTAATACAGAATAATGTAATTGGCCTATGTATGACTTAATAGCTAAGTAGATGTGTAATATATGCTTTATAATATGATATGCAGTTGACGTAAAGCATGACCAAGTTCCACCCCCAAACATGTAGAATATATACAATTCAGTCATAGCTGTAATGCCAACAGGCACTGGGTCATGCTAACACATAGAGCTCTGTTCTTCTCATTAATTGAAGGAAACCAGTGCTCTCCAGAGAACAGTAAATACTCTAATATGTGACACGAACCTGCTGCCTCTTAGACCATTTTATTGAAATCAAAGTGTATTGGTTGTGTATACAGATCTGCAGATGTTATACCAGGTGCAGCAAAATGATTGTTACTAGCTCCAACAGTAGAATAAAAACATGAGCTGGCACACACCCAGAAAAACTATTTTGTGTGGAGATGCTGACTGATGGCGAATTAAATATAAACTAGCTCCAACAGTGCAGCAGAATGTCTCGCAAATACAATTCAAATACACAAATCATCAAAAAATATAGAA
This sequence comes from Oncorhynchus gorbuscha, assembly GCF_021184085.1. Classification (NCBI taxonomy): domain Eukaryota; kingdom Metazoa; phylum Chordata; class Actinopteri; order Salmoniformes; family Salmonidae; genus Oncorhynchus; species Oncorhynchus gorbuscha. The sequence continues at coordinate 50,563,776 of NC_060184.1, forward strand.
TCAAGAATTGACGAGTCCAATTAACAGTCCAGTGTAGATATTCACTGTTCAAGATCTTACAAGCCTTTCACTGTGTAGCCATCCACACCAATATAACAGATTGCTCATTAAATCTTTCCTTGGTGTCCATGGGAGTACAAACAATAATGAATATGGTTTGTGGCAGAGAACTCTGTCAGATTTAGCTTCTCACATGATTTTATAACTAGGATAAGTCCCACATTTTCAAACTGCAATATCCTGGGCCCTGAATCAAAGGCTATGACTGAAATGGTACCACTACTTAAGATCAGCCATTCCCTTTAGTGCAATGCTTTTGACCAGAGATTGAAAACATTGCACTATAGGTCAAAAGTAGTGCACTCTTTTTAAGAAATAGGCTGCCACACTGTATCAGTTGACTATATGAAGTACAGTGCCCGGCGCTTATAAGTATGACAATGTGTACAGTGCCAAGGACATTGTACATTTAAGGATGTTTACATCATGTTTTCTATCCTTTTCTTTTAGCACTAAATTGATTATTTGATTCGGTCATTAGCGGAGTGCACTGTACTGCAATTGTTAATATGGCCGAGAACATTCACAATGATGAAACTGATTAACACAATTCATTAAAAAAAAATATCTGAATTCATAAGTCATTACAATTCACAACAAGTAGGATAGTGCTCCTGATCAGATGACGTGATATGCAAATATTATGTAGAACAGGTGACATCCCCTTTGATTATGGGTATTTGTACTGTAATGTCTCTTAAAATGCTCAATTGGCAGTCTTTTAGTATGGTCGTGGGTCTGTGCAGTCCCCACTGGCAGTGGAGCTGATAAATGTTCATCAGTCATTCACAGATCCGAATGGCAATTATTGTGTGATTAAATGCTGTTCCAGAAGAGGTCAGAATGCTCAACTGGACAGATGTAAACTTGACAACTCCATGTTTTACTTTTTAAAAAGGATGGATCAGAGTGGTTCCCTTTTTTGGTTCAAAGTCAGCACATCAATCTTCAGTAGGCCTTAAGTCATAATCATTATGACCGCATATCCACCTTGATAATAACACGGTGGGGCTACATGTAAAGGGAAAAATACTAACTTTATTGAAAAGTATATATCAATCCACGTGATAGAGAACAACTTCCTAAGAACACTTGTTGAACGACACCAACTTTACGAACGTGCATAAGAGCGCGTTTTAAGTGGCGTGAAATGCCGCGCTCTCGTAGGTCACCATGCCTGTACAGTGATACTTCAAGGTATAGTTCTGTCCATTGTTGTTATCCCAAAACTCGCCCTGGTCATTCCTGATGTACACGGCGAAGTGCACCGAGGAAGTTGGGTCTAGGAACGGAGGTGTGTACAAGGTAAAGGTATAACGCTCACCGACAATATTGTCATCCACAGGCATGGGTATCGCCTGCGCGTCCACGGAAGACAGCCACTCGTTGAACGTGTACCTCACACCAACTTCCCTCGTGCAACAACTTTGAATATTTGTCCGAATCTGCCCACGGACGTCAAACCGGGTGATGGTCACCTTCTCCAGGTTGACGTGGCGCTGCAATACCGTGGTCTCAAAATGTTCAGACTCAACTGGCATCTTGAAAGTTGGGACGAGACGGTCCATGGTCAAGGTGGATTGAAAGTTTATGCACAGGTCCCCAATTGGATACTCTCGGTCCTGTTGTTGAGGGGGAAAGCTCTGCAGTCTTAAAAATACCTTGGAAGGGATTTGCGGTTCTTCTGTTGTGCTGAAGTGCTTCACACTTGCCAAATCAAGCCCCATGGAGTCTGCGAACTTCACCCGTTTTCGGCCGTTATTGGCTACTTCTTCAAAAAGCGTAGCCTGCTTTGGGTACGCGGGCAGGGATTTCGCTCTTCGCCTGTCTTTCATATACATTTCTGGCGGTTCCAATAAGCCATCTTCCAACTCCTCATCATGACCATTCTCCGTTGGCTCCTCGTCAATTCCCGATAGCATGGTTTTACCTGACATCGGAGAACACTGTTTGGAATCAGACAGGAGGCCTGAATCAGACATATTGGTAATGCGTGCGTTATGAATAAACACCGGAACAGTTCCAATGATGAAGTTTTACATTCCCGTGGAACTTCTCAGTTAGTGTGATACGCCCATTTAAAAGCTCATCATTCAATTCTGCCTGTTTCTGTGTTCAGCATCAGTCTTTGGAAAATTAATGCAATTTCAGTTCACGTCATTGCAACGTAATAGAGAGCACTATTCGATGGGGTAAAATAAGGAGGCAATGGAATGATGACGTTCCATTTACCAACTTGGCTTGCATTTAACTAATCTGATCTAACAAAGGGGATATTCGTCAAAATCCGTCATGATTTATGTATTGTAACAGGCCCACAATGTGCTTACCTAAGTCCGATTTGGATATAGTTGGCTGTTTTCGCTGCATAACATGTAGAAGTTGTCACTTTTCAGGTTTAGAAGAAGTGACTGCAGTTCGTATAAGCTAACATGCATCTTTGATGGTAGTAGTCAAAGTCGTTTTGTAATGCAGTTGATTGGTAACGATGACATAAACATGCTTTGGGGTTGACATCCATACAAGCATTATGCTCCGTTTTGTACCTCAACATAGTGTGAAATACACATAAACAATAGCCTAAATGTAGGTTACTTTTTCTGGGGGTAATGAGGAGATTCAGGATTTCCCCCCCATGGCCCTTTCCCCCACATATTTCCATGGCAATTCCATTGTTTGTTGTAGGCAGTAACTCTGCAATGACTTGACCAAAGCCTATAGGGAAAATAATGGTGTTTTTGTCTGTTTTTTTTTATATTTTGTATAAACACCAAGAAATAAGTTTGTGGCAACACAGGTTTAGGAGATCTTACACATTTTGTTCTATTTATGTGCATGTTTTGATTGGATAAGTGCTTTAAAATTCATATTAAGTTACTTTAGGTGACGAAGATTATCTCATAGAACAAAACCTAATGTAACTTTGGTACATTTTTAAGCATTTATCCATTCAAAACAAGAACACAATTCCTCAAGGTTATCTTAACTGACTGATGTTATCTAATTGAACAAAACATATAAGATCTCCTAAGTCTGTGTTAACCTCAGACTTTATTTTCAGCATTTCCCAGAACCCCATTCATTTCCCCCACAGGAATGGATGAACGAACCAGAGGTAACTCATTTCTGTTGTTTAGGACTATAAGCTGGCGAGCTCTATTCAAGCTTACGAACAGCTCACCTGCAGACATTTTGTGAATTTTAAGCACTTATCCAATCAAAACATGCGCATAAATGCTTCATAATTCATAAAGGTCATGTCAACAGACTGATATATCATAGAACAAAACGTATAAGATCTCCTAAGCTTACAAACAGCTCACCTGCAAGGCACGCTGGAGCGTGTGCTAAAGAGGCATTAGGGAATTGGGCTATAAAGTCATCAAATTATTCATTATCAAAATTGTCATTCAATATTAACAAATTCATGTTTTAATGCCAACATCTACATGTAGTTTTGGTGACAATATAATACTGTAGGCTATTTTGCATCAGAAAATAAATAGACCCACATTCGAGACCCTTTCAAACCCTTGATATGAAAATAACCTAGTAACCTAGATAGAATAGGCCTATACTTGTTTGTTGCTCAAGAATGATCATTACTGTGATTTCAGCCACAAAAACAACATTGCATTGATAAGTGATAGCCTTCTGTGTTTCCAGTTGCATCACAGTAGATAAAACCTGCCACAAAATCCATATAGGTCCTCTGCACAGACATCATGCCATGACATTTGGTTCACTTTGTTGGATTGTTCACCATATTTGGCCAAGTAAGTGGTAATATCTGTCAACATCAACAGCATCTCGATAGGCAAATCACGCATTTCATTAAAATGCCTATATTGTTCATCTCTGTGTAGATGATTTCACATCACATGTTTCATCCAGAATATGAAAGTGACACGTTTCCTCCTCATTCAAACCTAGGGCTATCACCATTTCAATAAAATTAAATTACATTAAAAATACTTGCAAATAAGTCATTTAAAATATTTTATTTAACTAGGCTGTTAAGAACAAATTCTTATTCGAAATGATGGCCTACAAGGGAACAGCGGGTTAACTGCCTTGTTCAGGGGCAGAACAGATGTTTTACCTCGTCAGCTCGGGGATTTGATCCACCAACCGTTTGGTTACTGGCCCAACACTAATAACTAGGCTACCTGCAGCCCCACAAATAGGTAAGAACTACTGACACAAACAACCAAAGCTTCCCTGATGACATGCAAAGTCCTAGATGTGGGCTCTATACCACATTTTAATAATGGCCACTTTAATAATGGAACACTAGTCCCTTTACTAATGTTTACATATCGCTTTACTCATCACATATGTATATACTATTCAACTGTATTTTAGTCAATGCCACGCCAACATTACTCATCCTAATATTTATAGATTTCTTAATTCCATTATTTTACTTTTATATGTGTGTATTGTTGTGAATTGTCAAGATACTACTGCACTGTTGGAACTAGGAACACAAGCATTTTGCTACCGCAATAACATTGCTAAATATGTGTGACCAATACAAGTTTTCCACTAGATGGTGGTCTATAACTATTCTACAAAGCCACAGACAAATTATATAATGGGAATGCACAGAGGTGGGTTTTGCAAAAGTAATACCCAATCAAAGTATGATAATAAAGTTAGAGGAATGTGACAAATTAGCATACTTTTGATGGTTTAATACCCGCTGTTTCTCTGTGGACCAAAGCTTAATTGTTGATATATGATCAAATAAACTACTTTAAAATACATTTTTTTTAATTATTTTATTGAAAAAACAAAAATGGAAGATGTCAAATTACTTTTGAGCAGCTGTAGAACATTCAGTGGCGAGTTCCCCTGCCTTCTAACACCCTGGCAGTTTAAAAGCAGGGACAACCATGATATTTTACCATTTTAAAAAAAACACATTGTACTGGTCATATGGGGTCAACTTCATCCCGATTAAAATGGCTCCCAAAGTGTGAGTCTCGACACAGCAGTCACTTAAAATCAGTGCAAGAATGTGGCCTTTTCTATGGAACATTGAGACCCATGTCACCAGAAATGTGGGACCAGTGGGTTAACAGTTTTGCATACTGGGTTTTGGGACCATTCGGTTCACAGTTTTGCATATGTTAAAATGTAAAGGTAAGATGTGAAGCACATAAGATATTATAGGCTGCTTTTATAAGCCTAAACTGCCATGTTCTGTTTCAATCGCAGGGTTACAGTATGTTAGAGAAATAGTGATATGACAACATAAAAATATATAAAAGGTAACTGCCAAAATCATGGAAACTCAAGTAAATACAAAGGGATACAAAGTATATTGAAAGCAGGTGCTTCCACACAGATGTGGTTCAAGGGTGAATTAAGCAATACAAATTCCATGTATAAAAATGCTTTGCCCGGCCAGTGGATGACAATGCCCCCATCCACAGGGCACGAGTGGTCACTCAATGGTTCGATGTGCATGAAAACGATGTAAACCATATGCCATGGCCATCTCAGTCACCAGAGGGGTATCCTACGAAGCAGATGACTCCTCAACTCGGGCTAACTGGACATACGAAAGTGGTTCACCTTTTAGCCAGGTAAATTTATATGGCAACGAATCCTTCAGAACTAACCTGCTCCGGCGCAGGTTAAATCAATGCTAACTCCACTTACCCTGAATGAAATGACTGAGCTGTGAGTTGAGGACCAGTGAAATCAGATACCCTCCCTCTTGCAAAGATTGCATTATTTCATTCTAACTTGCCCATGGATTGATGTTTCAGCATTATCTCAATGAAGAGTTTGGCGTTTGACATGTACGACAGGCATACAGTTACAAGCCTGCTAGAGTTAGAGGCAAGCAGAGGAGCAATATCCACCGTCATAGTACAGATGAAGCCTGAGCTGGAATGTGAAGCTAACTGAAGCCGGTAAGCTTTAGAAAACACTGAGTAGATATAGCTTGCTTCATAGAATACCGCTAATGATTTCAACCCAATTGAACACTTATGGGAGATTCCGGAGCGGCGCCCGAGACAGCGTTTCCACCACAAATAACAAAGTACCAAATTATGGGTGGTGTCGCATCCCTCAGAGCTCCAGCTGTTCTGGCTCATGGTAGCCCAATGCCATATTAAAAAACATTTTTTCCCCCTTTATTTTGACAGTTACCGGTCTATTTCAATTTTACATTCTCAATACATGAATCTACATTTGTCTAAAATCTCCATATGTTAATACGTATTTTATTTATATATACACAGTCATGTGGAAAAGCAAGTATAACCCCTGGAAAGTAGTCTTTAAAAAATACATACATAACCAGTCAAAAGTTTTGGACAGACCTACTCATATGTGTAATTTCATAGTTTTGATGTCTTCACTATTATTCTACAATGTAGAAAATAGTAAAAATGAAGAATGAGTAAGTGTCCAAACCTTTGACTGGTACTGTATGTGTAATGTAAATGGCTATTTGAGCTAAATTCCAACTACATTCATTGATAAAGGTAACTCAATCTAAAAAAAAAAATCACATAAAATTAACACTTTGAATATGTTATGCAATTAAAATAAACCAAAATGAATTTCCTTATGCAGAAAATATTGTACACCCCTACCTTTACCATCACATAAAATTGCTACATTTTAACCAGAACCGGTGGAAATGATTACAAAATCTTTTGTGTAACTTGGGTGGGTCCAGCCTTCCAAAAAGATTAGAAACTTGGTCTGGTTTGGTCTTAACCAATTCAGCCCAAGAACTGACCGAAAGATGCTCATAGAAGTCTCTAAAATCCCCAAGGTAACATCAAGGGATCTACAGGCCTCTCTTGCCACAATTAATGTCGAAGTGCCTGAGTCAACTGTCAGAGACTGCACAAACTTGGCCTACATGGGAGGTCAGGAAGAAAGAAGCCTCTTCTCACAAAAAAGGAAAATCAAGACACGACTGACATTTGCCAGACCACACTTGGGTAAAGACCAAAACTACTTGAACAATGTGCTCTGGAAAGATTAGTCAAAGTTGGAGTTGCAATGCCAGAAACCATGAAAATGAAACAATGCCTTTGAACAGAAGAACCTCTTACCAACTGTAAAGCATGGGTTTGGTAGCATTATGGTTTGGGGCTGATTATGGAATGGCTGAGTCAAGGCTCAGATCTCAATTCTGTCGAAATGCTGTGGGGGGACTTGAAGCAGGCTGTGCATGCAATGAAGCCCTCGAACATGGCACAGTTGAAGCAGTACTGTAAAGACGAGTGATGCAAAAATGAATCCCAGTCGATGTAAGAGACTGATAGACAGTTACAAAAAACGACTACATTAAGTTATTTCAGCCAAAAGGAGGCAACACCAGCTATTGAAGCTAGGTACTTATTTTTTCAGCACTGGAATTGCATTTCTGTACATTTTTTATGAATAAATGATTGCAAAATAATAATTCAGTGTCATTGGTTAAACCAGGTTACCTTTATCTGTCAATAGTGTTAAAGTGAAGATTACATATATGTTAAAAAAAAAATATTTAAAAAAATCCAGGAGGTGTACTTACTTTTTCCACGACTGTATATATCAACATGTAAATCAGGAGAGGAAAATGAAGGTTAACACAATAACAAAATTATATGCCTTCATTGACATGATGCCGAGTGATTGGATGAAAACATTAAATTAACCCTTCGTACTATAGTACTGCATATGAGCTGTACAAATCCCAAAAGGCAGCAATGGTTTCTCAGGGATCAAACGCAGGCTCTGTAGCTGTCATTCTGAAGCCAGTTATATTGATTGACATTCGATTTGCAAAGGTGACGAACGGATGGCGCAGTCACTTCTCCGACGTGTACATTTGGTACATCACCGTGACGACAGCCGCAGCCAAACAAGGGATCAACCAGTTTGTCCACCAACTGTTGAGGAGTGAGGAACAAGAGCTCACATACAATACATCCGTAAAACCATCAGCTGAAAGGGTACAAAAGGTGATAAAAAGCAAATGTCATAGAAAAGCAATGTTGGTTCCCCATTAGATCACTGCAACAAATATAAGATATACTTTATTCATCCAGACAGTAATTTGTCATCTGCGATTACCCAACCCCTCTGCTATACACACAAACAAACATTAGGTTGGAGAAGCTGGAGCAGAGATTTCTAAACAAACATGAGGAACCACATTTGCTTACATAAACACAAGCATCTGAAGCAACCATTACTCATGCAGATGCAAACTTGCAAGATTAAGTTGTAAATTGATTTAAAAACCAAGAAACTGAAAAAAAAAGCATCAGGGGTGCCTACATACCTAGAGGTTTCCTTGAGTGGTTCCTGCAAGAAAAGAAAAAAGTCCACAAATATTTACACGTAGGTCTCAGTATCTTTGAGTAGGCCTATCTTTATAATACATTGTGAATGTTTCATATGTGCTGTACATGTCAACTACAGGTGTTTTCAAAATGCCTCTTGAGTAAGGCAGCTTGCTGTCGAAACCTAACACCTTAGTATGTGTGCTGGAATATGAGTAGTGTAAATTGTCACATTTGAGATACAGTTGCCTGATATCCACATGAATTTGTTTTACTTACTGAAGGTTTGTCAATCTTCAGTCGGTCATCCTACACGAGAGAGTGAGGGAGATAGAAGAAGAGTGGAGAGTGGGAGGAAAAGAGAAAGGTTGTTTATTATGCTATGAGAGTCGGCAGGTATTCAACAAATATAGGACCAGGCCTTTAGATTACACTAGATGTGTAAGTAGCCTGAGAACTAAATTATTTCTATCCTCAGCAGAAAAGCAGTCTACCAAAACAAACTAGACAGATTATTTTGCAATTAACTGTCACATCAACCAACTGAAACCAGAATGATTAATCAATCATACCATTGCCATGATGTAGCCTACACATGTTATGCTGTGAAATCTAACATTTCACACTCAGAGGTGTCTATTTTAGCAGAACTATGGGACCACTGAAACTTCCTACATAATATCATGGTCATCTGCATTCAATCAAGATGACATCCAGAGAATAAAAGGGTAGCCAATGGCATTCAATGAAGACAACAGGGCAGAAAACACAGTCACAATACCCTACACTGTTGTGTTCAGCCAATCTACTCCACTCACAGTGCCAGAATTGTCTTGAGCAGCGCCCCACACTCAATAGGTCACAGGAAGACCAACCAGGTCACCCGTGATACAAGTCAGTATTCAAAGTTTATCCATGTCTGAGGACATTGGGATATGATGTGGAAACCGGCCACTAGGGGGTAACAGTCTTACCTTCAAGTAGGTTTCGATTTTCCTAGGGCGTTGAGGACGGTGATGGCGGAGGGGTGTAAGCATCTGCCTCTGATTCCAAAGGTTGCAAGCTCGTATCCAGCAATATAAATTTGTTTGACATTTTTGTTTTTAAGCCCATCCCAAACGTTAACCATAACCTTAAAAATGTGGCCTACCATTTAACCTTAACACTTTGAAAGTTGATGTTTGATAAAAAAATTAATGAGTGTCTAATTCGGACGTGAGCCTGTGAGCTGGCATTGTGCAAGGGCCTGTGCGGTCACTGTCGAATAGTAACTTTATGGTTGTCTGGGTGTTTTGTTTTTATCTGTATTCTAACAATCTAGTCCCACGCTTCCAAAAAGAGATTAATTGTGCCTGCTTGCCCTGCTAACTCTGAAATAAAATACAACCTATAAATTACTTGTTCCTCTGGGATTAATTAAAACAAACACTACCAAAAGAATAGAGGACTGGGCATGCCCCCATTCTCATCGACGGGGTTGTAGTGGAGCAGGTTGAGAGCTTCAAGTTCCTTGGTGTCCACATCACCAACAAACTAACATGGTCCAAGCACACCAAGACAATCATGAAGAGGGCGCAACAAAACCTATTCCCCCTCAGGAGACTGAAAAGATCTGCCCGAATCCAGCCTTATTGAAGCACCCCCAGATCGTCACCGATCCTCCTCCAAATTTCACAGCGGGTGTGAGACCTGGAGAGGCCTACAAGTCAGTGTCTCACACCCACTATGAAATTTGGTGGAGGGTCTGGTGGTGCTTCAGCAAGGCTGGAATCGGGCAGATTTGTCTTTTTGAAGGACACACGAATCAAGCCATGCACAAGGTTGTCCTGGAAGAAAACTTGCTTCCTTCTGCTCTGACAATGTTCCAACTCTGAGGATTGGTTTTTCCAGCAGGACAATGCCCCGTGCCATACAGTCAGGTCAATCAAGGTGTGGATGGAGGATCGCCAGATCAAGACTCTGTCATGGCCAGCCCAATCTCCAGACCTGAACCCCATAGAAAACCTCTGGAATGTGATCAAGAGGAAGATGGATGGTCACAAGCCATCAAACAAAGCCGAGCTGCTTGAATTGTTGCGCCAGGAGTGGCAGAAAGTCACCAACATCAATGTGAAAGACAGGTGGAGGGGATGCCAAGACGCATGATACCCGTGACTGAAAATCAGGGTTATTCCATCAAATATTGATTTTTGAACTCTTACTAAGTTAAAACATTGGTATTGTGTTGTTTAAAAATGAATATGAACTTATTTTCTTTGCATTATCCGAGATCTTTTTTGTTATTTTGACCAGTTGTCATTTTCTGCAAAGAAAAGCTCTAAATTACAATATTTGAGATTTGGGAGAATATAGAATAAAAAATACAAAAATGTTTTTACCCAACCGCATACCTGTAAATAGTAAAACCAAAGAAACTGATAATTTTGCAGTGGTCTCTTAATCTTAATTTTTTCCAGAGCTGTACACTCAGTTTATTAGGTACACCCATTCAGTACTTGGTTTGGACCCCCCTTTCCCTCCAGAACAGCCTGAATTGTTCAGGGCATTGATTCTACAAGTTGTTGGAAACGTTGGTCCATGCTGACGCAATGGCATCATGCAGTTGCTGCAGATCGGACAGGGGGTACATTCATGCTGCGACCAGCCCATTTCCATCTCAATGTTTCTCCACTCTTCTATTGTCCAGTGTTGGTGATAGCGTGCCCACTGGAGACGCTTTTTCTTGTCTTTAGCTGATAGGAGTGAAACCCTGTGTGGTTGTCTGCTGCAATAGTCCATCCGTGACAATGACAAGTTGTGCCTTTCGAGATGCCGTTCCGCGCCATTATTTTCCTGTTTGTATCCTGCCTGTTAGAGTTCACGATTCTTGCCATTCTTCGACCTCGCTCTTGTTTTTGCCCACAGGACTGGATGTTTTTTTGTTTGTCGCACTATTCTCAGTAAACTCTAGAATGATGCATGAAAAGTCCAGGAGGTCAGCCGTTTCTGAGATATTGGATCCGGCCCGCCCGGCACCAACGATCATACCACGCTCAAAGTTGCTTAGGTCACTCATTTTGCCCATTCAAACGTTAAATTGAACACTAACTGAATGCCTCGATGCCGGTCTGCCTGCTTTATATAGCAAGCCAGGACCATGTAAACTATCCAGTGAGTATATTATCGATGGCTTACATCAAATTTTGGGTGGAATATTGGCTGTATGGTTCATAAATTATAGTATATTATATTTATTTTTCTTATCTCATGACAATTTGATGAAACCACAAATCTTTCAGGCAAACAATGTTTCCTTTTGCTCATGGGTGTGGGAAGGTGTACCCAGTGGTGTAGTGGAGGGTAACTGTACAGAAAACACAAGCTACGCACCATTTTTATTTTGCTCACGTTTACCAACCTTTAGTGTAAAAATGCATAGAAAATTTTAGGGAGCGTTACTTTACTCACTGGGAACGACGATTAGCGCTTACCCACCTATTTTCTTTACTACTACAACATCACTGTGTATACCCCTTTCTGTCCAATGAGGTCATTTCTGATGATTTATGGGACAGACCCCTTTTGGCTCAAGAGCACCCCCAGAGGCAAACGTTTTCTTATAGTCTATAAATGAAATAAAATACAGGTCTAAGGTACGGAAGGAGTGCTTACTGGATGCAGTTCTCCAATGACCATGTTGGCAGCCATCTCCCTGGCATCTGAGGAGTGTCCGACATCTTCAAAGCTCTCTGTGGCATCGCCGCCGGCCTGCTCTCTCAAGACCTCCTCTCCACCTGGGTGCTGTAATATACATGTCAGTCAATCAATTTAGGCTTAATAAAACACATTCTAGGTGTCCATTCTCATTGTTTTGCACTAAACCTTGATGCTAAGCTGTAGCTATATAGACAAAACCACATCTTGGATCAGTGGTTCTCTGTGTTCAGACTAGGGCAGGGATTCTCTAACTTTTTCACTCAAGCCCCCCTTCCAGCATTGGGGAAGATGTTGATGTGGCGCAGGCATGACTTCTATGGGCACAAGCACTGTTCACACCTCTCTTGTTGGCAGAGAAAAAAGTTGTTCGCGTATTTCCTGTAATTCTGAACATTTTTACAGAGAAAATGTTAAAGCAAATTTTCTTGCAATTCTATACATTTTGCCATGTCCAATGAGTATTCATATGATATTTGACTGACTAAAACATTACAACTAGCCCATGTCAACTATAAAACATTAGCTGACATGGGCTAGTTGATCTGAACATTTCTGAGAAGTTATAAATAGCTCAGATATGCAATGACTGACATGACAAGAGGAAAACTGATGATGCACTTCCTAATTTCGAAATTGCACCTAAGGCTGTTACGGTGACCGTATTACCACCAGTCACGAGTCAAATTCCAGGTGACTGTTTAGTCACGGTAACTAGGCTTCTCCAAGCTCTGATGCTGCTGATGGTCATTAGTACCAAACTTGCTGGTAGCCTGGTACTTGGCACTCTATTGTCCCTCTAATATCAATGCAAATGTATTTGAAAAATCTAACCAAACACTCCATGATGTTGCGCATCTTTTCTATAGGCTATGCAACTGTGTGAGAGAACAGCATTTTGATGGCCTCTATTAAAAGGAGGATCCCATCAGCTTTATATAGGCTCGGCCTACGATATTTGTTATCAACTTTCCTAATGTTAAGCACATTGCATCAACTTACAACAGGAGTATAGCCTACCAGGCTGGCATGAAAATGAACCAAATCAAAACTAATTTCACACATTATTTAGTATTTGTAAACACAACATTAAATAATTAATTATCTGATGGGTGACAATATTAGCCCATCATGAATGATACACTCATCATGTAGCCTATCCCATAGGCCTATATGCTTTGATAAGGTTTGTATCACAACTAAAATGACCAAATAACTTACAACCAGTGTAGAGTCTAACTGGTATGTATACATAGGCAGCATGTGAGTTTAGTTTGGGGAAGATAATTTGCACCATAAAAATGCACCTTTGTAATAGTGCATTAATAAATACATGAATCACATTTGTGGTCACTTTTCAGAACAGTCACACTTATAGCTTACTGCGATGTGTGCATTGCTGAGCTTATAATGTGAAGAAATAAACTATTAGGCAATCAACATTTTAAGCTAAACATTCTAATCTGTTGCATCAGCCTCATTGCTTTTAAAATGTTTTTTTGATGAGTGGTTGTATTCATTTGGGATCTATAGCATCCCACAACTGTCCCAGTGTATGTTTGGAATATTTATTGACCAATAGAATAGCTCAAGTTTTGTACTATGGGGGATAGTAGATTGACATAGGCTAGTGGTTTTTCGGTTTATTAGGCCTACTCATCTTGTTGGCTGACGAAAAGTAGGCTAAATGTGGACAGTTCTTTTAACATCTTCAATATGCGCCTCGGAATTCGATAAGAGGGACGCGTGAAGTTGCCTCCACGATGTATGAGTCTTCACTTGTAGCCTACTTAGCTGATATGCCTGTGAAAAGGACCCCATCAAGTGACGGGTATTGGCTAATAAGAATGGAGTATTCTGAGAAAGCCACGTGAGTGAGGTTTTTTGGAGCTCGGCAGCCAGGAGAAGAGAATTCCAATTACTATATTCAGCCCAAGGGCACAACGGCCACAAAAGGCATTTTTCGGGGGCATTATGGCCACACAAGGGGGATGCCGCTAGGAAATTCAAGGCCTGGTGAGAATATTATCAAATGCTTGTCAAAATTGTGAATGAGAGACTGATGAAGTGTGCGCAGCCTGCACAAGAAACAAAACAGAGTGCATGCCATTCATGCAACTTTTTTCAAATCATTAGTCGAATCAGTCGGCCTTAGAATGCATTAAAAATGTAAACATATAGCCCAACATTTGTATCACAACTAAATTAAGGAGGAGCTGTTTCTTTGTTAACTGCTCAACACAGAATAGCTGTATGTGTGCATTGGAAATCGTTAGGATATTTTCTCCATTCTCTTTTATTTCAGCTATGTTCTATTGTATTCTACATACTACTACAAATAATGCCACAGAATTCTAAGCAAATCTAGTCTGCTTAATGAACTAGTGTAGCCCACAGCCATACGGCAAAGCCATATCAGGGCCCAACATAAGGACAACTCAAAGTATGCTATTCTCTTCTTCTGAAATATACTTTTCTTTAGACCCTTCTAAAATAAATAATGGATTTATTGTGATTTGTAGGCTATATTAAATGGATTTATTTGACTTTTTTAAATGAAGATGTTCCAAAGGTCTGCATCAGTGGCTTGTAGGCTGTGTGGAAGCCAGGAGAATGTGTCATGGTCAATTACTGAGAGACCGGCGGTTATTTTGTTGACAATCACCGGCTGACAAAATTTCATGACTACCACAGCCCTAATTGCACCTTGTGCACTCTACTAAGACAACTTTCAAGAGTAAGAGTAAGTTGAAAACCAGACTGAGTTCCGTTTGGGGGGGGGTGCACACAGTTTGGGATCCACTGGACTAGGGTGTCCACAACATTAGGTAAATCTGTCATTTTAGTATCCAAGTTTAAATCATATTTAAATCCTCTTTCGGCAAAACCTATTCTGCTAGTTACATGCGTTATTCAAGACAGATAGGTATAGCATTTTTTGTATAATATTATAGAAACTTGTGAAAAAATCTTGAACACACACCTATATTTGGAGACTGGAAACAAGTTGAAACCAATGGAACAGTAAGAATTGACATGCTTGACCTATTGAGTGTTATTGGCCTAAATAGGAAATCCACAAATTTCCCTGTAAACTCGTGTAAGGTAGCCTCATGAAAACACAACCGAATGCTATTATTTACCCTACTCAAATTGAACAAAGTAGAATAGTACTTCATTGCTCTTCACTACTTGGCTTCCAATACCCAGAAACAAACACACCATGTTTTGGGGGAACACAGGGTCAGCAACAGCGTAGCTCTGGAGAAGCCCTGGAGAAGTTAAGGGTTCCATTTCTTGCTCAAGGGTAAAACAGTAGTGGATATGGTCTGACACCAGAAGCCTTCCAATTGTCAGTTCAGTTCCCACTCTTCATCACCCAAAGTGGGACTTTAACCAGCGACCTTCTGGCTAATGGTCTTCCTTCATCACCTCTGAGCTACTTACCCTGTACTATCTGATTGAAAGATTAAATTCATCTGTAACCAGGACAATGTGTGAACTCTGATAGGAATTGTGACTTGACAGGTTTTGGGGATATTCAGTGTCCACGATTGAACCCCGGCATTTCAAAGGACGGATCAGAAAGCTTGCGGACTTCTTTACTTGTCTAATTGTGATACTATTTTATCTGCCCTTATCTTATTGTCCATAGACTACAATGTAATAATAATAAACTAGGCCATCCAAAGTGCAAAGAAACCCAGGAGAGAAAACATATCAAATTGTATTTGTCACGTACACATTGTTAGCAGATGTTAATGCAAGTGTGGTGAAATGCTTGTGCTTCTAGTGCCAACCATGCAGTAATATCTAACAAGTAATCTAACCTAACAATTTCACAACAACTACCTCTTACACACAAGTGTAAAGGAATGAATATGTACATAAAAATATATGAATGAGTGATGGCCGAACGGCATAGGCAAGATGCAGTAGATGGTATAGAGTACAGTATATACATATGAGATGAGGAATGTAGGGTATGTAAACATTATAAAGTGGCATTGTTTAAAGTGGCTAGTGATACATTAGACATTTTTCCATTATTAAAGTGGCTAGAGTTGAGTCAGTATGTTTGCAGCAGCCACTCAATGTTTGTGATGGCTGTTTAACAGTCTGATGGCCTTGAGATAGAAGCTGTTTTTCAGTCTCTCGGTCCCCGCTTTGATGCACCTGTACTGACCTCACCTTCTAGTTGATAGCGGGGTGAACAGACAGTGGCTCGGGTGGGTGTCGTCCTTGATGATCTTTTTGGCCTTCCTGTGACATCGGGTGGTGTAGGTGTCCTGGAGGGCAGGTATTTTGCCAACGGTGATGCGTTGTACAGACCTCTCTACCCTCTGGAGAGACTTACGGTTATGGACGTAGCAGTTGCCGTACCAAGCGGCGATACAGCCCGACAGAATGATCTCAATTGTGCATCTGTAAAAGTTTTGTGAGTGTTTTTAGTGACAAGCCCAAATTTCTCCAGCCTCCTGAGGTTGAAGAGGTGCTGCTGCGCCTTCTTCACCACGCTGTCTGTGTGGGTGGACCATTTCAGTTTGTCCTTGATGTGTACGCTGAGGAACTTTTAAAAAAACTTTCCACTCTCTCCACTACTGTCCCTTCAATGTGGATAGGGGGCTGCACTGTCTGCTGTTTCCTGAAGTCCACGACAATCTCCTTTGTTTTGTTGACATTGAGTTTGAGGTCACTTTCCTGACACCACACTCCGAAGGCCCTCACCTCCTCGTCGTTGTTGGTAATCAAGCCTACCACTGTAGTGTCATCTGCAAACTTGATAATTGAGTTGGAGGCGTGCATGGCCACACAGTCGTGGGTCAATAAGGAGTACAGGAAAGGGCTGAGAATGCACCCTTGTGGGGCCCCAGTGTTGAGGATCAGCGGGGTGGCGATGTTGTTACCTACCCTCAACACCTGGGGGAGGCCCGTCAGAAAATCCAAGACCCAGTTGCACAAGGCGGGGTAAACAACCTAGAACCTAGCTAGGTAAACAACAGGTAAGATCACACACACACACGTTAGTTGGCTGGCTCGTTAGCTGATGGGTGCTAGTTAAACCACTATGAACAGTGCCAAATAATGTCATTTACTACCCTGCATAAATCTGCTGGGAGCTGACCAACCAAGTTCAATGTTAGCTAGCTAATATTAGGCTTTAACTAGCAAAGCTAATGGATTGGGGATATGAATAATAACACCACACACACAACGTTAGCTAGGGAGCCAGCCAGCCAGCTAATGTTAGCTAGCTAACAGTACACTTTAGCTTAATACATGTAACTAGTTAGCTAGGTAAACAATGAACCTAGCTAGGTAAACACCATTTAATATCACACACACGTCACAACGTTAGCTAAAGTTAGCTAGGGAGCCAGGCAGCTAACGCTAGCTAACAGTACACATTAGCTAGAGATATGTAGCTAGCTAGGTAAACAATTAACCTATCCAGGTAAACATGTAATATCACACACATCACGAGCCAGCCAGCTAACGTTAGCTAGTTAAACAACAATAGATAATAACGTTATATACACGTAGCGTTAGCTAGGGAGCCAGCCAGCTAACATTAGCTAGCTAGCTAACAGTACACTTGAGTTTGAAATGAAACCACTTTCAAAATTACTGTAATATCTGAAAATGGAGCAAGCTAGACAATTTTACCCGTATACATCATCATGCATGATAGACGGGTCTCCCTGTTAGGGAACCATGCCACAAATGCACTTAGTTTGAAGACGTAATCTGTAAACAGGTGTTTTCTCCATCTCCCTAGCTGTCATACTCTAATTCCACTGATTTCAAAACTTGATCCTCCAGAAAGTGGAGAGCAACACTTTATGCAGCTACATTTAAAAAAGCCGCGTTCGACAGGATTAACACAGACTGAGCTCAAACAGACAGAAGCCTCCTTTTGGCAGACCAATCCGAACTCCTCTCTCGGCATGTCCAGCCCACGAATTATCTCAGCCAAACATGGCTAGTGGGAAGTTTGCTTACTTTTTCTGTGGTTTACCAAGAAAGCTCGAAATTTAACAATTTATTCGTATTTACAGATGAAATACAAGTTTGTTATTAATGGAAAGTTTAAAAGTTTAAACGTTTTTTTTTTTAAATAACAAACATTCAAATGGCTATCCTGTGAAGTCGTGACTTGCGATTTACGCCTAGTACCTGAAACGGGTCACATGAGAGGCAATTTAGCATTTAGGATTATTTATCTGTAATGGTTATGATAAATAAACCATTGTTGCATGCGGTTGGCATATTGATAAATGGGCACGTTTTTTTTCTTCCAGTGCGGGGCGATTACTCAAAAAAGAAAATCATGCGAGTACTCAAACAGTCACTAAAATTCAAATGACCATTTATTGCGATTAGATACTGGGATTTTATTGCAATTCAATGTTCCAAGCAATTCAATGTTCCAAATATAAGCACTGAAAACAAAATAGCTCCTTATTTAAAAAGAAGATGGAGAACAAGCTACGAATGAAAAAATACTGGAGTTTTGATGCAACTAGCGCAAAAATAATATGAAAAATATTGAAATATTGTCAAAACGATACATTGTCGTTTCCCCCCTATCACTATTGTACCAACCTGGACCCAGGTGTAGACATAACATAGTACATGTAAATCTGTGACACTCAGTTTAGTATGATCCGGTATGTTACATTTCGTTTGGTATAGATTCATTTGTGAATGTCCATCATCCATTTCATATGATACATGTTACAAATTACAATTCAGATGATACGAATTGCAAATCGTACAATATGTTACAAATTTGCCAGATGTTAAATATGTTACAATGTACAATTTGTTAGGTGGCTAACGTTAGCTAGGCTAGGGTTTGGGATAAATTGAAGGTTAAGGTAAGGGTTAGCTAACATGCTAAGTAGTTGCAAAGTAGCTAAAAAGTAGTAGTTGCAAAGTTGCTAATTAGCCTAGCAAAAATATTTCATGATGTGATTTGAAACACGCAACCTTTTGGTTGCGAGACAATCGCATTATATGCTAACCTATCCTCCCCGACCAAACTCTCCTTTCGTGTTTGGCGTAACCCTTGTAAGTCTAAACCCTTAGATCATGGAATTGTTTTAAGATCGTCATAAAATGTATAACTTAGCGTCTTGATTTAGAATTTTAGGCATACACTTTTTTTTAATGAAACATTGAGTTGAACAAGGAGAGACAGCAACCAACCAAGCTTACTCGCACTATAGTAGAATAATAGCTGCTATAGCTATGTCATTTATCATCCAACATGACTACGTAGTACCTGTCTTGACTGTAATCAAACCAGGGGAAGCTAGTTAAGTTAACTAGCTAGGCTAATTGAGTCTGCATGCACTTTATTGTCCTACTCAGTTACGAACAACTCCATTCGGAATATAAAGTAGCAGCCTAGTTGTTGACTCTTGGTCATTGTAGCCGATCCTTCTCCTTTAACTATGAATTCCATCTTCCTCCATTGATTAGATTGTCTCCTAACTTTTGCACTACACGGAGGGTCTACAACAAGCGACACGCACAATTCATGAAAATCAAAGACCAGCAGCATAAATTATACCATTTCTCTCCCTCTCTCTCTAATGCAACAGCCTTGCGTAACCATACCAAACATAGCCTGTTATCACACTCATTTTGACTGATTATGTTTACTGTGTTACGTATCGTTCGAGGCCAGGCTGATACTTTTTCTGTTTTACTCTAAAGTTCGTGCGTCGTTCTCCCTATCCTCACATAATGAAAATGTATTTATTGACTTCGCACACAATAGTACGAAATGTTGCCATGGATAATTACCTGTTGGCTATGGCTATTATGGATAATCAAATATTAAGTCAAATGTGATGGGCTATAACATTGGGGGTGGCAGGTAGCCTAGTTGACAGTAACCGAAAATTAGCCGGATCGAATCCCCGAACTGACAAGGTAAAAATCTGTCATTCTGCAATTGAACAACGCAGTTCCCCTGTAGCTCGTCATTGTAAATAAGAATGTGTTATAAACTGACTTACCTAGTTTAAATAAAGGTTAAAAAAACATGAACTATTCGTGTAGCACAATTTTCTCACCTCCTCCAAAAATGTGGTGACATCATAGACTTTATGGTTGATTATAATCCATGTACTCTTGAATGAATTTCGTTCCTCGATTTCCGACAATCGGTAGTATTTTACAGCGTGTCCGTTCTCGTCTTTATCCTCCATTTATCTTTTCAATAAATATATCTGATATGAATGTGAATCCAGAATGTTATACAATCTATCAAATGATTCGAAGTAAGAACAGAGTTCAGAGTTTTATTGTAGGTCATGGTGCGTATCAGGAACCGCCCATAGATTTGCCCATGATTGCGGTGATTGGTTATATTTAGATTTATTTTTCATTCGGGGGCTCTCTTATTGGTGTAACCCATGTCAGTCTGTCCCTGAAGAGAAAACTCATTCATGATGATGAGTAGGCTAAAGTTCATAAAAGTTCATCTCGAGGACCTATTTCTTACGCAATAAAACAGATAGGCAAGCCTTTCTACCTGTGCATTGTGTAGGCCTATTGCATTATTGCCCCAAAATATGCTAACAAATAACGAAATGGGAAGAGAAAAAAAAGAATAAGAAAAAAAAATATATATATATATAACGATATGGGGGACGTGCGGCTCTAACTATTTGTTCTTTGGGCTACTCTATATTCTAATGTAAAACAATAAATACTGTAGCGACCCGCACAGACAGCTGTGTGTTATGTGTTAGGCTAGGAGGTGGTTGTGTTGTACTGACCAGTACCCGGTGTTCGCGGGGTCCAACCTGTCAATCAACCTGCTATCTGCCAATCACGGGAATGCCTGGAATGTTCTGATGCCGGGCATCCTGGTGGTTGGTGGAGTGGCGTGGAGGGGGGTTGGGCAGGGGGGTGGAGCATTGGAAGTTAAGACCAGGTTCTGCTTTTGTTCTCTCTCTCTTACGTCTGGGCTTCACAAGAGAAGGTCACGATTGGCTTGTGTCATCTATTTGGCGTGTGCTACGGCCCAAACAGTAGCCTGTGTAAAGTTGGTGTAATAAACCGTCAATTCGTAAACTCAAGCCTCTGTCTGGACAATTGTTCCTTTATGATCTAGTCGGGTCATTACATTGGTGTCAGAAGTAAAAACGTTGATACAAGTTAGCCAGCTAGCTAGCTGACTTATGTGGCTAGCTACCGTAGGTGAGAACGGGGATGGAAAATGCTTCGAGGGAATCCGAAAGTGAAGGTGGAGGTAGGGGACGATTATGGCCAAGGAGCTGCATGTGAATGGACGTCGGGGGCTCTGTCTGAGGAGATCGCCAGGGCGTCGGAGCGCAGAGGCCGCTTGAGGGAGGACGTTAGAGCGATGGCGGCTGAAGCGGGCATGAGTGCTTCGTCGAATGTATTTCGCGCGGATTCTGGTGGGCGGACCGAAGTGGTGACGTCGACGCGGCGTGATGAGGAATCTGGGGCTCAGGATGTAAACAAACATGGCGGCGCCCAGTTTCCGGCTGCGTCCGTATCTGTTAAGACCCCGAAGTATTCCGGTAAGGCGGATTGGGAAGCTTTTCATGCTCAGTTTGAACTGTTAGCTCATTTTAGGGGGTGGTCGGATGAAGAAAGGGCACTGCAGTTGGCTTTATGCCTCACGGATGAAGCTCTGGCCTGTTTGATATTGATTAGCCCTGAGGACAGGCATGATTATGGGGCTTTAGTGGGAGCACTGAGGAGGCGCTATGGACAGTGTGTACAGCCCGGGCTACTGCGCTCCGAACTGAGTAATAGACGCAGGCAGCCTGGAGAGCCTCTACGGGTGCTAGCTAATGACATTGAGAGCCTCTCTCGGCGGGCATATGCTCACATGCCCCCCTGCGTGCAGAGCGAGCTAGCACGGGACCAGTTCATACAGGCGCTCTCTCCTACGGAGCTGCGCATACAGACCCAGCTGGCTCATCCTGAGTCATTGCAGACAGCCTTGGAGATGGCTTTGGAGAGGGAGCTGGTGTGGGCTGGGGCTTCAGCTGGGGCTTTGGTGGGGGTGCAGGGAGACACACCCTCTGTGCGAGCTGGGGGCAGAGCAGTCCGGAGCCGGAAAAGCCTGCTTGGGTGGCCGAAATGACAAAACTCATTCGTGCTGTGTCGCTACAGGCGGAACGAAACACACGCCCTGGTCCCAGGGTCTGCTGGGGTTGTGGCCAGCCAGGCCATCTGCGCCGAGTTTGCCCCATGTCCCCCAGAGCTCAGGGAAACGGCTCGGGGTCCGCATAGACCGGGTAGTGCGGACCCCTGGCTTTCTATCCCAACCACCATCATCTTCTGGAGGAGCCCACCGGCACAGACGGGGAAGCAAGGCTCCACTTCCCCCAGAAGCAGACGAGGGCAAGCGGATGGAGCCTGTTGTTGTGGTGGGCCGGACCTGTGTTGGGGACTTTTGTCATGTCCCTGTCACTGTGGAGGGGGTGCCCTGCTCCGCCCTGGTGGACACTGGTTCCACAGTAACCCTGGTGAGGCCAGATATTGTGCCAGGTTGGACTCAGTGTGAGCCTACAACTGTGCAGCTCCGCACAGTCACAGGTGAGCTGGCACCCATGAAAGGGAAGGGAATAATGACTCTGACAGTAGGGGGCAGGACTGTGCGTCATCCTGTGTGGGTGGCGGCTGTGCAGGACCCTTGTATCCTGGGGTTGGACTTTCTTAGGAGCACAGGCTGCCAGTTAGACCTAAATAGGGGCACACTGAGCTTCCAGGGAGGGACGGAAGTCACCATGGCCCCCCTAATGTCACATTCACTCAACCCAACAAACCCTTTACTCCAACAGTTAAAGCAGCAGAGACTCATGGCTGCGCCCCCTCCCCCACAGCTGTGTGTGACTTTTCCCCAGTCCCCCTGTCACCTACAGCGGTGTGTTACATTCCCCCAGCTACCTCCATGACACAGCCCTCTGTGAGCCCGGGTCGCATCCCCCCAGCCCAGCTACCCCAGATGGGAGAGGAGAGGACACTGTCTGCAGTGAGGGAGATATGGGGGAGGAACTGTGTTGGTCTTGACCCTGAGCAGCAGGAACGGTTGTGGCAGTTGCTGTTTGAATTCAGAGACAGCTTTGCGTTGAGTGAGGAAGAGGTGGGTCAGACTCATCTGGTGCAGCATGAGATCGACACAGGTGATGCTCGACCCATCAAGATGCGTCCCCGCCGTATCCCGCTGGCACGCCAGGAGGCGGCAGACAAGGCTGTGTTGGAGATGCAGCGGGCAGACTTCATTGAGCCCTCAGACAGCCCCTGGGCGGCGCCAGTCGTCATGGTTCCGAAGAAGGGGGGCAAGCTGAGGTTCTGTGCGGACTACAGGCGGCTGAATGAGGTAACCAGGAAGGACTCATACCCCATACCACGTATCGATGAGTCGCTGGACCTGGTTAGGGGTCCTCCTGGTTCTCCTCACTAGACCTCCGCAGTGGCTACTGGCAGGTGCCCCTCTCCCCAGAGGCCAGAGCCAAAACTGCGTTCTCCACTAACAGAGGACACTGGCAGTTCAAGGTCCTGTGCTTTGGCCTGTGCAACGCTCCAGCTACTTTTGAGCGTTTGATGGACAGGGTGCTGGATGGCATCCCCCGACAGCAGTGTCTGGTATACCTCGATGACATCCTGGCCCATGGCAGCTCCTTCCAGTCAGCCCTGGGGGCGCTACGGCGTGTGCTGGAGAGGGTGGCTGCCGCAGGTCTGAAGCTCCACCCCGAGAAGTGCCACTTCATGAGGAGAGAGGTGTCCTTCTTGGGCCACCGAGTGGGGAAGGAGGGGATCAGCACCATGGAGGACAAGGTAGGGGCTGTCAGAGACTGGCCCACCCCCACCGACCAGCGTCAGCTGAAGAGCTTCCTGGGCCTGGCCTCGTACTACAGGAGGTTTGTACGGGGCTTCTCAAGCGTTGCTGCTCCACTGAACCGCCTGCTGCCGAAGGACAAGGCTTTCACTTGGACAGTGGAGTGTGAGGAGGCGTTCAACACCCTCAAACGTGCACTGATCGAGGCCCCCGTGCTCGCCCCCTGACCTCACCTTGCCCTTTATCCTGGACACAGACGCGAGCAATGTGGGCATGGGTGGGGTGCTGGCCCAGGTGGGGCCAGAGGGGAGAGAGTGGTGGCGTACTTCAGCAAAACATTTGACAAACATGAGCGCCGCTACTGTGTCACCCGGCGGGAGCTCTTGGCTGTTGTGGCTTCCGTCAAACACTTCAAGTACTACCTGGGTGGTCTGCCCTTTACTGTAAGGACTGACCACTCTGCTCTCCAGTGGCTCATGTCTTTCAGAGAGCCAGAGGGGCAGGTGGCACGCTGGTTGGAGGAGCTTCAGCCGTATGACTTCACGGTGGTGCACAGGGCAGGGGCACGCCACTCCAACGCCGACGCCATGTCCCGTCGGCCCTGTACTGCAGACGGCTGCCGCCACTGTGAACGGAGAGAGGGACGGGAGAGAGAGCTGCGGGCAGAGGAGGGTGTCTGTGCCACAGTGTGTCGGGCGAGCGGGCCTGTCTGCTGTGAGCTGCAGACTGTCGACGTGGCTGAATGGCGGCAGCAGCAGGGACGGGACACAGACCTACAGCCAGTGCTACAGTGGGTAGAGGCGCAGGTGAGGCCACCATGGGAAGAGGTGACAGCGCTCTCACTCGCGACCAAAGGGTTGTGGTCGAAGTTTGAGAGACTGCGGCTGGCTGATGGCGTGCTACAGCGGGCATGGAAGGAGTCAGCTACGGGAGAGGAGAGGTGGCAGGTGGTGGTCCCAAAAGCATTGCGGGAGGCTGTGCTCCAGAGTACTCATGGGGGGTGGGGACTGGACACTTTGGGGTCACAAAAACACTGCGCCGTCTCCGTCAGGGCTTCTACTGGGGGCAGCACAAGAGGGATGTGGAGGACTTTTGTCGCCGCTGTGACAACTGCACAGCGAGAAAGGGCCCCCAGGCCGCTCTCATGCTCAGCTACAACAGTTCCCAGTGGGGGCTCCCATGGAGAGGGTGGGAGTGGATGTAGTTGGGCCGTTCCCCACCACAGACAGTGGAAACCGCTGGGTGCTCACGGCCATGGACTATTTCACAAAATGGCCCGAGGCCTATGCTCTGCCTGACCAGGAGGCAGAGACCATCGTCGACGCCCTGACAGCGGGGATGTTCAGCAGGTTTGGAGCTGCAGAGTCCATCCACAGCGACCAAGGCAGAAACTTTGAGTCCCGTGTGTTCGCCACCATGTGTGAGAGGCTGGGTATGCACAAGACCCGCACTACTCCTCTCCATCCTCAAAGTGATGGCCTTGTGGAGCGCTTCAACAAAACGCTTGGACAGCAGCTGGCCATCGTCTCTTCCAAACACCAGCGTGACTGGGACAAGCACCTGCCTATGGTCCTCATGGCATGCCGCTCCGCTGTCCAAGACTCCACTTCCTGCACGCCTGCCCTCCTCATGCTGGGGAGAGAGATCCGCACCCCTGCGGAGATGGCGTTTGGTCGGCCCCTGGATAGCCCTCATGTTCCTCCGGGGCCGGAGTATGCCCGGAGACTCCAGGACCGCCTGGAGACAGCCCACACCTTCGCCAGAGAGCAGCTGGTGAATGCAGGTGTGAGGCAGAAAAGGAACTATGACGTGCACACCCGGGAAGGCACTTTGTGGCTGGGGAGCTGGTCTGGGTCTACAGCCCCCTAAGGAAAAAAGGCAGATGCCCCAAGTTGGACAGTCACTGGGTGGGACCCTGCAGTGTCCTGGAGAGGGTAGGGGAGGTTGTGTACCGGGTGCAGCTTCCTCCCAGGGGGAGAAAGGTGGCACTGCACCGGGACAGGTTAGCCCCATACAGAGGGGCCTCTTCTCCCCAAACCCCAGGAACCCCCACAATTCCCCTCTCTGGCAATGACATTCTCCAGGCACCCACCCTCAGGTGCCGCAGACAAGGCTCCAGACAGCCCACTCCCCCTGTCTCCCCCCCTGTGTCACCGCGTGGTTCCCCAGAGCCACGGACTGTATTACCCGTTCCCGCTTCCTTGTCACCCATATCCCTGCCTTCATCCCCTGGGTCCCAGAGGGGCACTCTGCGACCATCACGACCACGCAGGCAAAGGAGACCTCCGGGTCGCTTCAGAGACTTTGTTTGTTCCCTCGGGGACGAGGGACTTTGTGGGGGGGGGGCTGTGTAGCGACCCGCACAGACAGCTGTGTGTTATGTGTTAGGCTAGGAGGTGGTTGTGTTGTACTGACCAGTACCCGGTGTTCGCGGGGTCCAACCTGTCAATCAACCTGCTATCTGCCAATCACGGGAATGCCTGGAATGTTCTGATGCCGGGCATCCTGGTGGTTGGTGGAGTGGCGTGGAGGGGGGTTGGGCAGGGGGGTGGAGCATTGGAAGTTAAGACCAGGTTCAGCTTTTGTTCTCTCTCTCTTACGTCTGGGCTTCACAAGAGAAGGTCACGATTGGCTTGTGTCATCTATTTGGCGTGTGCTACGGCCCAAACAGTAGCCTGTGTAAAGTTGGTGTAATAAACCGTCAATTCGTAAACTCAAGCCTCTGTCTGGACAATTGTTCCTTTATGATCTAGTCGGGTCATTACAATACATACAAAACAGTATACTGTAGGATTTATGGGCTTCAGTAAATGTTATTGATTGATTATACATTGGTTGGATAACCTTGATAATTCTGTGATTAAACATCCACACCAGCAAATCCAATATTTCGAGCTGAAAGATGATGGCCAAAGTTCATACATGATGTAGCACAACAGTTTAAGTCAGTACGTCATCTTTAGTCAAAGTATGATACACTATATACACAAAAATATGTGGGCACCCCTTCAAATGAATGGCTTTGGCAATTTAAGCCACAACCGTTGCTGACAGTGTACTAAAGAGCTCAGTGACTTTCAACTTGGCACCATCATAGGATGTTACTTTTCCAACAAGTCAGTTTGTCAAATGTATGTCCTGCTCGAGCTGCCTGGTCAACTGTAAGTGCTGTTATTGTGAAGTGGAAATGTCTAGGTGCAACAACGACTCAGCTGCAAAGTGGTAGTCCACACAGTCTCACAGAAAGGGACCGCCAAGTGCTGAAGTGCCTATGCAAAATACACATATGTATGGCCATATTCTTTATATTTTAGTTTGTTTGTAATTTTATGGGGCCATCCCTTGTAGAATTTTCTAGGCCTCCTAGGAATTTGCATTTAAAATATTGTGTATTAGTACTGCCACTAGGGGGCGCTGTGGCGTCAAATGGGAGCATTAGTGAGATTGTGAGTTCTTGGAGATTTCTTCTTCAATCTTGGAGAATATCTACTACTGGACACCACTAACATTTCTCCATCTCATCATTATGTTATTTCATCATCCTGTTATTTCAGGTATGTAGGCCCAGAAAACTGTACAGACAATGCCTTCATCAAACAACACTGTTTCACAAAGAATCAGTGACATGGCAGGAGATGTTTTGAAATAATTACTGCTTCCCATACAAGCCAACAGATGTGGCGGGCCTAGCACAGCTCCTGGTATATATCAGTTACATTTATGGAGGGTCAATTAAGGAAGACATCCTCTTCTGCAAACCACTGGAAACCAGGACAACATGAGAGGATATTGTTAAAGTACTGGACAGCTTTGTGACATCAAATGGACTTGGTCAAGATGTGTTGGTATGACAGGGAGACAGTGGAGCGGTAATGCGCGTGCAAGCAGTTGCTCCCAATGCCACTTGGGTACACTGCAGCATCCACGAGAGGCTCTTGCTGCCAATGGAATGCCTGACAACTTGAAATATGTTTTGGACACTACAATGAACATTTTTAACTTTGTTAAAACTCAATACTTTGTTAAAACTCTCGTGCATTTTCTGCATTATGGGCAGCGACCATGTAAAGCTTTTACAACATACAGAAGTGTGCTGGTTATCAAGGGGCAAAGTATTGACATGTTTTTTTTTCATTTAGAGACAAGCTTAAAATTTTCTTTACTGACCATAATATTCACTTGTCTGACCGCTTGCATGACACCGAGTTTCTCAGACAACTGGCCTATCTGGGTGATGTTTTTTCTCGCCTGAATGATCTGAATCATTGAGGCTATGATTGAGAAGTTTGAGCTCTTTTCTGTCTGCATTAACAAGGACAACACACAGATCTTTCCATCATTGTAGGATTATTTGTGTGCAAATGAACTCAAGCTTACGGACAATGTCAAATGTGATATAGCGAAGCACCTGAGTGAGCTGGGTGCGCGAGTACGCAGGTACTTTCCTGAAACGGACGACAGACACAACTGGATTCATTATCCCTTTCATGCCTTGCCTCCAGTCCACTTACTGATATTTGAACAAGAGAGCCTCATCGAAATTGCAACAAGCAGTTATGTGAAAATGTAATTTCATCAGAAGCTACTGCCAGATTTCTGGATAGGGCTGCGCTTAGAGTTTCTTGCCTTGGCAAATCGCGCTGTTAAGACACTGATGCCCTTTGCAGCCACGTACCTATGTGAGAGGGGATTCTCAGCCCTCACTAGCATGAACTAAATACAGGCACAGACTGTGTGTGGAAAATGATTTAAGACGGAGACTCTCTCCAATACAATCTAACATTGCAGAGTTATGTGCATCCTTTCAAGCACACCCTTCTCATTAAACTGTGGTGAGTTATTCACAATTGTTGATGAACAAATTAGGTTTAATATGTAAGATGGCTAAATAAAGACAAATTATTGATTATTATAATATTATTATTTGTGCCCTAGTCCTATAAGAGCTTTTTGTCACTTCCCACGAGCCGGGTTGTGACAAAAACTCACACTCATTCTTGTGTTTAATAAATGTATCGTATAGTGTGTGTGGCAGACTTACAATAATGGCAACAACAAAAAAACATTTCCAAGTGCGCTGACCCTGGTGCTAGAGGGGGTACGCAGCTGGAGGTTGAATGTTTGAAGGGGTACGGGACTATAAAATGTTTGGGAACCACTGAGCTAGAGGATAGAGGTATAGCTCAGCTACTGTTTATGCAATATGTTGTTGTTTATGTCTAAACAAGGTGACTCAAACGTCAAGTAAGACAATCATACGGTCCAAAATGTGTACCTACACACAGTGTATCAGGATTTAGCTACGAAACACAGCGGCATCAGAAGGGAGTTGAGACTCCTCTCTGATAACACTGTGTCTGATGAAGCATTGCCGAGGCACGTGATAAAAATAACAAGCGATGCGAGTGAGAGACAGCGTAGATTGGGCCAAATTTCACGTCATAAGACGACAATGCCTAGCTCGAAGCTGACGAAGTCAAAGTTGAGCAAAATACTACATGATTCCATGTGTTATTTCATAGTTTTGATGTCTTCATTATTATTCTACAATGTAGAAAATATTAAAAATAAATGAATGAGTAGGTGTGTCCAAACTTTTGGCTGGTACTGTATATATATCTGAACTTTTTATAAATGTTATAATTGTGTGATATATGATCGCATTTTGCAAACCCGCCCCCCCCCCCCCCCCCCCCCATCTCCCAAAGAGGAACTGTTTTGACCACTAAAGATTTGCTTCACTACACGCTCAAGTGTCTATCCAGATGATGAAAAGGCAGAAAAGCAAAAGGAAATTAAAGGAACTTATAGTTGGTTACATGTCATTTGCAGCATCCATGATCATGAGCAAAGTCATTGTAGCCTATCATTTCACTTCCCCTGTGAGAACCATGAGCACAGCTTGATTGTCTTTGCTGTCCCACAACAGAAACCAGAAGCCTACCCAGTGAGCAAAATTACATTGAGAACACGTCTTCTATATGTTTTTTCCAGATGTCCGGTGCATTTTAGGTGCTGAATGAAAGGTGAAAATACTTATTTTTATGGACATCAAAAATATGTATTTTCCATATGTTGAAATGATGTAACTTACAGATGTGGACAATACATATTTCAGCTGCACATACATTCTCAATAAAGCAAGCATTGTATCAAAATAATTATTTTTCAAGCCTTTTAATATAGGAAAGAGGAGCCAAAGGAGGATTGTAACAGAATATGTATTATTGATCCCATCTGTCACATGCACTTATCCTAGCTGTTTCAAAAACAATGATGTTCAAAGAATAAACCAACAGACCACTTCAACTACAATAACATTCGTAGCAACAGCTTTTTTCTTGATATGACTGTGATATGTTGTTGTTAATCTACCTTAGTTGAATGCAGGGACTGTAAATTGCTCTGGATAAGAGTGTCTGCTGAATGACCAAAATGTAAAACACTTGCAAAGCATGTTGGGTATTATTATAATAATTACATCCAAACAAGTACACATTTGGTTGGTGCAGACCAGATCCAAATCTGAACGAATCATAGTATGGTATGGTATAGGACAGTAGAGTTTTATTCAGTAGAGTACAGTAGAATTCAGTAAAGTACGGTACAGTACAGTAGTTTATTTCAGTGGAGTACAGTAGAGTAAAGTACATTACAGTATAGTTGAATTCAGTAGAGTACAGTACAGTTGAATTCAGTGGAGTACAGTACAGTTTAGTTCCGTAGATTACATTAAAGTAGGGTACAATACTTTACTTTTTTACTGTACTCTACTGTGTTCTACTGTATTGCACTGTACTATACTCTACTCTTATTTACTTTACTGTGCACTGTAATGTAATGTACTGCACTGTGCTGTACTGTGCTGTCCAAACTTGTGAAACACAGATGTCTATGATTGCTTCAGATCTGGTCAAGTCCAACTCGGTTCAAATCTGAACCAGTTATAGACGTCTATGTTTGGGCCAAATATTGTCTGGTCCGGACGTCTGTGGATGTTGAAACCAAGGCCTGTTCAGATGGGACAAAATCTGAACCAAACATAGACATCTATGTTTGGGCCAAATAAAGGCCTGTCCAGACCGGACCAAAAATAGAAATAAATTAAAAGGAGTCCAAAAGATGTCTCAATCGGTAAATGCTTAGTGGGTACCTACCAAAGATTGTACTGTGTCCATTACAATGTAGAAAAATGCATATCAGCTCTCAATAGTTATCCAAAATCCATATTACCAGAGCTTCAACTGATTATTTTAAACTATTTCTACGGCGGATTTGCAGCCACAATTTATGAAAGATGCCAAAACTTTGGAGATAGGCCAGTGGTTTCCATCTCTGGCAAAGTCTTCCCTAAATCAATGGTTATGACAAATCCAGCTCCAGAACTATGCATAGAGTCAGCTGGTTAATATTTTGAATACTGTAGTTGAAAAAAACTCAGCAACATCAGATAACATTAGCTAGCTAGATAAGGTTAGAAAGATAGCTAGCTAGCTACCAAGATAGATACAGTGGGGCAAAAACAGTATTTAGTCAGCCACCAATTGTGCAAGTTCTTCCACTTAAAAAGATGAGAGAGGCCTGTAATTTTCATCATAGGTACACTTCAACTATGACAGACAAAATGAGAAAAAAAATCATGAAAATCACATTGTAGGATTTTTAATGAATTTATTTGCAAATTATGGTGGAAAATAAGTATTCCCACACCCTTGTTTTTCTTCTTCGGTGGGGTTTTAGGGCGGACTACAACCTGAAAAATTGTGTATTGCCACCTGCTTCTGGATGCAGAAAAGGAAAAGGGAAAACTAAAACTTTTAACTCCCTCTTTATGTTCAAAACATCCTAAACAAAAAACGTAATCCCCAGTCATTAAAATTCAGCCCTACACGAATCAGGGGACCTGAGAGAACAGAACTGCTCCAGCCAGTATTCTGTTTAGCTCTTCGCCTGTGATATCATTCAATCCTAAGAAGCCTCCAGCTGCAGATATGATGATATCAATCTTTCTTGAATTCTTATCAACTCCAAAAGTGCAGTTTATTAACATATCAATAAATACCCAAAATTAATTTTTTCACTATGACTCTGAAATCTTAAAGTTTTAATGTTTGTTGAAACGGTTAAACAGCGGTAACATTTAAAATGTCAGTAGTTGTGTGGCAAATGTATGCTAATTACCACTGTTTATAGTTTCTAAAGGTTTTTAAGAATGTGAAGTGAGAACGTTGGTTTGGTGTCTCTTGGTCAAACAGTTCTAGAGTTAATATTGGTGAATTATGTTATCCTAATTTATGCAAATATGAATTGATATAGTATATAAGGTTTTAAGAATTTAGAGACACGCTGGACAGCTCTTACCCTGGCAATCTCTTCCTCCTTCAACCTAACAGGTGTTACACTGGATTTAGCTAGTTAAAATAAAGTGTATTTCTATGTAATGACTTATTACTCATTACCAAGTGAAAATACCTTCAAACAAAAGATGAGCTTCAACTTTAGTAAACTTTTTTGCAACCTGTAAAAATGGCTTAAATTTCTTACAAAGTAATATGTTTTATTGTTAATAAATTGATTAATTAATCGAAGA
Source organism: Oncorhynchus gorbuscha (assembly GCF_021184085.1). Taxonomy (NCBI): domain Eukaryota; kingdom Metazoa; phylum Chordata; class Actinopteri; order Salmoniformes; family Salmonidae; genus Oncorhynchus; species Oncorhynchus gorbuscha. Next base: position 50,596,261 of record NC_060184.1, read on the forward strand.
TATATGCCTACACAATAACATAATTCTGTAGCCTAGATCATCATTTCCCAACTCCAGTCTTAGAGTATCAACAGCACACATGTTTGTTGTAGCCCTGGACAAAGACATCTGATTCAACTCATAGAGGGCTTGATGATTAGTTGACATATTGAGTCAGGTGTGTTTGTCCGGGATTCAATAAAAATGTGTACTATTTGGTGTACTCTAGGACTGGAGTTGGAAACGCTGGCCGAAATAGCTAAATTAGAAAAACGGGATTGCACTTTTCTTCCCTTTTTTAACATGACAAAATGTACATCAACAACTGTCTCTGTCTTCATCTGTTTCTTTCTTGTAAGCATTTGCTCATCCGGGAGTCTGACCTCTTGTAGGAATCTGTGATTATACATGATTTCATTATTTCTATAGTTCAGGCATATAGCTAGGCCTACCTAGCGATCTAGTTATTTGTTGTGTTATCCCACGAGCAGTAATAGTGCTTTCTAACACTAATAAGTAAGCTAGTGTTTAGCTACATTCAAAAGGAACTAACGTTACTCAGTATGTTGACACAAGTAGCTAGTTAGCTAGTGAGTTGTGACTAAAGAATAATTGCCAAGGTTAGAAAACTAGCTAGCATGATAGCTAATCCCAAAAAACTCAACAGATTGCATGGAAAGTATATTGTGTAGATGGTAACTAGCTAGCCTAGTTGGTAGGCAGAACAAAAATGCCAGTAAACATTTGCTAGCTATCTACAGTTAGCCAATACTAGGCTAGCTAGCAAACTACCTATGCTTAAATCGTCTAGCAGAATTATATATCCAAAAATGCTAAACCAATTGCATGGAAAACCTACTTTCTGTCTCCCGTGTTGATGCTTTTGACCTACATTACAACAGTTTGTTTCTTTCACAGCAATCTTTCATGTCTGGATTTTGCAAACTGACCTTCTTCTCGACATGATGTCAGTGTCAATTCTTGGGATAGATAAATAATTGCACCAATGCATCCCATCCAAAAGTGAGAATGTACTTGAACCATGAAAACCCTTGCATGGTTACATGATGGAATAAGAGTCTTCTGATAATTTAAGTGCATTTATAAACCATTATTCAACCAAGCTTAATAGGTTCATAATTTGGCAATTATATCTCATGATTTTAACCATAACTCTTTATTCATGTGTCTACATTTTTTTATTGATGGTTAAAGTAATTGACCCATTGTCAAATGCACCATTAAATTATGTAAAAAATAAATATATATATTTTTATGTGGGCATCAGATTCCATAGCATTTTATTGCAGAGTTATGTCAATGAGGTGCTCGGTTTTCAATTGGCCAACACTGAAATATGGTCAGGTCCGTGCTATCCGGAATTCATGGGACGTCCCTATCCTATTGAAGTTGTCATTTGAAACTGTTAAGGTTATGGTTTGGTTTAGGTAAGGGTAGGGGTCAAGGCTACGCTTCAAACACCCCGACAGCGTCATTGCATTTTGGTACACCTGAATAACATTAATTTCCAATGAAACGCTGCATTTGCCTTGCAGCATTGTGTTGCAGAGGCGGTTGCAGTGCATTCAGTGTGGTGCATATGTTGGCTTCATCAAATGTATGCGTCAAACTGTATGCATAGATGGCTTGGCAGAAATGGTAGCAGAAGGTGAATTTTGAACTTTTGTTGCATACATATCCAGATGATGCTGTGTGCTATTTCGCGCAATGACACTGTCGGTGTGTTCGAAGCGTTAGGGTTACGCTTTAGGGTAACGATTCGAACACACTGGTAAGACTCAATGATTAATGTTTGTGAATTAAATTCCCTTGTTTGACTAAATAATTGATAAAGGCCGAGTGCAGTCAAAAACATGATTTCCTGTGTTTTATATACTGAACAAAAATATAAACGCAGCATGCAACAATTTCAACAAGTTCATATAAGGACGTTTGTCAAATGAAATCAATTCATTATGGCCTTATCTATGGATTTCACAATGACTAAGAACACAGATTTTTATTTTACCTTTATTTAACCAGGCAAGTCAGTGAAGAACAAATTCTTCTCAATGACGGCCTAGGAACAGCGGGTTAACTGCCTGTTCAGGGGCAGAACGACAGATTTGTACCTTGTCAGCTCGGTGGTTTGAACTTGCAACCTTCCAGTTACTAGTCCAACGCTCTAACCACTAGGCTACCCTGCCGACCTGCTCAAATCCGTCTTATTTAGAAAATTATGAAAGAGTTACAGTTGAAGTCGGAAGTTTACATATACTTTAGCCAAAGTTTTTCACAATTCCTGACATTTAATCCTAGTAGGATTAGAATTAGTTAGGATCACCACTTTATTTTAAGAATGTGAAATGTCGAGGCCTCCTGGGTGGCGCTGTGGTTAAGGGTGCTGTACCAGCTGTGCCACCAGAGACCCTGGGTACGCGCCCAGGCTCTGTCGTGACCGGGAGGTCCGTTTGGCTGGTAGTGATATCCTTGTTTCATCGCGCACCAGCGACTCCTGTGGCAGGCCAGGCGCTAACTAAGGTTGCCAGGTGCACGGTGTTTCGTCTGACAAAGTGGTGCGGCTGGCTTCTGGGTTGGATGCGCAGTGCGGCTTGGTTGGGTTGTGTATCGGAGGATGTCTGACTTTCACCCTTCATCTCTCCCGAGCCTGTATGGGAGTTGTAGCGATGAGACAAGATAGTAGCAAAAAACATTTGGATACCACGAAATTGGGGATGAAAAATGAGTAAAATAAAAAAGAATGTGAAATGTCAGAATAATAGTACAGCGATTTATTTCATCTTAACTTTTTTTAATCACATTCCCAGTGGGTCAGAAGTTTACTCAATTAGTATTTGGTAGTCTTTGTCTTTGTCTTTGTCTTTAAATAGTTTAACTTGGGTCAAACGTTTCAAGTAGCCTTCCACAAGCTTCCCACAATAAGTTGGGTGAATTTTGGCCCATTCCTCCTGACAGAGCTGGTGTAACTGGCTGGAGGTCAGGGCTTTCCCATGGCCACTCCAATACCTTGACTTTGTTGTCCTTAAGCCATTTTGCCACAACTTTGGAAGTATGCTTGGGGTCATTGTCCAATTGGAAGACCCATTTGCGACCAAGCTTTAACTTCCTGACTGATGTCTTGAGATGTTGTCTTGGAGCAGTGGCTTCTTCCTTGCTGAGCGGTCTTTCAGGTTATGTCGATTTAGGACTCGTTTAACTGTGGATATCGATACTTTTGTACCTGTTTCCTCCAGCATCTTCACAAGGTCCTTTGCTGTTGTTCTGGGATTGATTTGCACTTTTCGCACCAAAGTACGTTCATCTCTAGGAGACGGAACACCTTTCCTTCCTGAGCGGTATGACGGCTGCGTGGTACAATGGTGTTTATACTTGCATACTTTTGTTTGTACAGATAAACGTGGTACCTTCAGGCATTTGGAAATTGCTCCCAAGGATGAACCAGACTTGTGGAGGTCTACAATTTTTTTCTTAGCTCTTGGCTGATTTCTTTTGATTTTCCCATGATGTCAAGCAGGCACTGAGTTTGAAGGTAGTTTGAAGGTATGCCTTGAAATACATCCACAGGTACACCTCCAATTGACTCAAATGATGTCAATTAGCCTATCAGAAGCTTTTAAAGCCATGACATAATTTTCTGGAATTTTTCAAGCTTTTTAAAGGCACAGTCAATTTAGCTTATGTAAACTTCCGACCCACTGGAATTGTGATACAGTGAATTATAAGTGAAATAATCTGTCTGTAAACAATTGTTCGAAAAATTACTTGTGTCATGCACAAAGTGGATGTCCTAACCAGCTTGCCAAAACTATAGTTAGTTAACAAGAAATTTGTGGAGTGTTTGAAAAATGTGTTTTAACCTCTCTGAACAACCCATACCGGATCCGGGATAATTGTCATCAGCAACGCTGAATAGCATAGCGCCACAGTCAAATCATATTACTAGAAAATATTCATATTCATGAAATCACAAGTGCAATATTGCAAAACACAGTTTAGCCTTTTGTTAATCCACCTGTCGTCTCAGATTTTGAAATTATGCTTTACAGCGAAAGCAATACAAGCGTTTGTGTAAGTTTATCGATCGCTCGACAAAACAATAAGTACACTTAGCATCAGGTAACTTGGTCACGAAAATCAGAAAAGCAATCAAATACCTCCGTTAGTTTGGTGCGTTATGCTCAGGAATCCACCGGAAAGAGCGGTCACGACAACGCAGACAAAAATTCCAAATTATATCCATAATGTCCACAGAAACATGTCAGACGTTTTTTATAATCAATCCTCAGGGTGTTTTTCAAATATCTTTTCGATAATATATCAACCGGGACAGTTGGCTTTTCACTAGGACCGGGAGTAACAATGGCAGCCTTTCTCTTTTGCGCACACTTCACACTGAGAGCCCCCACCTATCCACTTACGCAATGTGGTCTGAAGACTATTGACACCTTGAGGAAGCGATAGGAAAATGAATCCGGTTGATATCCCTTTAAATGGAGCAATGGGAGGCTATGGAACATGGAGTTTTCAAAATAGAGGCTACTTCCTGGTTTGATTTTTCTCAGGGTTTCGCCTGCAATATCAGTTCTGTTATACTCACAGACAATATTTTGACCGTTTTGGAAGCTTTAGTGTGTTTTCTATCCTAATCTGTCAATTATATGCATATTCTAGCATCTGGTCCTGAGAAATAGGCCGTTTACTTTGGGAACGTTATTTTTTCAAACATAAAAATAGTGCCCCCTAGTTTCAAGAGGTTATTAATGACTCCAACGTAAATGTATGTAAACTTCCATCTTCAACTGTATAAGCTGTTGATATAAAGCTTCCTTCCGTCTGTTATGTGTAGCATGAAGAGGGGTCAGATAATCAACATCAGCCACCGGATGCCTCCCCGAGAGCCCATCCATTGCTAAGCTGATGTCCAAAATCACTGGAGCAGTCTGGTAGGCTACAGCCTGGTCCCACATCTGTTTGTCAACTCCTATCATCACTATTATGACAATGGACATAGGAGTTGGCAAGACAGAACAGATCTGAGACCAGTATAGAATCATAAGGGTTGCCTAAAGCTGCCGTGAAGAGACATCACATACTGTATGCCATAACTAAGAGTTTTTTCTGACCACGTTACCTGACTTGGAATAGCTCTGGATCCTAGTAAAGGTCAAGATTCCAGGTCTGGTCACCATGTGTCACAAAAAAAAACCTGACTCATTCCCTAATAGGTCACCTAACTGTCAAGGCATGACGGCTGCTTGCTTGCTTACCTCAATGATATGTAGTGTCACAACCATGTCAAGTTAGTTGACTGACAACTGTAAATGATTTCTGTTAAGTCAACAACAGTGCAAACTCACATCTCTGTAACACACACACACACACACACACACACACACACACACACACACACACACACACACACACACACACACACACACACACACACACACACACACACACACACACACACACACACACACACACACACACACACACACACACACACACACACACACACACACACACACACACACACGGACTACTCTAGGGAAATGTTGTTTTAATGGCAACCACAGGACCGAACTCTGTTCAACCACATGAGATCCCATCGCTCACGTTCATGTCTGTCAACATCTGTCAGCAACTAAACATGGACATGGCCGTGTGTGTGCGTGTATGTGTGGACTTGGCTTGTCAAAATGACAATATAACAGACTAACGTTGGCTCAAAACACACCCACTCTGCCTAACAGTTTACTCCACCATCATTTTGTTAATTAAGGATCCATTAGAGCTGTTAGAGCTCCAACTCAATCATCAAGTTTGCACTACAGTGGTAGGCTTGATTACCAACAACGACGAGACAGCCTACAGGGAGGAGGTGAGGGCCCTCGGACTGTGTCAGCAAAACAAAAGAGACGATCGTGGACTTTAGGAAACAGCAAAGGGAGCACCCCACTTTCCACATCGATGGGACAGCAGTGGAGAAGGTGGAAACTTAAGTTCCTCGGTGTACATATCACCGACAAACTGAAATGTCACAGGAAGGCAAAAGAATATCAAGGACAATAACCACCCGAGCCACTACCTGTTCACCCTGCGAGGTCAGTACAAGCTGATACAGAGAGATTGAAAAACAGCTTCTATCTCAAGGCCATCAGACTGTTAATCAGCCACCACTGGCACAGAGAGGCGATTTCCTAGCTCGAGACTTGACATCATTGGCCACTTTAATAAACGGAACACTAGTCACTTTAATAATACCACTTTAAGAATGCTTACATAAATCACATTACTCATCTCATATGTATATACCCTATATTGTATCCTTCACTAACTATTCTTTACTATCTATTGCATCTTAGCCGCTCTGTCACTGCTCATCCATATATTTTATACTTATATATTCTCATCCCATTCCTTTACTAGATTGTGTGTATTTGTTTTTGTTGTGGAATTTGTTAGATAATAGGTTTTGTTGTGGAATTGCTAGATATTACCCGTTAGATACTGATACACTGCCGTATCTAGAAGCATAAGCATTTCGCTACACTCACAATAACATCTGCTAACCATGTGTATGTGACCAATAAAATGTTATTTGATTTGATTGCAAGTGAATCCATGAGTTTACCATTCAAATAGTCAGGGTTAGAGGTTCCAAGCCCTTTCTGTTAATTGTTTTCTACAACACCTGGCTTGTTTCTTCACTTTGTTAATAGTCTATGTTATTGCAGAAATGGACTCATCTGCACAAATGCCCAGCTGTCCCGTCTTCAGTCATCTGTTCGTAAAATATTTCTCACATAAATGCCATTGGTAGATATTCCAGTAGTACACGATGCTCCTTAAAGTCTCAAAATGGTCCCTAGAACATATCAATTATTAAACAATAAGCACACAGTACAGCCGATGTTTAAGAAAATATATTCAACATTTTATTGAAAAACAGTCACGCTGTTGTAATAGACTTTTTCAATGCTGAGAAATTATTTTTTTTCCAAAAAGATTTAGACCTCTTGACTTTTTCCACATTTTGTTACATTCCGGCCTTATTCTAAAAGTCATTAAATAAAATACAAATCTTAGGAATCTACACATAATACCCCATAATGACAAAGCGAAAAAAGGTTTAGACATTTTTGCAAATTTATTGAAAATAAAAACAGAAATGCCTTTTTTACATAAGTATTCAGACCCTTTGCTATGAGACTTGAAATTGAGCTCAGGTGTATCCTGTTTCCATGGATCACGCTTAAGATGTTTCTACAACTTGGAGTCCACCCGTGGGCATGATTTGGAAAGGCACACACCTGTCTTCATAAGATCCCACAGTTGACAGTGCATGTCAGAGTAAAAACAAAACAATGATGTTGAAGGAATTGTTCATAGAGCTCCGAGACAGGATTGTGTCGAGGCACAGATCTGGGTAAGGGTACCAAAACAATTCTGCAGCATTGATGGTCCCCAGGGGGGAGAAGGGCTTGGTTAGCGAGGTGACAGACTGGTCACTGACAGAGTTCTAGAGTTCCTCTGCGGAGATGGGAGAACCTTCCAGAAGGACCACCATCTCTGCAGCACTCCACCAATCAGGCCTTTATGGGAGAGTGGTCAGACTGAAGCCACTTCTCAGTAAAAGGCACATGACAGCCAGCTTGGAGTTTGCCAAAAGGCACCTAAAGACTCTCAGACCATGAGAAACAAGATTCTCTGGTCTGATGAATCCAAGATAGAACTCTTTGGCTTGAATGCCAAGGACTGAGAGACTAGTCAGGATCTAGGCAAAGATGAATAGAGCAAAGTACAGAGAGATCCTTGATGAAAACCTGCTCCAGAGTGCTCAAGACCTTAGACTGGGATAAGGTTCAACTTCCAACAGGAGAATGACCCGAAGTACACAGCCAAGACAATGCAGGAGTGGCTTCGGGACAAGTCTCAATGTCCTTGAGTGGCCTAGCCAGAGCCCGGACGCTCCCCATCCAACCTGACAGAGCTTGAGAGGACCTGCAGAGAAGAATGAGAGAAGCTCCTCAAATACAGGTGTGCCAAGCTTGTAGCATCATACCCAAGAATACTAAATGTCTGAATGTCTGAATACTTTCCGAAGACACTAAGCGTTTCTTCACAGTGACTTTTCTACCAAAACTAAAGTGTGGATTGCAGTCACTCCTTAGAGCAGTCTAATCTCGGTTAACCCAGAAGTAAAAAACTTGCATAATTTAGCCAGCTGTGTGATTAAGTTCTGGGTCCATATGTGAAATGGGGAGTTCCACTAATTCACCACACAAGAAAAGTAGTCAAACTTTAACCACTGCCTATGGCCATTCCTTGTACTTCCAAATAATCAATGATGAGAAACGCAAACACCGGAACTACTGCTGCTCATTGTCCTACGCCATTGATCACATAATTAGATTCAGCTGTGAGGCGATCTTTCTTAAACGGATGGTCAGGGGGCCGAACATATTTACAAGTAATTTTTAGCCCAAACAGATATTATTTGATGGAAACATAATTTCAAACCTTGCTTAAATTTGTATACGATCACATATATTTCATGTTCAACAATAAAAACATATTATTGTTTTACTCAGAAAACTTTGGGGGTGGCAAATAAAATCCTTCCTAGGCATTCCGTCCTGTCTCAAGAGATTCTTCGGTTTACAAGTAGAATCTGTCCACAAGAGATTAAGAGCAGTCCATATACTGCTTAAGAGGTAATACAAAAATATCGGCCTACATAATTTTGCTGAACTATCACATCACTTTTTAATAGTTACTACCTTTAAAGGTCCAGTAGTGGTGCCGCCAATCAAAGTGATGTGTGAAAATGGTTTGCTGTTAAAAGACACCTAGATCTGTGAGGATTACCCCAGACACTCAGAGGACGGCTTCTCCCAAGATTTTTAAGACCAGGAAAAGGAACCACCCAGGTTCCCCAACAAGAGAGGGAGAGGATGCGAAAGAGGCCAACAGGGAGGGGGAGGAAGAAATCAAAACTATCCAACCACACGGAGCAGGACCAGAACAAGGCTGTGATTAACATTTCTGGGGAACCCCTTTCTGATGATTGTGTAAGGTTCTTGTCTAAAGGACTGTCACTTGCCCCTACATGTTCAACTATAGAATACAATACTATGATTGACCTATTTAGTTTCTACAGAAATCTACATCTGAAGGACTGGTACAAGCAAGACACCTCTTCAACTACAGACACCAGTGTTTCAGGTCTGGCAGTTTCTGTGCCCTCAAAATACACCTTTTAAGCCCATTGTCCAGAATGTCACACTAAATACATTTGCCAAGAAGGTGAATTTTGATGTGGAGAATCTGTTTAAGGGTAAAATTGACTCTAACCAAACACGACATAACTTTTTTAAGACAGAGAGGGATGCAGTTGAATTGTTGTTTAAAAATCGACAGATTTTGGTTAAAAAAGCAGACAAAGGAGACTACGGTAGTGTGGAGTAAAGATAAATATATGACAGAAGCCTACCCTAAATTAGACAATGATGAATTCTACCAACCTCTTACCTTCAAAGCTACAGAAGACCTAAAAACTGAATTGAAATGGATCCTCACAGGATCTAAGTTTGACGCCTATATCTCAGACAGTGGATTCTTATTATCTTCTTCCAAAAGTCCACAAGAATCTTGAGAACCCCCCCAGGCAGACCAGTTATTAGTGGTAATGAAAGTCTGACAGAACCCATCTCCAAATATATGTCATGTCCTGACCATAGAAAGCCTTTGTTTTCTATGGTAGAGTAGGTCAGGGCGTGACTGGGGGGTGTTCTAGTTTATTATTTCTGTGTGTATTCTATGTTTTCTATTTCTTTGTTGGCCGGGTATGGTTCCCAATCAGAGGCAGCTGTCTATCGTTGTCTCTGATTGGGGATCATACTTAGGCAGCCTTTCCCACCTGTTGTTTTTGGGATCTTGATTTTTGTATTGTTGCTTTGAGCCCCACAAGGCTGTACGTTTGTTTATTTCTTTTTATTGTTTTGTTGCTGGTTCACATTTAAATTAATATGATGAACCTAAACCACGCTGCGCCTTGGTCTACTCATTTTGACGAGCGTTACAATATATTCATTACTTTATTAAGCCTTTTCTGCCATCACTCCCAGCCTGTCTTCAAGATACTACAGATGTGTTGAACAAAATTAAGGTTTTTCACCACGTAGGTACAGATTCATTTCTTGAGTACTTGGCCGGAGACTGAGATCTCCCATACAATTCATTGTCTAAAGAGTGGACTAATAACATATGTCTTTCAGGACCGTATCTTTAAACATGTCAAAGGATGTGCCATAGGAGGTTGCTACAGCCTTTCCTATGCTGGTTTGTACTCAGGTAAATGGGAAAATGACTTCATTTTGAATCCTTCTAAAAACCAGTTCTTTGACCGGATTATATGGTGGGGACGCTATATTGAATGTTTGCCTGTTCTGGCTCAGAAGATGAACTTATTTCCTTCTACCAATACCTTAACAGCATTAACCCGTACATCAAATTAACTACGGAGTAAGGATACCATTCATTTTTTTTGTACCTTGACATCAGTAAAAATGACAAAGGTTGCTTGCACACATCAACCCTTAGGAATCCTACAGATGGGAATACCATTCTGAGGGCAGATGGCTTCCACCCCAAAAGGCTAAAAGAGAACATTCCATATGGCCAATTCCGTTACAGTGCTCAGGTCCTGAAAGATGCAGGTTTTAGGGCTGGATGACTTGACAAAGATGACTTTTAGTGACGGGCAGCACTTCGTGATGCACCAGAGTACTTTCTTAGAAAATAATAGCACTGAAGCAGAGACCATTAAAATTGTAATTAAAAATATTTGGGTCATCCAAAGGGATGCGCTACTACTCCAATTCTTCCCAGAGCCACCAGTCATCAAGATTTAAGAAATGTCTTTGACAAAATTTGGCAAGAACACAAACCCAGGGGCTCTTTTAAATGAACTCCAGCACAGAAAAAGTATTTTGTTGACACAGCTTCTAAAACAGATTATCAAGTCAAGCATTTCATGAACTGCAACAGCACCCATGTCCTCTACATACAGATTGGGATGTCCACAGTGCAAGTTGTTCTAAATTGGACGGACAACTAGACTCCTTCAAGGCATCTAGAGGAACACAAGTACGCCATTCGGGTAGGCATTGAAGACTGCCCCATGCAAGGCACTACAAGTCCTTACACCACGGCGACCCTGCCTCCCTACAAGCTATGGGTAATGATCATGTTCCGGCCTCAATTAGAAAAGGGGATTGTCTTAAACAGCCGAACCAAAGGGAACGTTTTGGGATTTACAAACTGCAGGCCACTAAGTATCCTGGTTTAAATTAAGATCTAGATTTCTCACCTTTCCTGTAGGGTCGTGAGAGGTCCCTTTGCTGTCATCTAGTGGACATATTGCTCTATTGCCCTCAGCTATGTTTAGACTGATGTGGTTCATGTTTGCTGTGATCTAGTGTACTATAAAATAGATGGCTCTAATTATTACCACTTTGCCCAGTCAAATTCAAGGTTAGAACTACTTTTCTAGGAGTTATGATGCTTCTAGTCTTGATTTGCCTATTGATAACTGTCTTTCATATTTCACATTTGAATGTGTATAATAGTTGTTGTCTAATGGATTCTGTAACCACTCCCTCTTCAATTCAGGGTTGATTGGAGAAAGCTGTTCGAAAGAGGACATTCTATTATATCTTTGTACTCTCTGACAAAGGCCATGCAGCCGAAACGCGTCAGGGTTTTTAAACTTTGTTACCATTGAACATGCCATACAAATAAAGGCATTTAATTCATTATATGAAGAGTGCCTTGGTCCTCCTTTCTTTTTGATAACTGAAGCATTTAAAGCTTATACATGTAACATTTCTACCTGCAAATTATATGTAACATTTATACCCCAATCAAATATCAGTGGTATATGAAAACCTGTCTAATCCGGTTAGCTGTTGTTTGTAGGCTACATCTCCCTGTTTTATGATTCGATTGCGTGTTTGACAACATTAGCAAAACATTCACATTACAACTCTTCCTCAAATCCTTGCAACAGTTGTTTCACAACAGTTTTTGTGAATGAAATGGTCTATATACAGTATTTCCTTTGACATCCTGTGTCGTGTGCTTGTTATTTTACCATTGATATGTTCTAGGCTATGTTGAGTTATTAGGAAGCACCAGACAATGCTGGAATGTCTACTAATGGCATATGCATATTTTTGTGAGAGATTACACTGGTCATTCAAAAGACAAAGTATTTATAGAGTATAAATAGCGCACACTTTATACCAGGCTCTGTAAAAAGACTGATCTAATGATTAGTAATAATTAAAGGATTAATAAACAATTTACTTATCCATTATAAATGCTTTATTTGTAAAGTGTCACCAAAATAACATTTTTGGTAAAGGTTATGACAGTTGTTTTATTTTCATGACAGTCTCATCTATAACCATCAGTTGACTATTGTATGTCAGCCTTGGACAAGTTTTCATTGGCCGAGTTTCACTGGACGAGTTTTCACTGGCCCGTTGGATTGGGCCGGTGGATAGAACACATGGATGAGACTGCTGGCTGATATTAAAGCTCAACAAGTTACAAGTGTTCGTCTGTCATCATATATGTGAGTGATTAAAGGCCCAATGCAGCAATTTGTATATCAATATAAAATAATTTCTGGATTACAGTAACCTTACAGTAATAGACAAAAAATGTGCAAAAATAGCCTTTTTAGCAAAAAAACTATTTCTCAAGCATGAATTTAGCTAGGACTGTCTGGGAATAGTCTGAGTGGGGAGGGGATCACTGAAAATGAACTCTTATTGGCAGAGGTTTGGAACTCACTTTATTGGTCTGTTAATAAATTTGCCACATGATGTCACGATGGAAAGCCAAAACACCCATCCATGCAAACCTGCTGATTAGAAGGTCCTTTGTAGATAGTTGCTTGTTGAAAATACAATCTGTAATGAATAATCAGGGAGAAAAAGGTGTAGATTCATGCACAGCACGCGGCAGGTGTTTATTTCACCTTCACAGAAGGCAGGAATCGTGATCACAAGCAGACAATGGTCATACACAGGTAGCCAAACAGGCAGGTGAATCAAAACTAGGACTGAAGGCTCTAACTGGTTTCTCACAAACAAGCTAGGAAAAAGCTTAAGAGTGTCAAAACGAACAATATCTCACAAAGACACAAACGGAATGAACCGAATTAAATAAGGAGCTGATGAGACCAGGTGAGTAGTAACTAACAAAAGTGGAATCAATGAACAAAAATGAAAGACATGGCTACGTTCAAGAACACAAAGAAACAAGGCTACGTCCAGGAACACAACAAAACAGAACACAAGGTTGACTAAGAAAATACATACAGAACCTTACACTGTCAGGAAATGACACTGATCAAAGTTGTTCACACTTGTACAGTGTTAGTTTCATCAGCTGTTGTAAAATATGATATAAAACACAGGAGAAAAACAGATTTTTGGCTGCACTGGGCCTTTAACAACCAGAGTTGGATCATGGTGAGGGTTAACCTTGGGTCACAAACAAAAACTCTCCCTTGCTCTCTCTCCTACACACCCCCTCTGTTTGACACTATTAGCTTACACACACATAAACTCAGCAAAAAAGACAAGTCCCTTTTTCAGGAACCTGTCTTTCAACCTCTCAGGGATATGTGGGACGGTAGCATCCCACCTCGCCAACAGCCAGTGAAATTGCAGGGCGCCAAATTCAAAACAACATAAATCCCACAATTAAAATTCCTCAAACATACAAGTATTTTACACCATTTTAAAGATACACCTGTTGTAAATCAAGCCACAGTGTCCGATTTCAAAAAGGCTTTACGACGAAAGCACAACAAATGATTATGTTAGGTCAGTACCTAGTCACAGTAAAACACAGCTATTTTTCCTGCCAAAGAGAGGAGTCACAAAAAGCAGAAATAGAGATAAAATGAATCACTAACCTTTGATGATCAGATGACACTCATAGGACTTCATGTTATACAATACATTTATGTTTTGTTCGATAAAGTTCATATTTATATCCAAAAATCTCAGTTTACATTGGCACGTTACGTTCAGTAATGTTTTGCTTCCAAAACATCTGGTGATTTTGCAGAGAGCCACATCAATTTACAGAAAAACTCATCATAAATGCTGATGAAAATACAAGTGTTATGCGTGGAACTTTAGAAACTTCTCCTTAATGCAACCACTGTCAGATTTAAAAAAAGCTTTACTGAAAACGCACACCATGCAATAATCTGAGTACAGCGCTCAGACAACAAAACATGCCATACAGTTATCCTCCATGTTGTGGAGTCAACAGAAGTCAGAAATAGCACTATAAATGTTTACTTATCTTTGATGATCTTCATCAGAATGCCCTCCCAGGAATCCCAATTCCCCAATAAATGTTTGATTTGTTCGATAAAGTCCATAATTTATTTCCAAATACCTCCTTTTTTTTGCACTTTTAGTACACAATCCAAACCCACGAGGCGCGAGCAAGTCCAGGCGAAAGTTCAGATGAAAAGTCATATTACAGTTCGTAGAAACATGTCAAACGAAGTATAGAATCAATCTTTAGGATGTTTTTATCATAAATCTTCAATAATGTTTCAACCGGAGAATTCCTTTGTCTGTAGAAATGCAATGGAACGCAAGCTAACTCTCACGTGAGCGCGCATGATCAGCTCATGGCACTCTGCAAGACCCCTGACTCAATCAGCTCTCATTCCCCCCTCCTTCACAGTAGAAGCCTCAATGTTCTAAAGACAGTTGACATCTAGTGGAAGCCTTAGGAAGTGCAATATGACCCCATAGACACTGTATGTTCGATAGGCAATGACTTGAAAAACTACAAACCTCAGATTTACCACTTCCTGGTGGATTTTATCCAAGGTTTCTGCCTGCCATAAGAGTTCTGTTATACTCGCAGACATCCTTCAAACAGTTTTAGAAACTTCAGAGTGTTTTCTATCCAAATCTAGTAATAATATGCATATATTAGCAACTGAAGATAATTCGTAAAAATCCAAATAACTTCACAGATCTTCATTGTAAAGGGTTTAAACACTGTTTCCCATACTTGTCCAATGAACCACAAACAATTAATGAACATGCACCTGTGGAACGGTTGTTAAGACACTAACAGTTTAGGCAATTAAGACGGTAGGCAATTAAGGTCACAGTTATGAAAACTTAGGACACTGAACGCACAATCCCTCCATCATTGCTCAGACTCAGCAATAGGCTGAGAGAGGCTGGACTGAGGGCTTGTAGGCCTGTTGTAAGGCAGGTCCACACCAGATATCACCGACACGTCACCTATGAGCACAAACCCAGCATCGCTGGACCAGACAGGACTGGCATAAAGTGCTCTTCATTGACGAGTTGTGGTTTTGTCTCACCAGGGGTGATGGTCGTCGAATATATCGTCGAAGGAATGAGCGTTACGCCGAGGCCTGTACTCTGGAGCGGGATGGATTTGGAGGTTTGGGTCCGTCAGGGTCTGGGGCGGTGTGTCACAGCATCATCGGACTGAGCTTGTTGTCATTGCAGGCAATCTCAACACTGTGCATTACAGGGAGGACATTCTCCTCCCTCATGTGGTACCCTTCCTGCAGGCTCATCCTGACTTGGCCCTCCAGCATGACAATGCCACCAGCCATACTGTTCATCCGTGGGTGATTTCCTGCAAGACAGGAATATCAGTGTTCTGCTATTGCCAGCGAAGAGCTCGCATCTCAATCCCATTGAGCATGTCCGGAAACTTGCAGGTGCCTTGGTGGAAGAGTGGGGTAACATCTCACAGCAAGAACTGGCATACCTGGTTCACCAACTACTTTGCAGACAGAGTTCAGTGTGTCAAATCGGAGGGCATGCTGTCCGGTCGTCTGGCAGTCTCTATGGGGGTGCCACAGGGTTCAATTCTCGGGCCGACTCTTTTCTCTGTATATATCAATGATGTTGCTCTTGCTGCGGGCGATTCCCTGATCCACCTCTACGCAGACGACACCATTCTGTATACTTCTGGCCCGTCCTTGGACACTGTGCTATCTAACCTCCAAACGAGCTTCAATGCCATACAACACTCCTTCCGTAGCCTCCAACTGCTCTTAAACGCTAGTAAAACCAAATGCATGCTTTTCAACCGTTCGCTGCCTGCACCCGCATGCCCGACTAGCATCACCACCCTGGATGGTTCCCGACCTAGAATATGTGGACATCTATAAGTACCTAGGTGTCTGGCTAGACTGTAAACTCTCCTTCGAGACTCATATCAAACATCTCCAATCTAAAATCAAATCTAGGATCGGCTTTCTATTCTACAACAAAGCCTCCTTCACTCACGCCGCCAAACTTACCCTAGTAAAACTGACTATCCTACCGATCCTCGACTTCAGCGATGTCATCTACAAAATAGCTTCCAATACTCTAATACTCTAAACTTGATGCAGTTTATCACAGTGCCATCCGTTTTGTTACTAAAGCACCTTATACTGTACCACCCACCACTGCGACCTGTCGGCTGGCCCTCGCAACATATTCGTCGCCAGACCCACTGGCTCCAGGTCATCTACAAGTCCATGCTAGGTAAAGCTCCGACTTATCTCACTTCACTGGTCACGATGGCAACACCCACCCATAGCACGCGCTCCAGCAGGTGTATCTCACTGTTCATCCCTAAAGCCAACACCTCATTTGGCCGCCTTTCCTTCCAGTTTTCTGCCGCCTGTGACTGGAACAAAAGTTGGAAACTTTTATCTCCCTCACCAACTTCAAATATCTGCTATCTGAGCAACTAACTGATCACTGCAACTGTACATAGTCTATCAGTAAATAGCCCACCCAATTTTACCTACCTCATCCCCATACTGTTTATATTTATTTAATTTTCTGCTCTTTTGCACACCAATATCTCTACCTGTACACGACCATCTGATCATTTATCACTCCAGTGTTAGTCTGCAAAATTGTAATTATCCGCCTACCTCCTCATGCCTTTTGCACACAATGTATATATACTTTTTTCTACTGTGTTATTGACTTGTTAATTGTTTACTCCATGTGTAACTCTGTATTGTCTGTTCACACTGCTGTGCTTTATCTTGGCCAGGTCGCAGTTGCAAATGAGAACTTGTTCTCAACTAGCCTACCTGGTTAAATAAAGGTGAAAAAAAAAAAGGTCCATGAGGAGGAGATGCACTCCAATACTTAATGCAGCTTGTGGCCACACCAGATACTGACTGTTACTTTTTTTTCCCCACTCCTTTGTTCAGGGACACATTATTCAATTTCTGCTCGTCACATGTCTGTGGAACTTGTTCCGTTTATGTCTCAGTTGTTGAATCTTGTTATGTTCATACAAATATTTACACATGTTAAGTTTTCTGAAAATAAATGCAGTTGACAGTGAGAGGACATTTGTTTTTTTACTGAGTTTACAATACACACACAGTTACCCTGTGAATGTATTTGTCCTCACTACTTCTTCCTTCCTTGTTGTTTTTTCATATTTTTCAGTATGGCTACCGACTCTCCCAAAATGACGAGGAAAAAGGAATTTAGTGCAGCATGTACTTCAAACTGGTTGGAGAAAGGCTGTTCACGTGTCATTTTACACCCGTGGTATGGATTGGGGAACATCTGAGGCTTCTGCCTTTGTCCCACCTATCGAATCCTATGTTGTTATGCAGTCACTTTAATGTCTACGAATTCAACTATTATTAACATAGGCTACAGCTATTGTTTGCATGTAATTGCTTGGAACCAGCATGTGTCCCTTGATAGGCTGTAAAATGAAACAGTAGTGGAAAGAGGGAGAGAGAAAATAACAATATGGTGTAATATGGGTCACATTTGGTTACATATGCTGCTCTTTAAATCAGTGTTCACTCTCTGTTTAAATTAATACACATTTTGCAGACATTTCAAGTAAAAGGACAATTACATCGTTACAAACCATGTAGTAAAACAAGCTTAGAGTATATTTTGGCTTCTGATAGCATTGATCTAAGCCCTTGAGACATTTCTAAGTTCTATTCAAGAATCAATTTCTTCAATTAATTTATAAGCCCAAAAATGGATTGCTCCTTTAAAGTGAGTTCCATCCAGACAGCGGAGTTGGTCCGTTTCTTAACTAGTCAACTGAGGTACCCTCTGAGCTGTATCCGGACTGAGCCGGTTTAGCACTGTCCCAGAGTCAACCGCCAGGGGGTGCTCAGATCCTTCCTGTCCCAACTGAGGGATAGCCTTCAGGCAGTCTGGATTTCCAGCCTGCGTGACCAGCAAGTCCTGCTACCACATCGCCACACACAGGTACAGAACTCTCGACTGTCATTGATACGACTTATGCCATTTTCACATGTAAACACACATACTGGTACTATGTTTTGCCTCTCATATGTTTATCTTGCATTTAAAATGACACACACAAGATTTGTAAGTGTTAGAAAAAAACAAAAACAAATAAAAGCGTCACATTTCTCAAGATCCAAAAAAGTATTCAGCATATTCTTCTCATCCCCTGCCTGTCAGAGAGGAGCTGTGATGATAATGTCTGGGTCCTCCCAAAAGTATGTGAGAAACAAGCAGACAGAGAGAGAAGGCGCCGGTTCCCTCCTCTGTCCTCCCACTATTTCTGGTGATTTATTAGTACAACTTGGGTGTTTAATACAAGGCATATTAAATCCTTGAGTTTCCAAGTTCAAACAATGGCAAAGCCATTAGGTCATATCCTCCGTGGATCGTATTCATTAGTGCACGTGTAGCAAAACGTTCTACAAAGGAAGATGTTTTGCCACAAAAACGTGTGTTTCTTATTGGACAACTTCAGGTTATTTCCTCTCTGTTTAAATCTATTTTCTTCAATTAGATTCCCAGTGAATATGACCCTCATTTGTTATGGCCCACAGATGGCGGAAGTGGTGGAAGCGCTGGCTGCCAAAGTGAACAGAGTTTATTTGTACTGGACCTGTAACGCGATGGTGATATTAAAGTTTGACAAACGAGGTGGGAGCTTGATTGAAAGAGCAGTATGTTTCAGCGGACACAGATGTCAGTCCATTTTATGCCAGCAAGAAGTTAACACATTCACAGTTTTTAAATGAAGAAGTTAATGAATAAATAGGACTCACACTCTCACAGTAATCACTCATTTTACAGGAGTAATACAATTTATAGGTACAGTAGAAGTCGGAAGTTTACTTATTTACTTACTGACTTCAAATTTTTGTTGAAGTGTCATGTACACATTTAAGGTGGCGTTTAAATACAAAACAAAATTGACAATACAACTTTCATAACAGTTACATACAAAAAAAATATAAAAATAACAATTATAATAAATAAGGAAGTTTGCATTTAGGTTGGAGTCATTAAAACTTGTTTTTCAACCACTCCACAAATTTCTTGTTAACAAACTATAGTTTTGGCAAATCGGTTAGGACATCTACTTTGTTCATAACACAAGTCATTCTTCCAACAATTGTTTACAGGCAGATTAATTCACTTACAATTCACTGTGTCACAATTCCAGTGGTCAGATGTTTACATACACTAAATTGACTGTGCCTTTAAACAGCTTGGAAAATTACAGAAAATTATGTCATGGCTTTAGAAACTTCTGATTGGCTAATTGACATCATTTGAGTCAATTGGAGGTGTACCTGTGGATGTATTTCAAGGCCTACCTTCAAACTCAGTGCCTCTTAAATTGACATGGGAAAATCAAAAGAAATCAGCCAAGACCTCAGAAAAAAATGTAGACCTCCACAAGTCTGGTTCATCCTTGGGAGCAATTTCCAAAATGCCTGAAGGTAGCACGTTCAACTGTAAAACAATAGCACGCAAGTATAAACACCATTTGACCACTCAGCCGTCATACCGCTCAGGACAGAGAAGTGTTCTGTCTCCTAGAGATGAACATACTTTGGTGTGAAAAGTACAAATCAATCCCATAACAACAGCAATGGACCTTTTGGAGATGCTGGAGGAAACAGGTACAAAAGTATCTATATCCACAGTAAAATGAGTCCTATATCGACATAACCTGAAAGGCCGCTCAGCAAGGTAGAAGCCACTGCTCCAAAACCGCCTTAAATAGCCAGACTACGGGTTGTAACTGCACAAGGGGACAAAGATCGTACTTTCTGAAGAAATGTCCTCTGGTCTGATGAAACAAAAATACAACTGTTTGGCCATAATGACCATCGTTATGTTTGGAGGAAAAAGGGGAGGCTTGCAAGCCAAAGAACATAATCTCAACTGTGAAGCACTGGCGTGGCAATGTCATGTTGTGGCTGTGCTTTGCTGCAGGAGGGACTGGTGGCCTTCATAAAATAGATGGCATCATGAGGGAGGGACATTATGTGGATATATTGAAGCATCATCTCAAGACATCAGTCAGGAAGATAAAGCTTGGTCGCAAATGGGTCTTCCAAATGGACAATGACCCCAAGCATACTTCCAAAGTTGTGGCAAAATGGCTTAAGGACAACAAAGTCAAGGTATTGGAGTGGCCATCACAAAGCCCTGCCCTCAATCCTATAGAACATTTTTGGGCAGAACTGAAAAAGTGTGTGCGAGTAAGGAGGCCTACAAACCTGACTCAGTTACACAAGTTCTGTCAGGAGGAATGGGCCAATATTCACTCAACTTATTGTGGGAAGCTTGTGGAAGGCTACCTGAAATGTTCGACCCAAGTTAACCAATTTATAGGCAATGCTATCAAATACTAATTAAGTGTATGTAAACTTCTGACCCACTGGGAATGTGACGAATGAAATAAAAACTGAAATAATTCTCTCTACTCTTATTCTGACATGTCACATTCTTAAAATAAAGTGGTGATCCTAACTGACCTAAGACATGGAAATAAATGTCAGAAATTATGAAAAACTGAGCTTAAATGTAAATGGCTCGTCATGTTCGTCGTAATGAGGAGACCAAGGTGCAGCATGACAAGCGTACATAACTCTTTTTTTAATAAAATAAATAACACTGAACAAACTATCAAAACAACAAAACGAACCGTGAAGCTAATATGTGTAGTGCAGACAGACCTAAACATGTATGGGAGGGTCTGGGTGGGCATCTAACTTTGTTGGTGGCTCTGGCACTAGACGCTGCCCCTTTTCTTTACATTGAGCCCTCCGCCCTTGTAGCACTGACCCGTGGACCATCGCCGGAGGCTAATTACTGCTGATCATCGCTGGAGACCCCGGGCTGGGGACCGTCGCTGGAGACCCCAGGCTGACGAGCCGCTGGAGACCCCAGGCTGACGGGCCACAGCCCAGGGCCTCCGGTGATGATCCATGGGAGGTTCTGGACTGTGGCCCGTCGCAGGGAGGTTCCGGACTGTGGCCTGTCGCCGGTAGGTTCTGGACTGTGGCCTGTCGCCGGGAGGTTCCGGACTGGGTACTGTTGCCGGACGCTCTGGACTGGGTACTGTCGCCGGACGCTCTGGATTGTTGAGGCGCACTATAGGCCTGGTGCATGGTGCCGGCACTGGTGGTACAGGGCTGGGGACACGCACCTCAGGGTGAGTGCGAGGAGCAGGAACAGGGCATACTGGACCCTGGAGGCACACTGGAAGCCTGGTGCCGGCACTGGTGGTACTGGGCTGGTGACACACACCTCAGGGCGAGTGCGGGGAGGAGGAACAGGACGTACTGGACTGTGGAGGCGTACTGGAGGTCTGGAGTGTAGAGCTGACAAAACCCGTCCTGGCTGGATGTTTATTTTCCTCCTACAAATGCAGGGTGCTGGCACAGGACGTACTGGGCTGTATAGACTCACCGGAGACACAGTAAGCAAAGCCGGCGCAGGATATTCTGGTCCAAGGAGGTACACTGGAGACCAGAAGCGCACCCCTCCTTCCTGCCTGGATGCCCATTCCAGAGCTGGAATAGAGCGCACCGGGCTAGAATAGCACACTGGAGACACAATGCATTCTACAGCATAACACTGTGCCTAACCAGTAACATGCTCTGCACAGTAAGCACGAGGAGTTGGCTCAGGTCTCCTACCTGACTCAGCCAATGTCCTCGTGTCCCTCCCCCCACCAAAACAATCTTGGGGCTGCCTCTCGGGCTTCCGTGCTAGGCGTGTACCTTCATATCGTCACCGTTCCTCTATTCTCCGGTATTTCTCCTAGTAGTATCGCCGTTCCGCTTTCGTTGCCTCTCTTTCCTCCTCAGAAAGGCGATACTCCCCCGGCTGCGTCCAGGGTCCTGCCCCATCCAAATTTTCCTCCCAGGTCCATCTCCCCATTAAATGCTGCTCCTCCTTTTCACGCTGCTTGGTCCTGTTCTGGTGGGTAATTCTGTCACGTTCGTCATAGTGAGGAGACCAAGGCACAGTGTGATTTGAATGCATTCTTCTTTTATTAACGAAGAACATTAAACAAACTAACAAAAAATAACAACCCAAACGTGTCGCTATAAACAACGAGTGCTGAAACAGGCAACTAAACATAGACCGTAACCCACAAAATACCCAAGGAATATGGCTACCTAAATATGGTCCCCAATCAGAGACAACGATAAACAGCTGCCTCTGATTGAGAACCAATCTAGGCAACCATAGACATATAAACCCCTAGACATACAAAAACCCCTAGACAATGAAAACTAAACAAACCACCCTTGTCACACCCTGAACTAACCAAAATAATAAAGAAAACAAAGACAACTAAGGTCAGGGCGTGACATGGCCCTGACAAGTCAACAAAGACATGCCACCAGAAGAGCTTCAATGCGCCTTGGCATAGATTCTACAAGTGTCCAGTAATTTAGTGAAGCGATGCGACACCATTCTTACACAAGTAATTCCACAATTTGGTGTTTCGTTGATGGTGGTGGAAAATGCTGTCTCACGAGGCGCACCAGAATCTCCCATAAATGTTCAATTGGGTTGAGATCTGGTGACACACACTCACGTAGAATTAGTGCTGCCACTTTGACTGATTCGTTTTCGGGCGCGGGCACACATAGGCACTAAATTGACATATTGACTTAATGGCAGCATTGCAATGAAGACCCAGAAACCTGCAGGCTACCCCTGGATTTCTTAAAGTATCTGTCCAGTGTTCCAGATTTTTATAAAATATGACCTAAAATGTTTTACAATATGAATGACATAGATGTCCTTCCAAAAAAATTACAATGAATCTTTTCTCTATGCCCCTGCTTGGCCTGCTAGGAAACAACAGAGTGGTCTGGGCATGTATTGGGCATATACTGGTAAAAACAAGTGAGACACTCATACACTTGGATATTCAAACTGCGGAACAAAACTAGTAGACCAGCTGATCTGACGGTGTTATTTGTCATGCCGGCTTTATAATAGACAGCGGGAATGGCATGGGAAATGGTAATAGTCTGCATTCACTACTTCCGGCCCATTAAAATAACATCCTGTTAGGACAAACGATGGAAGATAGACGGAAGAATATGACATATTACAAACAAAATTAAATGATTCGACTGGAAATGTAGTCTTATGTCAATTACGATGATTTATCCAACATTGATTTGCATGATTTGCAGACAATTACTTATGCCTGCACCAAGTGATATGGAATGCAGCAACATGTTTGATAGAAAACTTGAATATAATTATAAAATTAAGAATCTGTTTGGTTAAGATATCGACTTCCAAATGATACGAAATTACTCTCCCTGACAAATTTCTTTCCAATTCAGAATGTTTTTTCTTCAGTAGAGTGCAAAAGAGTGTTATCCATTGTTCTACCAATAAATAATCTCCATTATCCACACAGCATAGGAAATGCTACTCATAATAGCTTAAACACGATAAACATTTGTGCAACTTTGAATAACTTTGTTAGAATGCAATATAATTTCATTCAAAATACAAAACAATCACAATCATTTTAGTTTCAAATGTCAAATGTGTAGCCTACAGTTCAGGAATATTTCCTTTCCCCCTCTTGATAAGAAATTAGCATATTTTTTAGGACAAGGAAGGTCATTAATGGAATTGTCACGACTTCTCCCGAAGTCGATGCCTCTCCTCATTCGGGCGGTGCTCGACGTCGACGTCGCCGGTCTTCTAGCCATCGCCGATCAATTCTTCATTTTCCATTTGTCTTGTCTTGTTTTTTCCACACACCTGGTTTTCATTTCCCTCATTATGTGTTGTGTATTTAAA